>NC_143510.1:16406394-16716144 GCF_031878675.1 Megascapheus bottae
TACAAATTCAATGCAATACCCATCAATATCCCAATATCAGTCTTTAAGGAAATAGAAAAGGCAATCCAAAATTTCAGATGGAATAATAAAAGACCCTGTACAACAAAAACAATTCTTAGCAGAAAGAACGACATACGAGGAATTTCAATACCAAACTTTAGGCTCTATTTCAGAGCTATAATAACCAAAACAGTTTTGTACTGGCACAAGAACAGGCCTGAGGACCAATGGAATAGAATTGAAGACCCAGAAATCAACCCGCAGACATATGGCCACCTACTCTTTAATAAAGGAGCAAAAAAAATATAGAATGGAAGAAGGACAGCCTTTTTCAACAAGTGGTTCTGGCAGAATTGGTTAAGCACCTGCAGAAAACTAAAGTTGGATCCTTCTATGTCACCCTGCACCAGTATTAATTCCAAATGGATCAAAGACCTCGAGGTAAACTTTACAAGAAGGAATAGGAGATACACTAGGTGTCCTTGGCACAGGTGGAAATTTTTTAAATAAAGAATATATAGGAATACATCATTCAATTTTCTTAACTTTTCTATAAGTTTAAAATTATTCAAAAATTAAGATGTTGAAAGAAAACATTCAAGTAAACGAGAGAGATAGAGTGAGATTTATATCCAAAGTACCTGCTCTTGACAAGAAGATATTCTTCATCTCTACCATTTTTGTCACTCTCTCTCCAAGGTCTATGTTGGTTTGCCACAGAACAAATTTTTAGTAACATCAACTTAATTTCCCTGTACTGTAATTTCAGTCCATTTGCATTATTCTGACTGTGGGAAGGTTGGACAATAGAGCTACAAAATAATAGTCTATCCTCTCTCTTGGCATTACAGGTCTTTACCTTCCATTGGCACAGATCACAAATATAACTCTGCAATGATCTGTGTCGTAAATGAATGCTTCTCGTCAGTCTCCCCCAACGTACCACTTTGTTTTAAGGGAGGCAGGAACCATATCAGGCTTTACTAAACATTGTATCCTCAGTGTGGGACTGAGAACAAAACAAAAAGGGGGGACTCGTGGCTCAAAAAAAATGACAAGAATTTCAAGATGATGAGAGGTTAGCATTAACCTAAAACAAGTCCTCCTGAGCATTGGTCCTGTGTGAACCCAGGAGTTATAGCTCTGTGAAGCTGGCCATGGCTTAGCATATGCCACATGAATGAAGAAAGATATAAAGCTCCCTGGACACATTTCCAGACTGTGTTGCTCTTATGTTGAGAACTGATGTGGGTCTTCCGTTAAGTAACTCTGAATGGGTTCTGGACGCAGAGAGTACCAGCAGTGCCTACTGTGCAACAGGGATACTGATAAGACCCTAGCATTCCACACCTGCTTCCCCAGAGCCACCTCCCAGATGGACCATCCTCAGTTCCTGACATTCTGAATCTCCATGTAGGACCCATCTGCTTCCAGCCTCCCTCCACAATGCGTCTACCTCTGCTGCCCTTTATCAAATCCCATCCTAGTGTACAATGTTCTAATAGAAGAATACTAGAAGAATACAAGCCCCCTCTGGAGCTCACAGCATTAATAATTCCTGTACCAAACTGGGCTCTTTAAGCCACCAAACCTCCTTTCAGTTGTGACCTACATTGCCTTTGGTTCTGTGGACTGTGCATTCTGCAATTCGTGGGGGAAATGTTACTATGACAACAGCTCCCAGCACTGCAGGAAGGCAAAGCACCTACTTGAAGAAAGTTCACCTACCCATATGGACTTTATTCCTTGTTTCTAAATCCAATAGCCTAACAAAGTGGGTTGCAAAGGCATTTTTAAAAGGCTAATTCAGGTTGTAGTGTTAGCGATATCCTCTGAAATAAAAAGATGATAGAGAACCATAGTTTTTTTTTGCATTTATTCTGAGTACTAGGTGCTCAGTATTCCATGCTTCTATCTCTTGAGCTGTACGGCTCACCCTTTCTGCTTTAGGTACTTTTTACCTGGACTCTCATTTTTTTACCTGGCTTGCCTCAGATCACAATCCTCCCACAAATGACTCCTGAGTAGAATCACCGCACATGGCCTCTTAGTTGATGTGGAAGCTTGTTAACTATTTTTACCTAAGTTGTCCTCAAATCACCATCCTCCGAATCTCTGCCTTCAGAATACTTCTGATTACAAACATGTCCCATCATGAGTCAGTATTGTTTATATGACAACTATTATTATCACCTGGAATCCTGTTCCTCAGCTAATGTGAACTTCCTCACTGGAGAAAGAAGCAGATACCCACAAAGCCAGGGTTGTCTCTGTCTTTGAAGAATCCCAACATGGATGGGCTGATATTACATTCTCTTCTGCTAGCTGGGAGTTGTACCTCTTCCCATTTCATCACTCAGCAAATACTGTGTGTGTGTGTGTGTGTGTGTGTGTGTGTGTGTGTGTGTGTGTGTGTAATAGAAAAAGAATGAGGTGGGCTGGGAGTTTGGCCTAGTGGTAGAGTGCTTGCATAGCATGCACATAGACCTGGGTTCCATTCCTCAGTACCACATACATAGAAAGAGCTGGAAGTGACGCTGTGGCTAAAGTGGTAGAGCTCTAGCCTTGGGAAAGCCCAAGGACAGTGCTCAGGCCCTGAGTTCAAGTCCCTGGACTGGAAAAATAAGACAGAGAGAGGGATAGGGAAGGAAGGAGGGAGGGAGGGAGGGAGAGAGAGAGAGAGAGAGAGAGAGAGAGAGAGAGAGAGAGAGAGAGAGAGAGAGAGAGAGAGAGAGAGAGAACGAGGTGGTTAGATATAAACTCTGGCCTTGCTATGAGGCATGAGATCTCAAATTAGTTATTTCTTCTCTGAATCCCAGTTTCTTGACTAGAGACATATATTTTTTTCATCCAAATAATTATAAACTTTCTCAAGCAACTACTATGTACCTGGAGAAATAGTTTCTCCCACACAGGACTGGGGGGAGAGGGAGGTGTTTGGCCTGAGGCCAACTTTAGACTTAAGTGTAGAAATCATGCTCACTAGTTACATTTGCTTCCTTTCCACCTCAAGTTAGTACATCTCCTATTGAGTATTCCATCTCTGTTGACTGTGTGCCCGTGTCTCCCACTTACACTGACTAGATTCCTCAAGAGCAAGAACCAGCTTGCAACCCTCTGGACTCTCCAGAACCAGGCACTACATCAAGCACATTGTAAGCCAGTTTATGTACAATCCTAGGAATAGTTATGCAAGTTTCCTTGTGTTCTCAGTTCTATGAATGAACTGAGACTCTAATCAGCTTCCAGTGTAAGCTCCAGATTTCCTGCGGGAGGTGATTAGAAGGCACATGGTCAGGGGCTATTGCACATGTATAAGCAGCACTTTGATAAGTAAACTGCAAGGGTCTGCCTGTTTAAGGAGCTTGAGGCCACATTTGCATGGGAACCATCTAGTTTTTGTTTTTTTCTGTTTTTGTTTGTTTTTGTCAGTTATGGGACTTGAACTCTGGCCCTGGGAACGGTTCCTAAGCTCTTCAGCCCAAGGCTAGCACTCTACCTCTTGAGCCACAACGCCACTTCCGATTTTCTGGTGGTTAATTGGAGATAAGTCTCACAGACTTTAGTACTCAGGCTGGCTTTGAACCACAATCCTCAGATCTCAGCCTCCTGAGTAGCTTGAGGCATGAGCAACCAGTACCCAGCAAACAATCTGCTTTGTTTGGATTGTGGGATGACTTGAGTGGGGCAAAGGTAGAGATTTTCAATGAACTTTAAAGTCAACCACCTTCAAAGCCTCCAGACCTCTTGGTCTTCCAGTTGAGCAGCTGTTATCTGATTTTGTGCACCCCATAAGTGACCTGTGGTCTGCCTCATTATTTTTCTCCAACAGGACATCATGCTCATTTCTTCCCTTCACTGACAGCCTTGTGGCAAGGGAGCACTCCAGAAAGGAAAGAAAATCAACTCAAAACAGAGCATCTATATCCTGGTGATGTTAGCCTGGAACTCTGTCATCCTTTCTTCATTTCCCTCCCCAGTGGAGCTTGGAGAAAAATGTGTCACATCATCTGGTAATCCCTTCTGGACATGATCATGTTTTTAGTTACTGCCTATTAGGGTCCACTTGGTTATTTTTCATCTTATCATGATTGCATTTAAAACTTGATTCGATTCTATTGATTATGTCATAAAAAAAAATAGGTAGCCTACTTTCTCCTCTAGTCTCTTGATTGCTTAATGTAAAAATCCTACTGGTGCCTCAGAGGCTTAAACTGATTTCTTTGTTCTACTCACTCTCCTTCTATTTCTTTCACTTTCCCTTCTCAAAGCTGACATCTCTCTTCAGCCCTTGCAAAAGGCTTTAGTTTTTATTGCTGTTATTTGCCAGCCTCTGTTAAAGCTATTTGCTTTCCAACCACCAGAGGGGAAAGGAGAAATATGTCTCCAATTCCCAAATACTGTCATTGGCCAAACTGTTTTTGAATGAATTCATTTATATTTATTGGCTCCAAGGGCTAGTTCTTCCATTATTTGTACCTTCCCTCTCATAGAAAGAAAGGCTGGCTGTGGGTTACAATAAGGGCAGCCTCCGGAGGGGACCAATCCCCAGTCAACTGAGTGACCTACTATGTGACTGATGTTGCTTCCAAGAAGCAACCCCACATTCCATCATGGGAAGGCCCCTTTGGCTGCCCCCAGCAGGTGAAAGCCAATGACGAAAAGAAAAAAAACCAAAGCCATCAGTGAGGATGCTACTAAGATATGCCTTAAGAGCTCACACCAGCCAGTGGCTAATGAACCCTGGGTTTACCCACTTTCTCCAAGATTGTTCTGTGCCATATCAGAGTACCACTTTATACTTTAATTCATTTGTAGTTGGGGTCATGTTGTTGTTGATTTGATTTGATTTTGTGGAGGATTTTTTTGGCATTGGAATTTCAGCACAAGGGAAGGTAGGCATTTTACTACTTGAGTCATGCCTCCCACACCTATTTGCTTTGGTTGCTTTCAAGATAGGGTCTTTCATTCTTGGATAAGTTGTGATGCTCCTACTTGCACTTCCCCATGTTGCTGAGAATGGCAGGAACATGCCACTGCACCCAGCCATCATGCTTCTCCAGTAAGACATGTGCAGTTGTGCCTAGCTATTGACTGAAATAGGATCACATGAACTTAAATGCCTTGGCTAGCCTTGAATCATGATCCCTCGTTCTTCACTTGCCAAGTAGCTAGGATTATGAGTTTGGATCATCATGTCTGGATTAGGTACATTTTTTTCTTTTTTCATATATTTTATTGTAATTAATAGAAGGGTTACATTGTATTCATAAACACGATACCCTTTCTCATGTTTTGGTCCCCATTTCCCTTCCCCCCCCCTCCTAGGTACAATTTTTTCTTACTATCGACTTTTATTCTACTTTCTTTCCTTGTTTCTTTTTAAAGAACCCTTATCCCTATCAGGAACTCTTGCCATAACCAGAAAGTAAATGGATAATTTTAAAAGTAAGTACAATTAAAATTAAACAGATCACCCTGCACCAGAATTAATTCCAAATAGATCAAAGACCTTGAGGTAAAATCAGATACCCTGAAAACTTTACAAGAAGGAATAGGAGATACACTAGGTCTCTTTGGCACAAGTTGAAACTTCCTTAATAAAGACCCAGAAATACAACAAATTAAGAAAGTTTGGGCAAATGGGACTGCATTAAACTGCAGAGCTTCTGTATGGCAAAGGACATAGCTAGCAAGTTAAATAGAAAGCCCACAGAGTGGGAGAAGATCATCACTACCCTTACAACAGACAAAGGCCTCATATCTAAAATATACCTACAGCTCAAAAACTTGAATCTCTCAAAAACAAATTCTCAAAGAAACAACCATCCCATCAAAAGATTTAAAGAGCAACTTCTCTGAAGAGGAAATAAGAATGGCCTATAGACACATGAAGAAATGCTCATCATCTCTGGCCATAAAAGAAATGCAAATCAAAACAACTCTGAGATTCCACCTCATTTTGGTTAGAATGGCCATGATCAAGAAATCTAATAACAACAGATTGCTGGAGGGGATCGATGCTACACTCTTGGTGGGAGTGTAAGCTTGTTCAAACCCTCTAGAAAGCAATATTGCAATTCCTCAAAAGACTAAACATAGAGCTCTCCTATAATCCAGCAATTCCACTCCTTGGCATTTACCTGAATGTCCAGAAACAAGGACATACTTAAGCCACTAGAACAACGATATTCATGGCAGCATTATTTATTATAGTTAAGATATGGAACCAACCCAGATGCCCCTCAGTAGATGACTTGATCCAGATGTGGTACTTACATGCAAAGGAATTCTATGCTGCCATCAGAATGACATCACTCCATTTGTAAAAAAAAATGGAAAGACTTGGAATAAGTCATATTAAGTGAAGTAAGCCAGACCCAAAGAAACATAGTCTCAATGGTTTCCCTCATGTGTAATAATTAGTATGTATCTAGGACTCTGCTAGCAGTGGATTACAATAACTCAAAAGCTGTGCACATAAGATCATATAGGATGAGACTAAATGAAATGAACTCTAGGATATGGAAACAAGAGGTTTATCTTATGTGATTATTGTTCTTAATGTACTGTGTTATTCTCTTCTCTTTTTTGCCCTTATCGTTAATTTCATAGTTACTGTATCTGACTTTGTTAGCTGGTATATTGTATATATGATTATTTGTTTATTTGAAATAGGAAAGGGAAGGGGGAAAACAAGATGATTGGGAGGGAGTGGGCGAGGGAAATGGGGACAAAAACATGAGAAGGGGTATCAATATATGAGAAGTTATGCACTTACTACCTCACAAATATAACTATAGCCCCTCTATATATTATCCTGACAGCCAGAAAAAAACAGCTAGAAACTAGGTCGAAATTCTGATTACAAACACACACACACACACACACACACACACACACACACACACACACAATTTATGAAGTAAAAGTTCAAATCAGTTATAACTCTCCCTTACTTCATTTCTACCATCTACTCCTTTTTTGTTACTCCTGGGGCTTGAACTCTGGGCCTGGGCACTGTCTTTGAGCTTTCTCAAGGCTAGCACTCTACCACTTGAGCCACAGTGCCTTTTTCTGTTTATGTGGTACTAAGGAATCAAACCCAGAGCTTCATGCATACTGGGGCAAGTAGTCTAGCACTAAGCCATACTCCCAGCCCCAAATAGAAATTTTTTTACTTAAGCAGATTGGAAAAAGATTAATCTTTTATTCACTTGTGTGTTTATTTGTATCTTCTTCCCTTCCTTCTTTTCTTCTTTCCCTCCCTCCTTCCTTCCTTTCCTCACTCTGGTAATGTTGAAGATAGAACTCAGGGACTTGTACATGCTGTGCAAGTGCTCTACCACTGAGTTCACAATCTTCCAAATTTTGTTGTTATTTTTAATATACTAGTGTGCATCATGAATCTACAAGAAAGATGCTAGGGTGACCACTTCCTAATCTTACTTATCCATGAGACTGGAGTTCTTAGGATCACAGTTGAGAAAAGACAGTTAGGTAAATGATAGAATATTTGAGAGACAGAGTATTTGAAGGGTGAGTATATAAATCTAGAAAGAAAATTCAAGATGCTGTGATTCTAGCTGGCTATCAGAAATAGAGAGCTTTTTATGGAGAGATTATTTACTGATTTTTCCACAACACTGGTTATGTAATTAAAAACAGCAAAGCTATTTCATGTTTAAAATGATCAGGGAGAGGCTAGAGAGAGGTAGTAGAGATCTTGAAGCTGACTGCCGGACTGGTTGGCACACATTACCAATGCTGTTTCCTTCCTACAGCAATGAGGCAGATTTCCAGTAGTATTTGGCCATGCTTCTTATTGGTCATCACAGAAAACACTACCTTCAATGCAGCTTACTCACTGCCATCCTAATCAGCAGCAGCATCACTTTTCTCCTTTTTTCACTTGAGGCAGATTCCACCTACCATAAAATCAAAATTAGCCATATCACTTGTCTGTCTTATTTATCTATTCCAGCACAGGGCTTGAACTTAGGGTCTTGAGCTCTGTCTTGATTTTGTTCACCCAAGGCTGATGCTCTAGCACTTGAGTCACACCTCTACTTGTAGATTATTTTTTCTTGTTATTAGAAGTAAGAATCTCTCAGATTTGTCTGTCCTGGCTGGATGCAAACTGTGATCCTCAGATCTCAGCCTCCTGAGTAACTAGGATTACAGGTGAAAGCCTCTAGGGCCCAGCTAAATTTACCATTTTAAAAATATATAACATCACAGCATTTCATTCATTTGCAATGCCTTGCATTCACACCCACCATCTAACATCCAAATGAAAAGGATATGAAGCATTGTGCCTGGAACTTCTCCTCCCTTCCCCATAACTTCTGTGCCAAGAAGAATTGAAGTGGGCTATCAAAAGAACAGATGAATGCTGAAGTAATAAAGCAGAAAGAGCCATAGAGGAGAGTGAGGGAAATATATCAACACAACGCGTTGCAACTGAGCATCCCTCGTAACTCCGAGCATCCTGGCCATGAGGGAAAGATGAGAAACACAGTGACGACTGGCTAAGATCAGAAAGGTGAATGCTCAGTATAATTCAAGTGAGGAAAGGGTGGCTTGAGGGGACTTAATTCTAAAAGAAATTTTTCACATGGCCTTTATCATGGACATACATCCTAGGCAATGCACTTGACTGTGATTTTATAAGAAGAGTTTTCAGATGTGTTTTTCAATGAATATTTACTAGAGGAATTCGTAAGTGAATGAATAAATGAGCAGAAGATAAATCTCTATGAGCTCAGCTGAATTTTTATCACACGAACTTCATAAAGACATTCTCACTTATAGTACTGATTCATACACTCAATACTCAATAGAAACTACAATCGCTCCCAAACTAGTAAATTCTTTTTGAAACCCAAATTGTCAGGAAACCTATAAGACTTTGGTGAATAACCCAAATGCCTTATGAATTCATGGAGTTTTATGATGAGACAGTCTCCATTCTTAGAATCAGACTTGTATAAGTTGTTTTAAAGCTTACTTTTTTGTCTTATTTGAAGAGGTTCAAGTGCTCTTGGAATGGATATACTCCTCAGACCATTGAAGTATGCAAATGAGAACAGACACCTGGGCCCAGCCCTTTGGCCTACCTAATTCTAACAATGGAGGTAACTCATTCTATTCAAAACTCCAATGGAGGAAATTCTTGACACTAAAAGTATAGTAAGCTTCATCATTTTTCTAGGCTACTGACTCTAGACTAAGGCTGAAAACAAATGGAATCAGTGAGAAGAAATACCATAGAAGGCACATAGAGTTTGGGAACACATATCCAAAAGGAATGCTTTTCCTGGAGTGAACTTCCTCCATCCCATATTCTGGGTAAAACTCAGGGCCTTACACGCATTCAAAGTCCAGGCTGTTCCCTTGATCTACATTCCTAACCTTGGACAATATTTTTGTTTATTTATTCATTTTGGCAGCACAGAGTTTACTCAGGGCTTCACGCTTGCTAGACAGGCACTGTTCTGCTTGAGTCATCCTCCCAGCCATTTTCGTTCTGGTTGTTGGGTTGTTTTGTTTTGGGGTTGAACTAAATTCGGTGCTTTAGGCTCTGGCTTAGTTTGCTTGCTCTCACTGGTACTCTACCACTTGAGCCTAGGCTGGCTTCAATTCTTACTCTATATTTTAGATAGTCTCTTGACTAGGATTACAGGTATGAACCACTAGTGCCTGGCTACTCTGGTTATTTTTGACATAAGGTCTATCTTTTGCCTAGGATAACCTGGACTGTGAGCCTCCCATTTATACTTCATGCCTTAGTTTGGATGACAGGCACAAGCCATTATACTCAATTGCTGAGACAGAGACTCAAACTTTTTTTCCCAGAATGACCTTGAACTGTGATCCACCCTATTTCTAAATCTGAGTTGCTAGGATTAGAGACATGAGAAACTGGAATCTAGTCCTGGACTACTTCTAATTTAAAGTTATTGTTTTGTATTTGTTTGTTTTTTATAATTTTCAGTACCCTTTTCCTTTTCTTACACTTGAATTACTGATTCATAAAAATTTTGTTCAATTTTGTCTCAATGTGATGGATTAAATAGTTTAAAATGGGAGAAGTCACAATATGGGAGGTGGCTCATCTGTCCCCTCATGATTTAGACACCTTGGTTGGCTTGTTTACTCTCTCTCTCTCTCTCTTTCTCTCTCTCTCTCTCTCTCTCTCTCTCTCTCTCTCTCTCTCTCTCTCTCTTTCTCTTTCTTTCTCTCTACCTCAAACAAGATATAAGTATCTCCATCTCTATGTCACTGAGCTGCTGGGAATACAGCGAGGTTAATGGTTCAATTTAAGATCATGTGTATTTAAACTATTAATATGATATCACAAATGGAAACTATTATTAATAGATATTTTAAATTTTGTAGAATAGCATTAACATTAGCATTAGGATAGTAAAAAAAAAAGTGTCTGTAATCTGATTTTCCAAATGAGTCAATCTGTATTTGTTACATTTCAGCTGCTTCTAGTTCTGGTCCATCCATAGCCAAGATTATGTTGTAAATGCAATTTTGCATCCTGATTTATTTCCTCTAACATTATATGAGGCATGTTCTTTGCTACCTATGAATCACTAAATGATGATTTTAAAAGCCATATGTATTCAAGGACAATAAGATGCAGTGACCCTCTACATAGTATAACAGGGTCCTCCATGTTTTCTAAATGTATATCTCTCAAGATGACCGACAAAGTTGGCCTTTGGAGAAATGCTCCTTGGGATAACTGATTTAACAAAGAAGTAAGCCGGTCAGAGCATTAACCTTTTATGAGCTTTAAAGCAGCTGGGTATCATGTTGCTACAAGGTACAAATGTATCTTGCAATGTGATTCCCCCACAGTGTGCTGTCTCTGAATATAATGCAGCCCGACCTCCAGCACCAAGCTCAATGTATCTGAAGATCCAGGAAGGTCCCTTCTAATACCAGCATCTCTGCTCTCTGTATTCAGAAGCCTGGGTAGATAGAAGTTCATAAAGGACAGGACCACAGGAGAATGGCCAGGCAAGTCAGAGCTAAGAGGGAGAGGACATAGTGTGACTTAGAAATGAGGACAGAGCACATTCATGAAGGAACATCAGGTATGGATCAAGAAGTGGTCCAAGTTGATGGGACTGGGGTTGAAGATCTAGCTCAGTGATAGATCATGTACCTCACTCATTAGAGGCCAGGCCTGCACATGTGTGCCTACACATAGGTGCAATACACACACACACACACACACACACACACACACACACACAAAACCATACACATCAGCTTCCTCAGAAAATGCAAAACTTTGAATTCTGCAAAGGAACTTGAATGTAATTAGGTGGGTTCTGGGGAGCACCAGACACTGACACTATAAGGAAAATATATATGTTTGTGTGTATATATACATATATACATATGTATGTACATATATGCATACATGCATGTATATGTGTATATACATGTATGTGTGGATGTATATATGTATATGCATATGTACATATTTATACATATGTATGTAGCTAGAGAGACAAAAGTAAAATGGCATGGGAGGATGAGGGAGAAGAAAACTCTGGGAGAAGTTCAGAGAAGTGATTGACAATGCAGTTGGTGAGTAGTTAGTACTAAGTATGGTGTGCAGGCTCTGGTCCATGTACTTTTATATTCACTAATTCAATCCTTACAACAGTCCTCTGATTGTAGTCCTCTGATTACTATAATCCCTATCTTCCTGATGAATTATTGAGGCCCACAATTATTAGGTGACCTGGGAAACTTGCCAAGGTACCAGGGCATGAGTGGCAGCCTCAGAGTGGAAATGCAGACGGGCTGACTCCCACCCCGAGTTCCCCACTCCATGCCAGCCTTCCCACACAGAAGCCTATGCGCTTGTGACTGCAGCCAAATGAGAGTCCACTGGGCAGGCATGGAGGGACACACAAAGGCACAGACATGAAAAGGAATATGTTACTCATGGGGGAAGACAAATCCCAGAGGGTGGGGATGGGGAAATGTAATTGAGAAGGAAGACAATGAAGAAAGAGAAGGAACTTCCACTTCTCCCAATCTCTGTGATCTGCACTGTGGAGGAAATATAAGATAAGCCCATCTCCCTGCTTGCTTCTGGACATTGATTTTCTCCGTGACTTGCACAGAGCTGAGTTTTTTTATTGTAAGGCTTGTGTGGGTGGAGGCTGGCCTCCTTACTGTCATTCACCCATCCAACCAACACGTATGATGTGCCCATCAGTGAAGCACGGATAAGCACTGCTTTTCCATGGGCTTAAAAAGTGGCACATTGCCTACAAAAACTCAGATTAGCGGTCTCCTTTTCCTACCAGCCAGGAACTAGCTTGGCCAAAGGGCCTCCCTATAAGGTACATCAGAACTCTATTCTTTGTCAGTAAAATGGTATCCTGTCATGTCTTGTTAATAATCTAAACATCTCAGGTAAATAATGTCACCTTAATTATAGTTGCATAGGATCTAGGTGGTTTGAGCTGGTGTCTTTCATTTTATTTATTTTTTTCATATATTTTTATTGTAATTAATAGAAGGGTTACATGATATTTTCCAGATAGATGGTGCATTAATTCACATACATTGATACCCTTTCTCATGTCTTGGTCCCCATTTAACTCCCCCCTACCTCCACCCCTCATCTTGTTTTCCCCCCTTCCCTATCCAATTTCAAATAACCAAATACAAATATATCTGATATATCAGGTAACAAAGTGAGATACTGTACCAATATGAGATAACCAAGGGACAGCAAAAGAGAAGAGAGATAACATAGTACCTTAAGAACAACAATCATTCATTATATGGCTTATGTTTCTATATCCTAGAGATCCTTTCATTTAGCATCATACTATATGGCCTTTTGTGTCAAGGTTTTGCTCTATTGCAAATCTCTGCTAGGAGAGACCAAGGTTTCTACTGATTATGACAAATGAGGGAAACCATTGAGCCTAAGTCCCTTGGAGTCTGGCTTACTTCACTTAATATGATCTTTTCTAAGTCTTTCCATTTCCTAACAAATGGGGCAATGTCATTCTTTCTGACAGCAGCATAGAATTCCATTGTGTACAAATACCACATCTTGTTGATCCACTCATCAACTGGGGGACATCTGGGTTGGTTCCATATCTTTGCTATGGTAAATAGTGCTACAATGAACATTGTTGTGTTGGTGGATTTAGTATATCTTTGTTTCTGGATGATTCGGTAAATGCCAAGTAGTGGAATTGCTGGGTCATAGGGGAGTTCTATGTTTAGTCTTTTGAGGAACTGCCATACTGCTTTCCATAGTGGTTGAACGAGTTTGCACTCCCACCAACAGTGTAGTAGTGATCCCTCCTGGCCACATCCCCTCCAGCATCTGTTGTTATTAGTTTTCTTGATCCTGGCCATTCTAACTGGAGTGAGGTGAAATCTTAGCTTGTTTTGATTTGCATTTCTTTTATGACCAGAGATGTTGAGCATTTCTTCATGTGTCTATAGGCCATTTTTGCTTCCTCTTCAGAGAAGACTCTCTTTAAGTCTTTGGCCCATTTTTTAATGGGATGGTTGTTACTTTGGAGATTAGTTTTGGATTGATTCAATTTTTTGAGCTGTTGATATATTTTAGATATGAGGCCTTTGTCCGTTGTATGGTTGGTGAAGATCTTCTCCCATTCTGTAGGCTTCCTAATTAATTTACTAGCTATGTCCTTTGCCATACAAAAGCTCTGCAGTTTAATGCAGTCCCACTTATCCAGCCTTTCTCTGATTTGTTGTGATTCTTGGTCCTTATTAAGAAAGTTTCAACCTGTGCCAAGGAGGCCTAGTGTATCTCCTATTCTTTCTTGTAAAGTTTTCAGAGTGTCGGCTTTTACCTCCAGGTCTTTGATCCATTTGGAGTTAATTCTAGTACAGGGTGACAAAGAAGGATCCAACGTTAGTTTTCTGCAGGTACTTAACCAGTTCTGCCAGCACAACTTGTTGAAGAGGCTGTCTTTCTTCCATTCTATTTTTTTGGTTCCCTTGTCAAAGATTTGGTGGCCATAGGTCTGTGGTTTAATATCTGGGTCTTCTGTTCTATTCCATTGGTTTTCAGGCCTGTTCTTGTGCCAGTACCAAGCTGTTTTGATAATTATAGCTCTGTAATAGAGTCTAGAGTTTGGAATTGAAATTCCTCCTGCGCTGTTCTTTCTGCTAAGAAGTGTTTTTGCTATATGGGGTCTTTTATTATTCCATATGAAATTTTGGATTGACTCTTCTATTTCTTTAAAGAATGCCATTGGGATATTGATGGGTATTGCGTTGAATTTGTAGATAGCCCTTGGCAAGATTCAGCCCAAAGCATCTCTAGGGAGCTAGTCCTCTTTTTTCTCTAGACTATAGGCAACAACAATGTTTCCACCAGGAGCACTGAGGGTGGAGATGCTGGATGCTCCGCTCCTATAAGTCTCAAGGATGCTAACTCAGAAAATATGAAGAGAAATGAATCTCACAATAGTCAAAGATCCATGGGTTCCTTAAAGTTGGACCATCAAGTGAGGCACAACTAAACCATTTGTTTTAGTCTGTTATTTGTGCTATTTAAAAAAATCTTTGAGCTGGGCACTTTGAGCCAGGCTCATGCCGTATTGCTAGCTACTCCAAGGCTGATATCTGAGGATTACACTTGAAAGGCAGGAAAGTCTGTGAGACCCTTATTTCCAATTGAGTACCAGAAAATGAGAAGTGGCACTGTGGCTCCTAGCCCTGAGTGAAAAAGCTCAAGGATGGTGCCAAGGTCCCAAGTTTAAGCCTCAAGAACAAACAAAAAAAAATTCCTTGCCTGATGTGGTGGCTCACACCTGTAATCCTAGCTACTCAAGAGGCTGAGATCTGAGGATCATGGTTCAGAGCCAGCCCTGGCACTAAAATCTGTGAGACTCTTATCTCCAATTAACACCAGAAAATCAGAAGTGGTGCTGTGGCTCAAGGGATAGGGTGGTAGCCTTGACCTGAAGAGCTCAGGGACAACGCCTAGGCCCAGAGTTCAAATCTCACAACCAACAACAACAAGAAAAAATTCCTCAAGGCTGAGATCTTCATTAAAAAATAAATTTTTTTAAAGAAAGAGAAAGAGAGAGAGAGTGGGAAGAAGAAAGAGAAAGAGTTAAACCAAGGTATAGTGGTACACACTTGGAGTCCCAGATACTTGGAAGACACAGACTAAAGGATTATCATTCAAGGTCAACTTGCACAAAGTTAATTTGAGAACCTATCTGAGAAATGAACTAAAACTCAAAAGGGCAATGGGTGTAGTTCAAGTCTTAAAGCCCTTGCCTAGCAAAAAGGACAAACCACAGTGTTGAGTTCAAACCACAGTGCCATCAAGAAAAAAAATTTATTTGACTCATGATTCCAGCAGCTGAAAAGTCCAAACAGCATGGCACTGGCCTCTGGTGAGAGTTCCCTGTCCTTGTTACAACATGATGGCAGAAAAGCAGAAAGGAAAGTGTATGGACACAAAAGACACTGAGCATGGTGTGACTTACTGTACAATCCATTCTCTCAAGAACTACTGTGGTCATAGGAAACCTCACCCAGTCCTGCAAGACAGCATTAATCCATTCATGAAGAAGGAGCCTCATGACCCAATTACATTTCACCATGCTCCGCCTCTTAAAGGTTCTATCATCTCAACTGGAACCATGCTTCCAGCAGATGTGGAAATGGGAAAACATCCTCCATCAAAACTATTGCTTCACAAGTATGCTGCTATACACATCAGCCTAAAACTCTTCGGATGCCCTAAACTTCCCCCTAAGTGGAGAGAATACCAAGAATGCAAATGGTCCAAACTGGACCAACACACCAATGAGCAATTATCATGGAAATAGAAGGACATTTAGAAATGCGGCCCCTGGGAGATTTGTCTAGCACAGGTTTGCAAAGGACCTCCATCTCCTACTCCAGAAACATTTTCTTTTGTGCAATTAAAAGAGTCCTCCATCTGTCTAAGAACCACTTATATAAACTGCCTCCTCATTCCCCTGCCTCCACAGGTTCACCGTCTTCTGTTTCCGGTCCTTTTTTTTGCCCAGTAGTTAATTTGTGCATACCTATGTTCAGCCCAGAGCTAACTGCTAAGGAGAAAAGCCCCCTAGCCAAGTTTACTTAAAACATCACCCATCTGTGAAGAGCACACTTCCCTCCCCCACCCCCGCCCCAACATTACCATATAATTCCACCTGCACCCCTGCTATAAGCAGTTTGGAAGTATGATAAAGTCTGAAAATATTACATAGGTATGTCTGTACACACACTCACCCAGAGAATGTCTTTGAACAGAATGGATGAAGAGGTGGCTTTATTGGAAAGAGCTCAAATCCTCCCTCTTTACCTACACAAAGATGCAGGCCCACTTGCCCCTTTCAAGGATGAGAATACTGAGAGAGTTGTTCTCTAGATGGACTTTCAGACTTCAGGATGATGTTAGGAACTAGTTTGCTGCCCACATCACAGAGGCTCAGGAACTGACAAAGCAAACCAGCTGGCAGGAGTCAAAGGTCATGGGTGTCTCATGGGGAGCAGGAGAAATAGCCTCCTCCACTTCTGATGTCTACTTTCCAAGCTTTCCTCCTCAGGCTTGAGCTGTCCTCTAGCTGTTCTGCTCTCCAGTCTGTGAGAAGCCACAGACCAAGGGTCTGAGTGACATGTCAGAAGTGCTAACAGCCTGGCTTGGGAGTTAGGCAGATGGCAGCTCAGTCTAGGCTCTGCTACCATATACTCATTTTGTCTTTCAGAGGGCTACTTAGTTTCTCCAAACTTTATTTTCCTTTTCTGAAAAACAGGGATAATGGTGGTTGCCTATTAGGATTGTTGTGGAGATTCACTGAAATAACGTATGCCAAAAAGAAAAAAGAAATGATAACAAGCTTGACCCAGGAAGTACACTCCTCAGGGGTAGGCCTCATACTTACCATGCTTCACTATTCTCTGCTTATTATGTCTTACTAGAATAAAAGTGCTTTGAAGGTGAGAATAATAGTTTACGATTTCTAGACTCTAATGGAAAAGAATAGTGGCAGGTACACAGTAAGCACCTAATAAATGTATGTTCATTAATAATTAACTATATAAGCCGGATGCTGGTGGTTCACACCTGTAAGCCCAGCTACTAAGATCTAGAGCTTGGTCATTTAAAGCTGGAAGAAAAGTCCCTATGAGATTCCATCTCCAAAATGGCAACAATTTAGACTGGAGGCATTGACTCAAGTGCTGAATTTTAATCTCAGTGCTAGCCGGGCTCAGTGCCTCACGTCTGTAATCATAGCTACAAGATCTGAGAACCAAGATCTGAGGATTGTAGCTCAAAGCCAGCCCAGGCACTGAAGATGTGAGACTCTTATCTCCAGTTAACCACCAGAAAACTAGAAATGGGGCTGTGGATCCAGGGATAGGGCGGTAGCCTTGAGCTGAAGAGCTCAGGGACAAGGCCCAGGCCCAGAGTCCAAACCCCATGACTGACCAAAAAAAAATTTAGTGCCACAAAAAAAACCCAGAAAATTAATTTTTATTTGACAACTTGACTAGGCTATGCTCCAAATAATATTTGGTCAAAATTATTCTGGATATTTTCTGTAAGATGTTTATAGATGATCTTGAACCCAGGGTTTCATGAATGCTAATCATGTGCTCTACTACTCAGCCACATCCTCAGCCTTGACATTAAAATTTATGATGGTGAACTTTGAATACATTACTCTCCAGGCAGTTGATTACACCAAAACTGACCTCTTTCTAAGCAAAAGGGAGTTCTGCCTACATACTGTTTTTGAACTTAAACTGCAGCTCTTCCTGGAGATCTCTGCTGGCCTATCCTGAAGATTTTGGACCTAGCAAGTTGTAAGCCAATTCTTTCAAATAAATCTATGTAGATAGATAGATAGACAGACAGACAGACAGACAGATGGATAGATTTAGATCTATATAGGGATACATATATACATCTTGTTGAATCTGTTACTCTAGAGAATCTGCTTAACATGGTTCTTGCCTGTCAATAGAGAAACAAGTTAACAACATACACATTTACCCTTCTTGGCCTGGAAACCTGGTTGTATTAGATGGCAAAAATGAGTCCCACTTTTCACCCTTCTCTGCTTCCAAGGTCTTTGCCATGGTACAGTCCAGCTAATCAACTCTGGGTATGACTACATGACCTTGACCTCAAATCATTTATAAAATAGCAAGACAAATAAGCAGTGACAAACCAGGCTACCAAACTTGCCCAACAGACTTTCCAATGCATCAGAGAGTGTGGCATGTCTCCTGTGGCAGGTCTCTTAGTCGAGGTGGGAAGGGGAAGGGGAGACATTTAAAAAATTGAGTAAACATTCCTTTGCAGTTTAGCCATAAAAGAAAAAGAGCAGAAGAGCCCTTTGATTAATCTCATATTGTTACTGTATCTGATGCTGTTACCTGGTATGTTGTATATATGTTTATTTGATAACTTGAAATAGGAAAGGGGGGGGAAATAAGATGACTGGGAGGGGGTAAGGGGAGGGAAATGGGGACAAAAACATGAGAAGGGGTATCAATATGTATGAAGTAATACACCTACTATCTGGTGAATATAACTGTAACCCCTCTACACATTACAATAAAACATTTTTTTTTGCCAGTCCTGGGCTTGAGCTCAGGGCCTGAGCACTAGAGCTCTACCACTTGAGCCTCAGCACCACTTCCGGCTTTTTTTTTTGTATGTATGTGGTACCGAGGAATCGAACCCAGGTCTTTGTGCATGTTAGGCAAGCACTTTAACCACTAGGCCAAACTCCCGGCCCCAATAAAACATTTTTTAAAGAAATGTACTCATTACCTGATTTATATAATCTGTATATCATCTTTACAATAAAATATTGTGCCAAATTCCAAAAATAGGAGCAGAATGTGGGGCCGGGAGTTTGGCCTAATGGTAGAGTGCTTGCCTAGCATGCACGAAGACTTGGGTTCAATTCCTTGGTACCACATACATAGAAAAAAGCAAGAAATGGTGCTGTGACTCAAGTGATAGAACTCTAGCCTTGAGAAAGCCCAAGGACAGTGTTCAGACCCTGAGTTCATGCACCAGGACTGACAGAAAAAAAAAAAGCAGAATGTTAGAGTCACTGAGTACCAAATAAAGAGGCAGACAAAGCCTGGATACCAGGCATATCCCAGAAAAGCAGGGGAAAGGAGGAAAAAGAACTTTTTAAATTTGATATTTCAAAAAATAAGCATTGAAGTAGTCCTTGTAACTCTTTTAGAATTCCTTATGCTATTTCATGTCTCCGGCTGTTTAGAATGAGATTACATGTTGGCAGGTGGGTGTGTCCCCAGAATCAACTGTAGATTTCAGGTCTCTAAAGGGCTAGTGGGCTGCCCACAAGGCTGTCCAGGGAGGCTGAGGATAATGCCCAGCCTGTCACTGTGGCAGGGAGTGTGGGAAATGGCAAAGAGGCAGTTTGGGGGTGGAGGGACACCCAAGAAGAAGAGTTGGGCTTCTGCAATCTGTTTCTCTCTGCTTCTGCCTATGAATCATCTATATCCACACTCCCTCACAACTCGCATATTACAAAAATAATGTACAAAATGAGCAAAATCAAGCCGCCGCCACCGCAATGAGCTTGACCTTGAGTTATCACAGAGGAGTTAGGGGTTGAGGGCTGCCTGAATGAGTCGTGAGATGGCTCTGCTTGGGTCTTTGCATCTCTAGTAGCTTTTTAAGTCAATCACCTTCAAAGCCTTAGGAAACTGTCTTCGCACAGTAAAATCTCAAAAAAGGGAAATAAAAGTAGGCCTGCATGCCAAGTAAACAAAGGATCACCAAGCAATTCCAGAGGACATAAAATGCTGGTAAAATTCAACTTTGGTTTGAGAGTGGGTGTAGAAAAGAGATGATCACTAATTAAATGAGCAAAAAAAATTAAGAACTAGCCTCCTGTAAAATCTGGGAATGAGAATTTTTATCTTTCCTTTATGAATTTTCAAGGGCTATGTACAAATATAACTGCCATGTGGTAGTTATAACTGAACAAGTGACCTGTAGACTCTAACTCCTAGACACCAGCTAGGAATTGAGCAGAAGAACTCAGGTTAGTTAGCAGGAAGCAAAAGAGGGAGAGGAAGAAAAAGCAGAGGAAGGCAAGAGAAGAAATTGTTACTGAGTACTGATTGAACACTGATCTCATTCAATCTTCCCATTAATCCTAGCAAAGTTACCATTATTATTCTCATTAGATAGAGGAGAACAATTCAGAATGCTAAGATCACTCAACCTAGTCTCTGACTTAAGTCCAGGGGTTATCACAGGCCTATCCTGACTGAGCTTACTTACCTTGATGCACATGCAAATGCTTTTCATTTGCGTAGACATAGTTTTCAAAGCACTTTGCTTTGTATCAACACAGGAAATTATTTGTTCTCAAAGCACAGCATTCAATCATTCATTTATTTATTTATTCATTTATTTATTTTGTCAGTCCTGAGGCTTGAATTCAGGGCCTGAGCACTGTCCTTGGGCTTTCTCAAGACTAGAGCTTGAGCCACAGTCAGCTTTTTTTTTCATATTTTTTATTGTAATTAATAGAAGGGTTACATTATATTCACCAGATAGAAGGTGCATTAATTCACATACATTGATATCTCATATTGTTACAGTATCTCACTTTGTTATCTGTTATATTGGATATATTTATATTTGGTTATTTGAAGACATGAGAAATGGCCAGCTTTTTCTATTTATGTGGAACCAAGCATGCTAGGCAAGCACTCTACCACTAAGCCAAACTCCTGGTCCACAGCATTTATTTTTAGAATAAACTTTAGTTAACAGCATCAACTTTAGTCTGCCTTAAATGAGCATCATATGAATCTTTTTTGGTAGAGAAGGCTTTTTACTTCATCCTGGAAATGATATTAACTTATATAGTCCTTCATCAATCACCCCTTCATTTATTTTTCAAGAAATATGAAGTATCTACTAAGAGACAAACACAACATTGATTCCTAAAGGGTCTCCTAGACTATCTATGGAAGATTGAGGACAAAGCATCCAAAAGTCATAATTTATTAGTGAGCCTTAGGTATCAGAAATAGATTCACAGCACAAGACAAGAATCAGTACAGGCTCTAGGTCTAAGGTCTTAATAACTGAATGTAGTTGTCTCTAAATCATATAATTAGCAAAATCCAAATAAAATTACCGACATGCAAAAAAAAAAAAAAAAAGATAAGTAGGTCCACAGATTCTTGTACAACCTGAGGCCTACTTAATCGGACTGTTCAAGGAGTAGACTTTACCCAGTGTTTCCTGTGTGCACTCCTCTGATCATGGCAGTTCCCCTGTAGGCAGAGACCTTCAATCCTACAACACAAAAGGTGACTGAATGTCAGGAGACACTTTCTGGAGTCCCTAAATGGGATCCAGAGGGACAGTTCACTTACATTTGCTACTGTAACCTCCCCGATTGTGGGAACTTAGTCTTACCAACTAACTCAACTTGTGGAATACGGCAGAAAGTTTCAGGCAACCTAGTATCTCCCCTTGGCAGCATGTTTTGGTGTAATGGAACCTTGTGGCCATGTATTAATCAAACCATGTCCCCTTGTATTTTAGTAACAGCGGTTCCTCAGTTAACTCTCTACACAAGAGGAGAGATTCTTCAGAGGTTGTTACTCCACCCTCTGACCAAAAGGGCAGTCTTCATCCCCATGATGGTAGGGGTAAGCCTGGTCACTGCTGTGGGAGGGGCAGCATTTGCCGGGAGTGCCCTAGGACACAGCATGAAATTAGAACAGGAATTTGAAGATAAACTGGATGAGGCCACTCGTGCCTCTTCAGTGTTGCTGGCATCCTTGCAGAGACAACTTAACTCTCTAGCAGGAGTAGCCCTGCAGAACCGAAGGGCATTAGACATCCTCACAGCTGCAGAGGGCGGGACCTGCATATTCCTAAGGGAAGAGTGTTGTTACTATATAAATGAATCTGGGCTAGTGGAAGAAAACATAAAGACTTTAGACAAGCTTCATGAAGGGCTCCATCAACGCTCTCCAGTCAACTTAGAATTAGGATGGCTTCAAAACCCCTTAGCCCGGTGGCTGGTACCCTTGGCCGGTCCAATAATTATGTTACTTTTATTAGTCACAATTGGCCCATGAGTGATCAATGCCTTGATCTCGTTCATACAAAAGAGGATCGGAGCAGTTAAAATGCTAGTACTACAGGCTCAATATACTCCCTTACAACAAGAAGACATGGAGTTGGAAGAAGAGTCAAGGATTTGACTCATTTTCCAAAAAGAGGGGGGAATGAAAGGGACTTCCCCAAGAGCCCATCCCCTATAGGCATCTCCCATCTTCATAACAAAGGAGTACCTGACCCAAGGCAGGGGCTGTAAAATCCCTGATAACAGCTCAGATTACAAGAGCAGTTAAACCAAGGTGGGGTAACCAGAATTCCAACCCATCCTACCTCCTTGGCCTGCCAGGAAACTCCCTCCCTTTCCTTTGTCGTCAGAGCAGTGCGCCAGAAGCCCATGGAGATGATAGGTCCTTTCAAGCAGCAAAGGTGTCAGTGGTTGCCCCAGACATCAATCAAATATGTTGAATTCCATTGGCCACCTGTGTATGGCCAGCCCAGCCACATGGCTGGTGGTCTATAAAAGTAGCCTGCAAGATTAGGCAGGGTCACTCTCTCACTCACATCTTAGAGACAGCCCTGACCAGTCAGTATGATTCTCAATGCTAGGTGCGGAATAAAATGGTTTAACTTCCAAAAAAAAAAAAAAAAAAGTAAGAAATAGAGCATTATGCACACAATCCATTGCTTTCTCATTGGATTCTACCAATACAACACACTCCTAAAATAAACAAAGAGTCAAACATTTCAGCTTTCCAAAATTGGACCAAAGCCAGTACACTGGGCTTCTGCTCTAGAATAACTAAGACCCTTTTTGTAAGCCTATAAATAAATTTCAGCAGATGCTTAGACTCAAAGGGTTCAAGTGGAAAAACCAGCCACTGGTCCGCAGAATCGTAAGCATGGCCTCCTTTCCTGGTGCCTCTCCAGCTTTAGAAAGCTGTGCTTTGGGAAGCTATTAGTGCAGAAATAGTCCTCTAAATGATGGGTTCCCTTAGGAAATGCTAGGAGGACAGGTAGCTTCATGGAGAAGTGAGTGACCACTGTGTCCTAGATCCACAAGGTCTCTTTGGCGCTAAGTCCCAGGGGTTAAGAGCAATGAGAGTCACTATACAGGCATCTTTTCTCAATGCTTGTGCTGAGCTCCCTGCTGATCTTCTCTGTCGGCTACCATCAACCTCTCAGGATGCCAAATTACAACCTAGGAGCACCACCTCCGGCCCCACCGCTTCTTCAGGTTCATAGAACACACAAAGCAATCCAGGCTGAAAATTTAAATTATTTGAGTTTGTCCACTTTGGGGGAAATAATATAAAAATGTAAGTGTATAAGTGAATATTCATCTAGAAAGAGAAAAAAAATGTAGCGAATTCAGAAAGCAAAAGTGATTTTTATCACCTGCCTGAGATTTTTTTCTTTTCACTTATTGGTTGCATTTTTTTCTATAAAGAGAACATTAAAAGTTTATTTCCTGTAATAATGGTGATCAGAATTTGTTTTTATTACCTAGGCCCCGTGGCTCACGTCTGTAACCTTAGCTACTCTGGGGGCTGAGATCTGAAGGTTGTGGTTCAAAGCCAGCTTGGGCACTAAAGTCCATGAGTCTCTTATCTCCAATCAACCACTAGAAAACTGGAAGTGGCACTGTGGCTCAAGGGGTAGGGTGGTAGCCTTGAGCTGAAGTGCTCAGGGATAACCCCAGGTCCAGAGTTCAAGCCCATGACCATAAAAAAAGTTTTTATTATGACTTTATGATAGTAACTTCTGAGGGCTTCTGTCAAATCTAGATAAAATTCTATTGAGTTTTAGGGATAAGTTGTTTTGCTTTGGGGTTAATTTGGTGATACTGGGATTTAAACTCCAGACCTAGGCACACACTCATCTGAGGCATGCTCCTAGTCCTTTATGTTTTTAAACATAATATCTGTCAATAGATAGTGACTTATTAATTTTATGCCACCTTTATTTCAGAAATTTAAATCTTTCCCCAATATGTTCATGTGATTCAATCCTCTTTGTTTACTAGATTATCAACATCCTAAAAGCTTCTTTACTATTTCTAGTCAATAATTCTCTCTTGCTATAAATGAATCAATAAAATTTCTTTCCAGGGAGTTTGATAAGATCTAGATGTTTTTGTTACTTTCTTAATTTCTGTAATTTTTTTTCTTTCAGTGTCTACCAATTTTACTCATCTGTGTCATTTCTAGTTCACATTTCTATCTTTACGTGTCTTCTTTCAGTTCTTTCATATACTCAATCTGTACAATACATTGATCACAAATAAATGGAACATTTACGTATCTTCAAATCAAGAACTATCATTTTTCACTTATTTCACTGACACATTCCTAAACAATTTCCTGAATTGTAATTAAAACCACATAGTCCCAATTCAACTTCCCCTTAGGCAGATTCCCCAAATGCCCCTGGCTATTCCATGCTACTCCACACCAATAGGAAGTTAAAAGTAGAAAGAGCATAGCTGGGACCTTTCTCTTAGAGTCTTGGAAGAAGCCTAGGAGGGGCAGGACCTGGAAATAGCAGCAGCAGCAGCTTCAAGGCAAGCTGGCCTCTGCAAAGCTAGTGTATGGAACAGCTCTAATGCAAGGTTGGTCTGGCTCTGGGACCTCAGCACCTGTCTTTATAGCTTAAGAAAATGATAAGATGTGCAATTACAAGAAATTAAGTCTTCTCTCCTATAAAGGTCCTCCACGAAAAGCCAAGAGATATCCAAGATTTTTTCTGTAAGGTCACATGTACAAACACATTTTCAGGGAATCCTTGAGTTCTGGAAAAAAAAAATCCAGAATCAGCAGGGTGCTAGCAACTCACCCCTGTAATCCTAACTACACAGGAGGCTGAGATCTGAGGATAACAGTCCAAAGCCAGCTCAATCAGGGAAGTCCCCTGAGACTTTTGTAATCCAAAATGTGTTTTTTGGGATGATTTTCCACTCATCCTGGTTCATCCTGGTTATAGTGCTGTTGCCTTCTGAAGTAACATCCTTCTGGAAGCCTCACTTTTTTCCTCCTGTAGGCTGGCAGAGTCAGGGGAGCAATCAACCCATACAACTACTGTTTGTGCATGGCTAAAGATCATTGTGATTTTATGGCATCCTGGGCATTTCACCTCCATAAAATAAGATTTGGGGTTTTGTATCAGGCATTTCTGTTTCCTCCTCTCTTCAGGGGATGAAGGAGATCCTTTGTGAGAGGCATGCTCTGGGGAGGTCATTGTCACCATAAAGGCAAAACACTCATCTCCAATAAACTACTCTGGCCTAGTGGTAGAGTTCTATTCTTTGGTACCACAAACACATAAAAAGCCAGTGTGGCTCAAGTGGTAGAGCTAGCTAGCCTTGAGAAAGTACCCAGGCCCTGAGTACAAGCCCCAGGACTAACAAAAAAAAAATCTCAAATTTGCACTATAGCTCAAGGGGTAGAATGCTAACCTTGAGCATAAAGAGGCTCAGGGACAGCACCCAGGCCTGAGTTTAAGTCCCAGGACAGGAGTAAAAGAAAAGAAAACTCCAGAATCATTAAACAACAAAACATAAAGACAAAAAGAGAATGGGATCATTTCTGAACTTTCTCGGGATCGTATTTGGGGCAGAGTCACAGGCAGGGTCTGCTGGTTGACCAGAACCAAGCCAGATGTCCCTCTTCCCAGGGGTCCCTGCCACTAAGAACTAGAAGGTCCTGTCTCCAAACTCATCCCCTGAGAGCCAGGATTGAATTGAGGACACATCTGCTGCCTTCCCCAAAAGCCCTTCCTACTGCTCTCAACAGTACAGAAGTGTGTGTGTGTGTGTGTGTGTGTGTGTGTGTGTGTGTGTGTGCATGTCTTTAAATTTACATATACCCTGGAAACCATAAATCAATACAATTAACTAAGAAAAATTATTTCACAACTGATACATTCATGTTTTCCTTCTACAAATTATTAGAAATATAACGGAGTATGTATTCTTTATCTTAGTCACCAAAACATTCATTCCATATGAAAACTCTCATTATAAAATTATTTCATTGAAGAGTAATGTACCTTCTATCTGGTGAATATAATGTAACCCTTCTATTAATTACAATAAAAAATATATGAAAAAATTATTTCATGACTCAGTTTCAAATAATATTCTTAAATTTCCACATATTCATGCCACTAGGGAATTGACTATTGATAACACACATGCAAATATCAGAAGTGGTGCTGTGGCTCAAAGTGATAGAGTGCTTGCCTTGAGCTGAAGAGTTCAGGGACAGTGCTCAGTCCCAGAGTTTAATCCCCAAGGCTGAAGAAAAAAAAAAAGAGGGAGAGAGAGATCTTTCTGGGGCTGAGAACGTGGCTTTGTGGTAGAGTGCTTGCCTTGCATGCATAAAGCCCAGAGTTCAATTCCTTAGTACCACATAAACAGAAAAAGCCAGAAATGGTGCTGTAGTTCAAGTAGTTGACTGTGAGCCTTAGGCAAAAGAAGCTCAGGGACAGTGAATTCAAGCCCACTACCGGGGGGAAAAAGACACATGAGAGTATATGTCTACTCTCAATAAATACACAATTCAGAGAAGGAGTGAAGACACAGAGGCAAATACCTATGACAGTATATCATAAGTGAGAATAAGGTTTCCAAAGAACCACGTTTCCAAAAAGTAAGTACAAAAGGCACTTAGTATAATATCAGTCATCTAAATCAGAAATGCATTAAAAACTACTGTAGTTCAGAGAACCTGAAAATATCTTGACAAGTAGAATGAAAAGGAAAGATGACAAGGCACCTGCTTTTTTCCCCTTCTCTGCCTGTGATTTTTACACAAGAATCAATAATTTATTTATTCTGTGCAATTGTGCTTCACTAATCAGAGATCCTGTTCTCTCATCCTCTAGATTATTGGGTTTGCCTGCCTCATTTGCTTTCTGCATCCAGACTTTGGCAGGATTATCCTACAACATTTTTACAAAGTAAATTTTAGCTGAATTTGCAATTTGAAATCATTGATTTTTTTTTTCAGGTTTAAACAAACAGAAGTCACTGCCAGCTATTGTATAAGGAAAAACCTGTCTGTGAGGGAATGTTAGACTGTGTCATGGAATTCCAATCTTGGAAGGATGAAGTTTTAAAATCAATATGCAATATGAACAATTTGCACAGAGGTGTGGAACACTCTCCTGCAGCTGGAGGAACCAGGAGGAGCCTCTGGGGCTGTCAGTGGGAAAAGAAGTTCTTCATGATACCCTTTGAGAAACCATTTACAACCTTGTTCTTCCTAACTTTGGATGGAGAGACTGTAAGAAGGTTCGGACACAAAAGATAATATTCTGAAGAACCAAATAAGACTTGATGGAGAGAGGGTACCTTGGGAGGATCAGTTGGTCATCAAGGTTTTCAATGGTGAAAAAAACCACCAAGGTGGTTGTGAGAAGCTGAAATTGACAGAATGGGAATGGTTAGGGTGAAATCTCAACAGCAACCTTCCCACAGCTTGAGGAGTAGGAAAGGGACAGCCCTGAGAAACAGAGCTGCTCTAGAAAAGCAGGCAGAAAAGTCTAATAACATTGGGAGATAATCCAAGAACCCTGAGCAGAGCAGGGGGCGGGGGAAGACCTGCAGGATGCTGGATCCCAAAGACACTCTGTAGGACTTGAAGCCAAGGACTATCATTTTTGCCACTGCTCCATCATCATCACTTCTTGGTTGTTGTTCACTGAGATGAGTAAAGAAATAAAATTCCAAATAGCCTGAGCTTCTCTAGGCACAGAATAAGACCACCTCACACACACACACACACACACACACACACACACACACACACACACACACACACACACACACACTCCCCAGAGAGCCCAGGCTGACTTTGCACTCAGTCTCCTGACTGCCTCTCAAGGGCTGGGGATTCCACCGTTCCTAGCTGCAAGCCATATTAACAGGAGGATCCCAAACTGACTATCTCTTGTCCCACTCAAAGTCTTACACGTTTATAGCTGCCCTGGAGCAGCTTGCCTGAGTCACAAGGGGTCCTTTAGTGGTCCTTTACACAGTCTCCTACTTGATGCTAACTAGGTGAGAGCTAGGCCCCATTCCACACCCTGGCTCCCACCCTTCATGGGAATGCTGATGGTCATGCCTGGGACGCTGGCGACCTACACGCCCAGATAGTCCTCTAAGTACCAAGGTAAGCGCGGGTCTCCAGACCCTCACTGTCTCGGAGCAGCTCTGCGTGGTATTCCTCTGTCCCACTCTGTTGCCATGAGTCTCCTAGACCCTACAGCAGCAATGCTGGTGCTGCCATAGGCATAATTGTGATGGAAACTGCTCAGTATGGCCTACAACTGTCTCCAGGGTGCTTGGATGAGGTCCAGTTGCCTATGGGAGAACGCATGCTTGGAGACATATAACCTTTATTCTCCTTTCTTGTCCCCGCTCTCCATTTCTTTTGGGTTACAACATCCTTGCAGAGCAAGTCTCTCTTCCCTGTTTAAATTAACCCTTGGGGCAGGGAACATGGCTTAGTGGTAGAGTGCTTGCCTAGCATGCATGAAGACCTGGATTCAATTCCCCAGAACCACATACAGAGAAAAAGCCAGAAGAGACACTATAGCTCAAGTGGCAAAAAGTGTCCAAGGACAGTGTCCAGGCCCAGAGTTTAAGCCCAGGATTGGCAAATAATAATAATAATAATAATAATAATAATAATAATAATGATGACACCTGCACATTGGACTGTCAGACCTTCAGTACAGGTTTGGCCTGGAACTCCTAAATATCCATCCTCACCGGTGTATGTCAGGCAGATGGAGATGTGAAAGTGTGCTTCCAAAGGCCCCACTGTGAAATTCAGAATGACTGTGAACTCTGAACTATTACCAAGAACTCTTTACCTTATATGTGTCAAAGCTACAGGGGTGAGAGGTGAATCACGTATCACCACTAAAAAACAACAGAAATGGATTCTCAGAGTTCTGATGGCTGCAAATCCCAGATCAAGGTACTGGCAGCTTCAGCTTTCTTCCTAAAGAACTCTTTCTCACTGTGTGGTCACCTGGTAAAAGGGGGCCAAACCTGCCTGTGGGGCCTCTTTTATTAAAGTACTAATGCCATGAAGGATATGCTCTTAAAGCCCAGTCATTCACCAGTGGCCTTGGTAATTTCATCTATTGAAGTTTAGCTTTCAAGATGTAAAATTTAGGAGGACATTCAGATCATAGAGAAGGCTTCGAGTCAGAATGAATTGAAGCAACGAAACTTCTCAAGCATACCAAAGGAACCAGAGAAAAAATTCAGTGCCAGAGTAATTTTTGCTCATTCTAAATTTACTAATAGAATTTTGGGTCATAGAACTGTTTCCCAGCATGCACCACTACCCACCCCCTTATCACACAAATGTGCATTATGTGAACTTCCTGGAGAGTAAATAGAAACACCGTGAATTCCGGAGATGAAATTATTAAAGCCATGTTGTTCATAAACTGCAGGGGAACCTGGTATACCCAGATGGATAGCTGGTAACTGATATTTATGAGTAATCCCCTCCACAGCTGGGGGAACCTGGCTGGCACATAGTGAGTCACTGACTCCCAACAAGCCTCACTTCAGGCTCCCTCTGATGCTTTCTCTGCCCCAAGGATGATTTCCTCAGTGCTCAGAAACCAAGGTGGACTCAGAGCCTCAGCCTATGTCCTTGTTGCACTCCACATCTCCTAGATTCTGTGGAGACTTGTCAAGATCTTCCTTCTCAGGAACACCCTGCACCAGATTCTTTGGATTTCTCTGAGATCTGAGATGGAGAAGCAGCGTTGCTGCCAAGACCTCCAAAATAGCACAGAGTGAAATCTGCCAGCTTTCAGCTCAAAGAAGGCAGCTCACCTTTCTCAACAGAAGCAAGAACAGGGCAAGTGAATCTCCATTGATGCTCCTGTTGATCTGGTATATTGTTCCCCTTAGATATGAAATAGAGTTCTTCAGGCTTCAGCTAATGATCATCTTGACCTTTGATGCTCCATCTTGTGAGCATTTAATCATATCATGTCATCAGCTCTAGAGGAATTGGAACTGGTGCATGGAAAGCTGGCACAGTGGTTCTGCCCCCCTCTCCCCGAACCCCCCGCACTGCTGTGCTATTTTACCTAAGCTTTTTCTCCCTCTGTTAATTTTAAATTCAGAAAAAGGCAAGCAGACAGATGTGGAAGATAAAGGAATCTCCCACTCTATCCTCATTTCCCAGTAACTGAAAAAAACTTTTAGTTAAAAGAAACCAATCCATGGTGTTGGAGTTAATTTGGAGGGAGACTAGGAAAGGATGTGTAACACTGGCCTCAAAGCCAAATGTTGGAGGGAGAGAAGGTCAGAAAGGCCCTGTCACAGTGAGGTTATTCTAATATATGGAGATATGGATTACCACAAAGAAAAAAAAATGGCAGGGGTAGTTATTTAGTTATTTGCATAATGAAGAGATCTTAGTATAAAAGGAACTATTTGCACCACATACCTAAAGTCTTTTGTTTCTGAGAAAATAAGGGAAACATCTGCTTGTTTCATCTCCAGGAGCTAATTAAGGTACTAGGTGCTTTCATGTTTGTTACATTATCTCCTCTAATTCTTCTAATCTCACAGGTAAATGGTCCCACTTCCAACTCATAATCTCACTAAAATTAGGTATAATGCAAACAAAAGAAAAATAGCCTTCTGGTGAAACAAATGTTTCAGTTACTTACCAGTTCTCAGAACCCTGATGATTGTAGAAAGTAGGATTCCCCCATTTTATTGTTGAAACAGACTGATTCTATACCTCAAATAATCAACATGTATGTAGTACCAAGGAACTGAACCCAGGGCTTCATACATGTTTGCTAGGCAAGCTATCACTAGGCCATACTCCTGGCCCAGAAAATATTTTTTTAAGGCTAATTGGTCTAGTATGAGAAAACCTTTGGACTCTTTCTTATGTTACCCTCAGCACTACCTAGAACTAGAATGTGAAATCAAGAACTGCAGCTAATCGGGCCAAGGAGTGACCCCTAGGATGAAAGCTCTTCAGAAAAAAAAATGATAGAGCAAAAGACAAATGAACCCTGAATCCCTGCTGACAGCCATATTGACACTGGAGTGCAACCTCTGGACTACTTTACATTTAAGGAAACCACCATCATAGGATCCAACAATTCCATTCCTGGGCATTTATCCAAAATATTACAACCCAGGATACAGTAAAGCCACCAGCACAACTATGTTCATCGGGACATGACATTAATCAAGATGCATTTTATCCATAAACTGTTTGGTTCAATGGAAACTCGTTTGTACAACTACTTAAAGATAATAATAATTTTAAAAAGAGAAATTAAGTATCTATCTTATCCAAGTCACTATTCTTTGGAATTTTCTATTTTAAAAAAAGATAAACTTAATTCTAACTAGTAAGGTTGTAAATTTTATAAGTCTAAAAGTAGAAACCACTCAAACATATTATATGAAATCCACATGGTAAGACATAAGCTATTTATAACATTACATTGAGCATGGCAGAGTAACCTGTGCCTATAAGGCAGTAGTGTGTGTGTGTGTGTGTGTGTGTGTGTGTGTGTGTGTGTATGTGTGTATAAATATATATATGGAAATATATTCAGAATGTATTGATACTTAGTAATGGCAAGTTTAAAAACTAAGTTGAATATAATCTCATTTTTGAAAAAATGAAAATTGGTATTTATTTATTGAAAAGAGTCTAGAGAGTTATGCACCAGAATATGACAACAATTGAATGATTAGACTATAGCTGATTAATCTACATTTAAAAGCTTAGTCTAATTAGCTTTAACAAATTATTCATTCTTGGTAATCATTGGAGATTCAAATTAAAGCTCAGCTCCACAGAATAGTTTCTGAAGGGTTAAACACAAAGGCACATTATTTTTAGTGGCCATATGTGTCTCAAGCAAAGCAAGGAGCCTGCAGAGACACTTCCAAATGTTCAAAGGACACATTTCCAGGTCTACAGCTGTGCCTTATTAGGGGGCTGTATTCAATGCCTGTAAGAATCTGGCATAACTGACTCGAGAAAATGTTAACGTTCATTGAGAGCAGATTTAATATACTTGTGGTAGGAGCATTGATCATTTATATTATGAGCACAGAAATCTAACAGTCTAATAGAAGTACTTATATGCTGTCTATGAGTTTTCAAACTTGATGGGAATCTTCCATTTTCCTGAGACACAAGGCCGACGGAGAAGGGCATTCCGAAAAGCCCTGTAACTAGCTTTTCATCTCAACAATGCTATCTATAAAGGTTTCTCCACAGGCTTCTATCACAAGCCTCTTGTTTTCAAGGGTTGTGAAGTTTTGCTCCAACATTTCATCTCTTCCCAAGTAGCCACAATGAGCTGACTTCCAGGACACATGGACAACTCCCCTCCACTGTGGTTGAATTCTCTTCCCAGACATGTGAAAATCAACAAGAAAAGACCCACTGGGGTTTCAAACAGCTTTATGCTCCCATCTGCAGTCCAAAAAAAGGCTCATTTAACTTAACACAGCCACATTTCTCAAACACCTGGCTCTTCACTGGCATTCTGTTGAAATAAAAAATTTTAAAGTTCTTCCAAAACAAGAACAAAATTTGAGTTACCATTTAACCATTCACCAGTGTGCACATGCGAAATTTCAGAATAATGATCATTTATCACCACTATACCTCCATTTCTGCAATGCATACTGAGTTTTGGCATTCAGTATACACAGGGGGTATAGATAGCTAGTACATTAGAAATATCTCTTTTATATGAGAAAACATTGATTCCATATGTTAAGTCACTTGCCCAATTTATGCAGGTAACAGGAAATAGAAATAAAACTATTTACCTCTACTTGATTCTTTTCATCAAGCCAGATCATTTTTATTTAAATGAAGTAAAATATGCAGGTGTATGATACAGTGTTATTGAGAATATTCATGGTGCTATATAACCATCAACACTATAACTAAAACGTTTTGTTCAGTCCAAATCAAGATATATATATTAATCAAGGACTCCTCATTCCCTCCCTCTTCAAAACTAACATCTGGTTCAGTGCCAGTGGCTCACACTTGTAATTCTAGCTCCTCAGGAGGCTGAGATCTGAGGATCACAGTTCGAAAGTAGCCCGGACACTAAAGTCCGTGATTCTAATTAACCACCAGCAAATCAGAAGTGGTGCTGTGGCTCAAAGTGGTAGTGTGCTAGCTTTGAACTGAAGAGCTCAGGGACAGCGCCCAGGCCCAGAGTTCAAACCCCATGACGAACCGAAAAAAAAAAAAAAAAAACACCAACTGACATTTGTTTTATTTTCCATTTCTATGAATCTATCTAATCTATCTATTTTAGGTACTGCAAAGAAATGCAATCACACAATATTTGTCTGTAATCATTCACTAATATAACATTTTCAAAATTCACCCTTACAGTAGCATGAATCAACACTCTATCCCTTTATGTGGCTAACATTCTTGTGTAAAATACAGCTTATCCATCCAGCAGTTGATGGTCACTTGGATTATTTCCACATTTTGGCTGTGTAAAAAAAAATGTTTTCGGGGCTGGGAGTTTGGCCTAGTGGTAGAGTGCTTGCCTAGCATGCACGAAAACCCGGGTTCAATTCCTCGATACCACATACATAGAAAAAAGCTGGAAATGGTGCTGAGGCTCAAGTGGTAGAGCTCTAGCCTTGAGAAAGTCCAAGGACAGTGCTCAGGCCCTAAGCTCAAGCCCACGACTGGCAAAAAAAAAAATGTTGTCATGAATATTACTGTGCAAGTATCTCAGTCCTTGCTTTCAATTCTTTGAGGGTATTCATCAAGGAGTAAAATTGCTATGTTATATGGTTTATTCTATGTTTAATTTTGAAAGAACTCAGACTTCCTTAACGGATAATCAATGCTTCTAATTTGTTTCTTTTGAGATAGAGTCTCCTGATTCCATCTCTTGAATGCTGAGATTATAGGCATGTACCACCATGCATAGCTGTAATTCTAGTTTGGGGAGGGGTGGTTGTTTATTTTTGCCAGTCCTAGGGCCTGAACTCAGGGCCTGAGCACTGTCCTTGGGCTTTCTCAAGGTTAGCATTCTACCACTTGAGCCACAGCACCACTCCTGGCCTTTTCTATGTATACAGTACTGAGGAATCAAGCCTGGGTCTTCATGCATGCTAGGCAAGCACTCTACCCTAGGCCAAACTCCTGGCCCCAAATTCTAGTTTTGTACAGATATCTGTACTCACACACACACACACACGCACACACACACACACACACACACACACACACACACCCTCTGAATTTACAGTGAAAAGAGATGACATTAGACACAGAGCTGGGTTTAAACCCTGGCTGCACCACGTAAGCAATTTTGGACAAATGGCCTCCATGAGTCTTAGTTTCCTTATCTGCAAAGCAGAAATAATAAAATCTGCCTTTGAAGCTTTGAAGATTTATGTTAAATGAGCAAAGTAAGTAGTATGTGCCATGTCAGAATGGGCAATGAATAAATAAATGGCAACCACCACCACAGTTTCATGAAACAGGGGAAGAAGAGCCTGTATTTTTTGATGTGTAAAATATAATGGTCCTTTAGGTCCAATTCACAGGTGGTGAGCAAAAGCAAAGCCACATCACAACAAATCTAGGGATTTGGAGTCCCTAAGGGAAAACAAGATCTATAGTCCACCTATGCCCAAGGTATCAAAAGTGGAAATGGACACAGTTGGCTTGCTGTTGTCAGCTTTCTCTGTGCCTTTCCTAAGGCCAGCTGGGCTATGAATCAATCAACCCAGATATTCAATAAAGCTCCATCACTGCACGTGGCTCAAAGCACTAAACAACTAAATCTAATTCCTGTGGGATAAAAAAAGACCTAATACATCTCTCCAGATGAGAATGAAAGTCTTCTAACAGATTAATGTATTTGTGAGTCCAAATTGGTTGAGGTCAGTGAAACCACTGTCTTTGAACAACATAAATGGACTCCAAGGATCCTTTCCTCTTTCTTCCTCTCTGTTAGCTACAACTCCCCACTTCGCCTGTTGCCCTGATAGAAATGAAGCCACTGTCCAAGTATGGTGATACCTTGTACCTAGAGAGCACTTAAAGAAATGTGACTTGATGAAGGTGATTAACTTTCCTGATCAATGTCCACTTTGGGCTCATATGCCTATAATGGCTTTCTATTCCATTTAATAGTGGTATGGCTGCTTAACACCCTCCTTTTTTCAATGTCAACTTTGCAATTTTGATCTTGCTTTGTCAATTTCCTTTGACCTTCCTCAAAGACTGTTATGGATGAATGTTCACTTTCTTTTGGAAAGACATGAAAACATCATTGGAAGCCAGGTGAGGTGGCTCAAGACTATAACCATAGCTACTTAGGAAGCAGAGATTGGAGGCTCAAGATTTGAAGCCATCCTGGATTTAAAATAATAATAATTCTAACAACAAAACAACAACAACAGGTAAATTGCCAGGAGATGGAACCCTATGTTTAGGGTGCCATAACAAGGTTCAATTGCAACATGTTTTGTCTTTTCTTCTTTTTTACTAAGTCTAAAGAAGCGGACTGACATTTAGAACATGTAAATACAACTTCAACCTCCATCTGTAAGCAGAGAAGAGTTCATTAAATAAATGTCTGTTTGGTAGTACAGCTTGAACATAAAGTCTGCTGTTTGATTAAGCCCCGACCTTTTCTAAAATAATAGGCAGATCCATGAGCACACTCATTAGGTGGATCCAGATTCCTTCAGGAGCCACAGGGAGAAAAGCAGGAACTGACAGGACCCATTGGTGGATGAACACGAGTGCTTTCCCCCACATGACTGAAGGGTATGTTGGTATGACCAAAAAGCTTTGTTCCTGATTTTTGAGCTGTTTCTTCATTAGATATGTAAAGCTTACCATGTCTTAATTTGGCTAGCAACAGCATACAGACAGTTTATATTTTAGGAAGGGCAATGAGCACCCAAGAATGTGACTGAAATAATTTTGCTAGGCTGATTCGAGGAGAGACAAAAGCTGTCTATGTCTTCTTTGGGCATTGTAAAAGGAAGATTACTGGGCCAGGAGTTTGGCCTAGTGGTTAAAGTGCTTGCCTAGCATGCATGAAGACCCGGGTTCGATTCCTTGGTACCACATATAGAAAAAAGCTGGAAGTGGTGCTGAGGCTCAAGTGGTGGAGCTCTAGCCTTGAGAAAGTCCAAGGACAGTGCTCATGCCCTGAGCTCAAGCCCAGGACTGGCAAAAAAAAAGGGGGGGGGGAGATTACTGTCACTCTGCGGGAATTGGGAATTAGTAAACATGTAGAAGAGGACAGAGCATTTACAACACTTCCATCTTTATCTCCAAATATAAACAGACTTTTAAGGACAGTGCTGTGTAAGTATTGTTATTTAAGGGGAGTTTTGAACTCTGAATGTCTGCAAAATAATTCCATGTTTATCTTTATTAATTCAATACTTGATTTCTTTAGGTAAGTTCTTTTTCATATAAGTTCTTTTCATATATTCACTGTACAAATATGTTCTAGCAAAAATGATACATAGGGCTGGGAGTTTGACCTAGTGGTAGAGTGCTCACCTAGCATGCACAAAGTCCTGGGTGTGATTCCTTGGTACCACATACATTGAAAAGGCTGGAAGTGATTCTGTGCACAGCTCAAGTGGTAGAGTCCTAGCTCTGTGTTCAAGCCCCAGGACTGGTGGGAAAGAGGTGGGGGGATGTATACCAGGTGCTATAGTGGGGGGGCAGTCTAAGAATAAGACAGTAAGAAAGTTTTATTCCGTATTCACCGAGAAATTACCATGTTGAGGATGGCAAAGATAAGCAAACAGTTGTAATGCTGTGGCAGAGTAATGTAGACCTAGGATGTGACTGCAATGTACTAACCTGGTTGGGGACTGAGTCAGATAGAGCTAGGTTAAGAAGAGCTCCCAGGAAGTACAAACATCACTGGCCCTTGAAGGATCTGGGTTCTATAGTGCTGGCCTAGAACTTAAGAGAGAGCTAAGTAAACAAGAGCTAGGAGCTTGTGGGCCATACTGAGGAAGGCTTGAAGCCAAAGATATAGGAAAGCACCTGTGACATGTTGCTAGGAACTTGGCCTTGATCAGGAAAGCACTTGAGAGTCAGTGCTAAGATAAGCATTTTGGAGTGAGGTCCCATCCTGCACTGGAGAGGACATCTAAAACCAATATCTGAGCCAAGCAGCCAGACAAGATGTTACAAAGTCTAAGATATAATGTTTACGTAGTACACCTTAGGAGAGCTCCCATGAGAGTTCAAGATCATTCTAACTTGGGGGAGGGGGAGCTCCCATGAGAGTTCAAGATCATTCTAACTTGGGGGAGGGGATGTGATTTTTCTAGTCAAGAGATTATCTGTGATAAAGAAGAAGAGGGGAAGGTGAAACTTTTAGCAGTAGTGGCAGGAATGGCAGCCATTTGTGGAACACTGGTTGTGTATAGAGTTTATCATCCTGCGGTGTTCAGTACAATCTCATGAGATAGGTATTGTGCTTCTTTCCTATCAGACAAGATAAAGAAGCTGAACTTCTAAGAGGTAAAATGACAGCTGGTCAGAGATGTCAGTCCAGCAACTACATCCTTCACAAATATGTAAAAGGAAAGGAAAGTCAGGCACTGGTGGGTCACACCTGTAATCCTAGCTACTCTCAGGAGGCTGAGATCTGAGGATTGAAGTTCAAAGCCAGCCCAGTCATGAAGGTCAGTGAAACTCATAACCACCAGAAAACCGGAATGGTGGTGTAGCTCAAGTGATAGAGCTTGGGGCAGTGCCCAGGCCCAGAGTCCAAGCCCCAAAACTGATCAAAAATTTAAAGAAAGAAAGAGAGAGAGAGAAAAGCTAACAACTTGAGAACAAAGGAGACAGAAAAATCCATTATGTGGAAAATCTCCTTAAGAGATAAATCCAACAGGTTAATATACAAAGATAACACTTTTAACAGGCGAAAATAGAAAGATGATAATGTGTTGGTCTTTTTTCAGTTACTGCAACCAGTACCTGTGTTAATCAAACTATAAAGATAAAGGGTTTATTTTGGGTTCACAGTTTAGAGGTTTCACTTCATGATTTACTGGCCCTGTTACTATGGGCCTATGGCAGGAGATGGTAGCACGCAAATGGAACAGAGTAGTTATTCACCTGTGGCCAGGAATTGAGAGGAGAAGGGAGAGAGAGAAGGTCAGTCCATGCTGGGGTGTTAAAGGCTCTGCAAAGGCTTCATTGAGAAGGATAAAATGTCCTATAGTTAGATGCATTAAAGGAGATTTGAACTGTGCTATACAAAGTAGGGTTAGCTAATAGGTGCTATTCATAAACAGCTTATTCTAAAAATGTATTCTCATTGTAGTTTAGGAAAGTAACAAATTTGAATTTTGTTATTTTGTCATTCATCACAGATAGTTTGAGAAACACTGGTTTAGACACTAGATTGAGTCAGAAATATACACACAGAAAACTAGAGCAATTTTTAAAACAAACAAGGCAATTATTGAGGGGAAAATGTGTGTAGGAAGAGGAAAGTAATTATAGTTTTCTACATGGTTAGATTCTGAATAGCATATAGAATCATAATAATGTAAATACTGAATATTGATCTAACTAAAATTATGATAAATTATCTTGGAAGAATGAAAAGTGAGCATGTGTGATAAAGAGAGGAAGAACAAGGTTTAAGCCTTATCCTTCCTGGTAGGAAGTCGATACACAGTCTATGCATTTTCCTCAGGAGAGGGTCCTAGATGTTCATAAAATGTCACAATAATGTCATTTGTAGATATAAAAGGGAAAAATTTAATACATATTTTACTGTTATTGTAAAGGTGATATACAGAGGGATTACCGTTATATAAATCAGGTAATGAATGAGTACATTTCTTTTTGGACAGTGTGACTCCCTTCTCTCACCCTTTCCTGTTTTTTCCTCCCATCCCTATCCATTTTCATTATTTTGCTCATTTCCAACATAAAGTCTAGTAGTATCACTGCTGTATTTGTTCACCTTTTGTCCTACTCTTTCTGTTCATCCCACCACCCCCGCCCAGACAGATAAACTTACACACAAGATGAAAGGAAACGAAACCAAAACCAGCAATAAAGAAGAAAAACTCTCTCCATTTCTTGGAGTTCATTTCAATAAATATTATTTTATAGGATCAAATGCATATAACTATTGAGTCTTTGTGATCCTCTCCGAAAAATATCCTGGAAAGAGAATTTTTAACTGCCCAAACCATATAAAAGAAGTTCCCTGTAGAGAAGAAGAGGATCAAGGCATAAAGGGACAATCCTTAAAGAACTGGTTGTCTCTGAACTATGTGCCTGGATAAATCTAGCAAAACTCAAAATCTGAAATCTGAGCAAGCTAGTTTGTGGGGAAGTAATTCCGCATACCCCTACCTCAGCACACAATAAGATTACTTATGCCTAATGGTTATTAAAAATTATCACATACTAACATGATCATTATTACCAGTTAGGGGAGGCTCATTCCAGATGATCCATTTAAAAAGCAATTATGTGTATCATTTTTGTTAGCCAACTAGAATATGCAAACCAGATATTTGAACAGGATTCTGGGTATCATATAGAATGCTAACCATGCATTCTAACAGGCTACTGTTTTGAGTAAAGAATTTAGAAATAATACATTTTGACAATGTAAAATAATTTTTGAGTGTATTCCTATAGCTATCTCTATACTATAGATATGGATGGAAACTTGTAAATATATTTAATTAACACTGTCTAACACAAAAATTGAAAGACCTTTGTACATTGCCCTAAATGTTCTATTTAGCTTTGAAAATATTATTAACCTATCCTATGCTTATCACGATTTCAGATGTCATTATACCATGATCTGTATTACTATAATTAGTATATTATTGTAAGCATTCAGCCACATTTAGCTACTGTGATGAATACTGAAATACTTAGAGCCTTTGCCCTGAGGGAACCCACTGTAAATAGATGGTAGGATAATTCAAAAGGAAGAAAAAAAATAACACAGCAACTGAGAAAGACACCACCATTTTTAAACTTGTTTCCTTGTAAAAGATAAGGCAATTTCAAGTGCTGAAGAGAGCATGCCCAAATCATACAATCAGAGTTAAGAACACAACTCTTGGAGAGGCCTCCTAATCTAAATGCACTGGGGATAAGAGGTAGGGGGGTTAGGGGGGTAGGCTCAAGAAGGAAATTACTCCATGAAAGTGAGTGAAATTTTTTGTTTGAATTTTCCTCAGGAGAGGGTCCTAGATGTTCATAAAATTATCAGATATTTGTATATCTTGTCTAATAATTAATTCTCTCATTTGATCAGTTTTTTTCATTTAAGAGCTAATAAAATTGAGAATTTTAAGTGCATGGTTTTATTTATTGGAAGGAAAAAAAGGGGGGAATGCCTGAAGGGGATAGGGTCTGCCCCCAAGGACAACTAGACATGGTCAGTGGCAAGCTGAGACAAAGTCTATGACACCCAGTTCTGAGTTTATCTTCTCATTCTTTGAGTCAGAAAGAAAACACTACAAGAAGACAAAAGGCAAATAAACTCTAGGTCCTTAACCTGTTGTCTGATAAAAGTATGCTTTCAACAACTTTGTCATAAAACATCAGGTTAGGACACAAGGTCAGCATATTTACAGAATAGGAACACTTTAAAACTAGTGGAGTTAGAGATGGCTCCAGACATGACAAACAGTCAAAGGGAAATTGTTACAAAGGAAAAAGCTCATTCTGTGTAATGCCCTCCCTCATAAACCCTCAGAGTCAACTTAGATGCCAATCTGTTGGAGCATTCCACAGGCCTTTCATGATAAATCTCTCTCAGTGTTACCAGAAAAAAAAATCTGAATAAGCCCTCTAGTTTCCCTTGATTTTAATTAACTTAAATATCAGTAACTTTGGAGGTTACACAGCTGAGCAATACTTTGCTAGTTTCCCATTAGCTTCACTGCAGGTAATACCTTTGATATGGGAGTTATGATAATTGCCTAATAATTTCAACTACTCTGAAAAAAAACTGAACAGCCACTTTTGCTAAAAATACTAACTTTTCACTTGAGCTTTCAGATAGCGAGGTGATTTTAAAAAATGAAAGACTTGGCATACATAGCTAAATAACTAGATAGATGATAGATAGATAGATAGATAGATAGATAGATAGATAGATAGATAGATAGATAAAAATAGAATGGAATTTTATTCATCCATCAGGAAAAGCAATATTATGTCTCCTACAGGAGAATGGATTGATCTTGAAAAAAATTATATTGAGTAAAGTAAGGCTCATCAAGACAAAGTGCACATATTTTCTCTCCTATGTGGAAGTTAGACCTAAAATATAAACATACATGAAAGCACATGTAAGGCCATATGTACATATGCACAATCAAACTGACTGAAGAATGGTATTCACAGAGATGGCTTTCCATCGTGTAACCCCTTTAAGCAACAAACAGTTTAGCAAAAATAATACCACAAAGCTGAAACAGGTCTTATCTGAAAGTAATGGGAGTTAAGGGCAGGGAGGACAGGCTGATGGAGAGTGGAATAGTGCGAGGATACAGTTATAATACTCAATGTACAAATATGGAAAACCGAACTAATGAAATTTGAGGGAGGCAATGGGGTAGATGAGAGGGAGGGGGAATGATCAAAGGGGTGGTGTAAGAGGTGACAATGTAAATGCAGATTTTTCTGGACTCATAAATTAACTAAAAGCACTTTGTATCTGTGCCCTTTGATCTCAGCTATTTCCTCCTGCAATCACTTTACACACATCACGTGACAAAAGATAGCTTCTCATGAAGTCCTCCAAAGACTGAGCTAATGGTCCCATCAGGCCATACTCGTGACAGACTGTTGTAATTATGCATCCCTTTCTCACACCCCATCCCTAGGGCTTCCCTGTTCAACAATTCTGCATCCAGAAGAGAGCTTAAGGTAGACTAAAATACTGTCTTTCCACAGCTACTTTTCTCTATCATTCACCATGTTTCTTTACTTGGCATATGAGGGTGAGTGGCCAGATCTAACATAATAGTTCTGAACTTTGAGTTGGGGATCCAAAAATGCATTTTAGCTTTTGTGAACTGACCCAGGAAAACGTGCTCCCGGTAGATGTTAGCCACTGGCAGCTGTTCAAAGCCCTGGAATCACTTTTATTCCAGGGACTTTAGCATGATAATTATTTATATTTAAAGCCAAATCTTTTCCAAATCAGACTTTATTTCACTGTCTTATATATGTCTTTCAAATGACCACCTTACAACTGTAAAAAAGAATGAATTACTGTTTTGAGTGATCTTAATTCAGTTAATGTCCTATATGTCTATGACTAAAAGCTTGTAGAGCTGCTAATCTAAGTGGCATGTAAATATTTGTAGAGCCAAAGTATGCAAGCTTAATGCTCTTTGTGTGCTGTGTCTAACCTTAGACAAAAATGGTTAAAGAAACTTGTGGCATTTCTACTGTTTGTAATCTGAACCTCACAGTTAAAAACTCTGCCATTTGGCAATCCTGATATTTAAAAGTTGGCCTACAACAGCTGGGCACTGTAATCCTAACAACTGGGGAGGCTGAGATCTGCAGATTGAGTTCCCGATCCAGCTCACTCAGAAAAGTCCATAATACTCCTATCTCCAATTAACCGGCAAACAAGCCACAAGTGGAGCTGTGGTTGAAGTGGTAGAGCATTATCCTTGGGACAGTGCCTAGGGTCTGAGTTCAAACCCCAGAATCAACACAAAAGAAATGTATCAAAAATTAGCCAACATCTATTTGTTTTAACTAAATGCTTTTGTATAAACCAGACAGACTAGTACACTGAAAAATAATGCTACTTAGGGTCCTTTCTCAACTTGTAAGATATCTAAAGTTCTTGTTTGTATCAGTGATGGATACCTATTTGTTTACCCAGCCAAAGATTGTAAAATTTGCTTTAAGAATAAGCAACAGGCTATTTCAAATTGGATAGGGAAGGGGGGAAAACAAGATGAGGGGTGGGGCTGGGGGGGAGGGAAATGGGGACCAAGACATGAGAAAGGGTATCAATGTATGTGAATTAATGTACCTCCTATCTGGCAAATATCATGTAACCCTTCTATTAATTACAATAAAAATATGGAAAAAAGAATAAGCAACAGGTTATGAATGTGGTTTAGTGGTAAGGGCTTGCCTAGCATGCGTGAAACCCTGGGTTCAATCCCTCAATATCACATAAACAGACAAAAAGCTGGAAGTGGTTGGAAGTGCTACTGTGGCTCAAGTGGTAGAGTGCTAGCCTTGGGCACAGAGAGCTCAGGGACAGTGCACAGGCTCTGAGTTCAAGCATCAGTACTGGCCAAAAAAAAAAAAATGAGAGAAAGAATAGGCACCAGTAGTTCATACATATAATCCTAGCTAATGGGGGGGAGGCTGAGATCTGAGGATTGCAGTTCAAATCCAGCCCGGGAAGGAAAGTCAGTGAGAATCTTAACTCCAATTAACCAGCAGAAAGCTGAAAGTGGAACTGTGGCTCAAGTAGTAGACCACTACCTTGAGCAAAGAAGCTAAGGAATGGAGTCCAAACTCGAGCTCAAGCCCCAGTATAGAAAAATAAAAATTAACATGTATATGTGACATCTGCCTATGTTAATTGTTGCTGGCTCCTTTGTGTGTTAAATGTAAGTGTATGTCTTCTAAAATGAAAAACAGGGAAGTTTTACTAAGCTGGTACTGTCTAATTTAAAATTATCAATGATGTTAGAATTTTATAGCCTGTGTATATATGTTTCTAATTGTCACAAGGAGAGCCAAATGATGACATTAATAATTACTATGCCTAATTTCTATATGCAATAGAAATAACTAGACTGTCCTGTCAACGGCTGTACAGTTTTTTAATTTTCAACCATGTTTATTCTGTTTCTATCATTACTCTTTTAGTCTTTCTCTGGAGCATTTGTAGTCAATCTTCTGAAAAATGACACCAGCAAATACTTATCAAATGAATTAGCCTTTTTTGTCGATTGTGGTACTTGAATTCTGGGCCTGGACACTGCCCCTAACCTCTTCAGCTGAAGGCTAATGCTCTACCACTTGAGCCACAGTGCATCTCAGAGTTTTCAGGTGGTTAACTGGAGATAAGAGCCTCACAAGACTTTTGTGCCTGGGCTGGCTTTGAACTTTGATCCTCAGATCTCAGCCTCCTGAGATTAAAGGTGTGAGCCACAGCACCCAGCATGAATTAGCTTTTTTAATAATTGCATTGGGCCTTTTTAGAAAAAAAAAAACTTTAGAGCTGTTGTCTGTTGACATCCTGTAGAAATACACCTTGAACGCTGGGTGCGGTGGCTGACGCCTATAATCCTAGCTATTAAGTGTTATACCCGAATTCCTAGAACCCCAGAAAGACCACCGGAGACCACAGTCAAAGCTAAAAAGCAAGGGTCGTTTATTAAGAGTCTAAGCTCGGACCACCGCATACCGGTAACCGGCAACGCTAAGAAGCCTTGAACAAGGATTTTACACAGCTTTTATAGGGGAATTCCATAGTTACAATCACCTGATTGGCTATTTGGTAACTCAAACCACTGATCAAATCAGAGCTCAGGTGTCTAACCACTGAGCATCAAGCTGTTGCCACCTGAGGTTCAAGTACATGGGCCCTGAGCAAGGGGGGATGGGGTCATTCCCAGAACATGGGACAATCTTGGCACAACACTATGGAGGCTGAGATCTGAGGATCTAGGTTCAAAGCCAGCCTGGGCACAAATGGACCAGAGACTCTTTTTTTTTTTAATTGAGATTAATAGAAGGATTACATTATATTCACCAGATAGAAGGTGCATAACTTCACAAACATTGATACCCTTTCTCATGACATGCTCCCCATTTCCCTCCCATCCTCCCCCCTTATCTTGATTTCCCCCTTCCCTATCCAATTTCAAATAACCAATTAAGCACATATAAAATATATCAGATAACAAGGTGAAATATTGTAACAATATGAGATAACCAAGTGATGGCAAAAGACATGAGCGATAACATAGTACATTAAGAATAACACTCACTCATTATATGGCTTTTTTTTCCTTATCCTAGAGGTCCTTACACTTAGTGTGGTACTATTTGGGCTAATGTCTCTAGATTTTGTTCTATTGTAAATCTCTGCTAGGAGAGCCCAAGGTTTCTACTGATTATGACAAATGAGGGAGACTATTGGGCCTATGTTCCTTTGAGTCTGGCTTACATCACTTAATATTATTTTTTCTAAGTCCTTCCATTTCCTTACAAATGGGGCGATGTTGTTCTTTCTGACAGCAGCAAAGAATTCCATTGTGTATAAATACCACATCTTGTTGATCTATTCATCAACTGGGGGACATCTGGGTTGGTTCCATATCTTTGCTATGGTAAATAGTGCTACAATGAACATCATTGTGCTAGTGGATTTAGTATGCCCTTGTTTCTGGATGATTCGGTAAATGTCAAGTATGGAATTGCTGGGTCATAGGGGAGTTCTATGTTTAGTCTTTTGAGGAACTGCCATACTGCTTTCCATAGTAGTTGAACGAGTTTGCACTCCCACCAACAGTGTAGTAATGATCCCTCCTGGCCACATCCCCTCCAGCATCTGTTGTTATTAGTTTTCTTGATCCTGGCCATTCTAACTGGAGTGAGGTGGAATCTTAGAGTTGTTTTGATTTGCATTTCTTTTATGTTGGGCATTTCTTCATGTGTCTATAAGCCATTTTTGTTTCTTCTTCAAAGAAGACTCTCTTTAAGTCTTTGGCCCATCTTTTAATGGGATGGTTGTTACTTTGGAGATTAGTTTTGGAGTGATTCAATTTATTGAGCTGTTGATATATTTTAGATATGAGGCCTTTGTCTGTTGTATGGTTGGTGAAGATCTTCTCCCATTCTGTAGGCTTCCTAATTAATTTACTAGCTATGTCCTTTGCCACACAGAAGCTCTGCAGTTTAATGCAGTCCCACTTATCCAGACTTTCTGTGATTTGTTGTGTTTCTTGGATCAGAGACTCTTATCTCCAATTAACCTCTACAAAACCTAGAAAATGGAAGTGGAGCTTGGCTCAAGGGTAGGGTGGTAGCCTTGAGCTGAAGAGCTCAGGGACAGTACCCAGGCCCAGGGGTAGCAGTAGCCTTGAGCTAAAGAGCTCAAGGACAGCACCCAGATAGAGTTCAAGCCCCATGACCCACACACACACAAAAAAAGAAAGAAAGAAAGAAAGAAAGAAAGAAAGAAAGAAAGACCCCTTGAACAATCACAACCTGAGCAAGATTCTGAGGTGCTAGGACTTGATCTAAAGAACAAACAGAATTAGACTTATAAAACTGTCAGGTTAGCCAAGGTCAAGAGTCACTTCTCATAATCTCTTTGCTGGCTTCAATTTATGTTTACTATCATTGATTCCTACCTAACCTGTCCTTCTTTTCTGACTTGAAACCAGACCAGATTATTCTGGGGAAAAAAAAGCTAATTCTAATTCTAGCAATAAAGAACTTTGAGTAACCATAGTGATTAATCAACAAAAGCTTCAAAGAGAAATTTTCAGAAAAGAGAAAACTTTTCACACAAGAGAAAAAAATTGTTCAAGTCCAAAGAAGTCATTTTTGCCAGACTCTCCAAAAACAATCAACAAAGCCTTTGAGATTTTCAAGTGAGAATTCTTACAAATATAAATCTATTTTACTTGAAAGCCCTTCCAGATACCTCTGACAAAAGATGAACTAATATCATTGACAAAGATCTTCTATTTTAGATAGAACATGGATAACTATTTCTGCTGAAAATATTTATTTTTAATATAGTCCATACTTATCTAAAAGAAGACCTCATGTACCATTTATTCAATTGGACATCCTCTGATTTTTATTTCTTCTTGCATTCTGCTTTCTAATAGTATTTGTAATCATTTTAGGCTTCAGTATTTTATTTTTTTATTGTTGGAGTAATATATAGAGGCTTACAGTTACATTTGCCAGATAGCAGGTACATTATTTCTCACACATTGATACCCCTTCTCACGTTTTTGTTCCCATTTCCCTCCCCCCATCTCCCCCCAATCATCCCCCTTCCCTTTCCTATTTCAAATAATAAATGTATATACACTATAGCAAGTAACACAGTCAGATACAATAACAATATGAGATTAACTAAAGGGCAACATAGGAGAAGAAAAATAACATAATACATTAAGAACAACAATCACTCAAGATAAAATTCTTGTTTCTATATCCTAGAGATCCTTTCATTTAGTATCATCTTGTATGACCTTATGTACCTAGGTTTTGAGCTATTATAATCCTCTGCTAGGAGAGTCTTAAATGCATACTAATTATTACAAGTGAGGGAAACCATTGAGCCTATGTTCCTTTGGGTCTGGCTTACTTCACTTAATATGACTTTTTCCAAGTCTTTCCATTTCCTTACAAATGGGACAATGTTATTTTTCTGGTGGCAGCATAGAATTCCATTGTGTATAAGTACCACATCTTCTTGGTCCAATCATCTACTGAGGGCCATTTGGGTTGGCTCCATATCTTTGCTATGGTAAATAGTGCTGCAGTGAACATCATTGTGCTAATGGTTTTAGTATGTCCTTATTTCTGGATGTAAATGCCAGGGAATGGAATTGCTGGATCATAGGAGAGCTCTATGTTTAGTCTTTTGAGGAATTGCAATACTGCTTTCTAGAGGGTTTGAACAAGCTTACACTCCCACCAAGAGTGTGGCATCGATCCCTCCTGGCCACATCCCCTCCAGCAATCTGTTGTTATTAGATTTCTTGATCAAGGCCATTCTAACTGGAGTGAGGTGGAATTTCAGAGTTGTTTTTTTATTTCTTTATTGGCCAGAGATGTCGAGCATTTCTTCATGTTTCCTCTTCAGAGAAGTTGCTCTTTAAGTCTTTAGCCCATCTTTTAATGGGATGGTTGTTTCTTTGAGAATTTGTTTTGGAGAGATTCAAATATTTTTAGCTGTTGATCTATTTTAGATATGAGGCCCTTGTCTATTGTATGGCTTGTGAAGATCCTCTCCCACTCTGTGGGCTATTTAACTTGCTGGCTATGTCCTTGGCTATACAGAAGCTCTGTAGTTTAATGCAGTCCCATTTGTCCAAACTTTCTTTAATTTGTTGTGTTTCTGGGCCTTTATTAAGAAAGTTTCAACCTGTGCCAAGGAGACCTAGTGTATCTCCTATTCCTTCTTGTAAAATTGTCAGTGTATCTGATTTTACTTCAAGGTCTTTGATCCATTTGGAATTAATCCTGGTGCAGGGTGACATAGAAGGATCCAACTTTAGTTTTCTGCAGGTGCTTAGCCAACTCTGCCAGCACCACTTGTTGAAGAGGCTGTCCTTCTCCCATTTTATTTTTTTTTTGTGCCTTTATCAAAGATTAGGTGACCATAGGTCTGTGGGTTGATTTCTGGGTCTTCAGTTTTATTCCATTGGTCCTCAGGCCTGTTCTTGTGCCAGTACCAAGCTGTTTTGGTTACTATATCTCTGTAATAGAGTCTAAAGTGTGGCATTGATATTCCTCCAGCACTATTCTTTCTGCTAAGAATTATTTTTGCTATATGGGGTCTTTTATTATTCCATATGAAATTTTGGATTGCTTCTACCATTTCCTTAAAGAATGACATTGGGATATTGATGGGTATTGCATTGAATTTGTAAAGAGTAAAATTGGCATTTTCACAGTGTTAATTCTTCTAATCCAGGAGCATGGCAGGTTTTTCCATTTCCTCAGTTCTGCTTTAATTCCCTTTTTACTTTATTTTCTTTGAGGCTATTGCAAAAGCCTCAAAACAGTTGTTTTCCTGTTTTCTGCCTTGTTCCTCTCATTGTAGCCATACAGGAAAGTAGTTTATTTTTGAGGGTTAACTTTATACCCTACTACCTTGTCGAAGTTTTGAATCAGCTCTAGCAACTTGGGAATGGAGTCTATAGGGTTCTTTAAATACAGAATCATGTCGTCTGCAAAGAGGGAAATTTTTACTTCCTCTTTCCCTATTTGGATCCCCTTTATGCTTGTTTCTTACCTTATTGCTCTGAGTAGGAATTCTAATACTATATTAAAGAGGAGTGGAGAGAGTGGGCATCCATCCTTGTCTCATTTCTGATTTTAGAGGAAATGACTTTAGCTTTTTGCCCATTGAGTATAATGCTAGCTGTAGGTTTGTCATACACATAGGCTTCAGTATTTTTGACTTATTGTAAATGTAAACCCTCAAAATTGAGGAACTTCCAAACATTATAGGAGAGCTCACAGAAGCAATCTAAAAACTGATTTTTTTTCCTGGCCCATAAATTAACTAAAAGCTGAGTCCTCAGATCCTTGGCTTTGTATATATGTCCTTTGATCTCAAATATTTCCTCCTGAAGTTGCTTTGCAATCATCCTAGGTTCCAGGGAAGAACAGATTCGTGGATAAATACCTTGGGACAAAAGGCAACTTCTCTGGAACTCTTCCAGTGTCTAAGACTGAGCTAATAATGGTCATACCAGTAACTAGAGACCACTTTAATTTTACATACTTTTCTTTCTCCCTATTTAATTAGAGAGCAATATCTACATTCCTGAAGACAACTGAAGATGTAGTCTCTTCCCATGGATATCATGTAATTTATTTCCTTTTTCTGCATTTTACCATGTCTCTTTGACAGATGGAAGTGAGTGGCCAGATCTAATGTAGGGCTCCTGGGGTCTAAATTCCTAGTTTCAATAGCATTGATCAAATGCATTATACAGATAACTTGACATATTGAATTGAAACCCCTCTGTACAACTATTTGAAGATAATAAAAAATTTAAAAGTTAAATTTAAAAAATTGTAAATAGGGCGGGGAGTGTGGCCTAGCAGTAGAATGCTTGCCTAACATGAATGAAGCCCTGGGTTCAATTCCTGGGTACCACATACACAGATAAAGCCGGAAGCGGACTGTGGCTCAAGTGGTAGAGGACTAGCCTTGAGAAAGAAAAAAAAGAAAAGAAAAGTAAATAAGAATACAGGCTGGGCCGGGGGGAGGGAACGGGGGTGCAAAAGTGTACCCTAGTGGCAATGTTCACCTTGCATGCATGAAGTCCTGTGTTTGATTCCTCAGTACCACATATACAGAAAAGGCTGGAACACTAGCCTTGAGCAAAAAGTGTCCTAGGACAGTGCCCAGGCTCTGAGTTCAAGCCTCAGGACTGGCAAAAAAAAAAGTATAGGCTGGGGGTATGACTTGAGGGTTAGCAAGCACAGGGACCTGAGTTCAAACCCCAGTACAGAGGGAGTTAAAGTGATAAACACATTTGCCAAAACAATAATACATGCTATCTTGGCCAAGTCCACTTTGTAGATGGTATGTTTCTTCTATTCTTATCCTCATGCTTTCTCAGCCGCTCAAACACTTACATCTTTTCATCCTTATTCTGGGGCCCAGAGCAAGCAATGAAACCAGACATGTATGCAAGCTCATGAATAACTGAACAATTCCTGTATTACATCTCCAGTTCATTGTCTTAAAAGCCTCAAGGCCAGAATGCTTGAGCACTAGGAAGAAAATATCTTGACACTATTGCCTATGACCAATGAACAATTGCCAAAACTTAGCCCACTTCAGAAAATCAATGAAAGCACACTGCTCCCTTTTATTCTTGATCCTCCTTCTAGATTCCCAGTGTTCCTTCAGCCTAAGCTGAGTCCCAATAAAGAAGCTTTGACTGTTTTGTTCAGAGCCTATGGCTTCAGATGGTTGCTGCTGTTTCCATGCTATCCAGTAGTTCTTCTAGTATGCTGCCTCTGTCTGTTTACAAATTACCAGTTTCATTGATATCTGTATGTATGTATGTATGTATATATGTATGTATGTATATAGAGATCATGTCCATTTTCAAAAATGTGAATGGCTTTTGTGTAAAATATTTCTGTCCAGTTGTCCAAGCTGGGAAGATGCACAACAACTTTGACGCCTTCATCTCTTTCCAGCATCTTCTTTCCTAATGTCTAATCAGTCATTAAATCTTACCTATTTCCTCCCCTGGGTAATCCTGAAATTACCTCACCACCTTTGCCTCTGACTTGTAACAGCCTCTCACCAAATTCTTTGGAGAGGCTGTATAATAAAAGCTACAAAGAATTCAGAATCCAATTCAGTGATAAAGAGATTAGTTTAATCTAATCAATTGGTATAGAATTAGCTGCAACAGAGGTAGGTGATAAGAGTTAAATCAAGTCAAGGAAAACAAAAGTTGTGGGTAACAGATTCTTAATTGAAATGCAATGCTCAGGGATGCAGAAAATCCCAGTGGGAGTAGAGATGTCTCTTCTCCCTTCATATCTGGGAGGAACCAACTAGTCCTAGGACACTCACCCACCTCTCCTAAGATGTCAAAATATATGGATACTCAAGAACCTAATATAAAATGATTCTGTATTTGCACATAAACTGCACATAGACTTCTTTTATTTTTTTTATTGTAATTAATAGAAGGGCTACATTATATTTGCCAGATAGGAGGTACATTACTTAACAATCATTGCTACCCTTCCTCATGTTTTTGTCCCCATTTCCTTCCCCCACCTCTCCCCTCATCTTGTTTTCCCCCCTTCCCTATCCTATTTCAAATAAACAAATAAACATACATATAATATATCAGATAACAAGGTAAGATACTATAACAATATGAGATAACCAAGGGACAACAAAAGAGATGAGAAATAATATAGTACATTAAGAACAACAGTCACACCTTATATTGCTTTTGTTTCTATATCTTGGAGGTCCTTTCAGTTAGCCTCATCTTATATGGTCTTATGTATCTAGGTTTTGCCCTATTATAAACCTCTGCTAGGAGAGTCCAAGGTTTATACTAATTATTACAAATAAAACCAGTGAACCTATGTTCCTTTGAGTCTGGCTTACTTCACTTAATATGATTTTTTTCTAAGTCTTTCCAATTCCTTACAAATGGGGTGATGTCATTCTTTCTGATGGCAGCATAGAATTCTATTGTGTATAAATACCACATCTTGTTGATCCACTAATAAACTAAGGGACATCTGCGTTAGTTCCATATCTTTGCTGTGGTAAATAGTGCTGCAATGAACATCATTGTGCTAGTGGATTTAGTATGCCCTTGTTTCTGGATGATTCGGTAAATGCCAAGTAGTGGAATTGCTGGGTCATAGCTGCACATATACTTCTATATGGTTTAAGCCAACTCTAGATTACATTATATATATATATATATATATACACACACACATATATATATACACATATAATTTGTGTGTGTGTGTGTGTGTGTGTGTGTGTGTGTGTGTGTGTGTGTGTGTGTGTGTGCCAGTCCTGGGGTTTGAACTCAGGGCCTGAGTACTGTCCCTGAGCTTCTTTTGCTCAATGTTAGCACTTTACCACTTGAACCACAGTGCCACTTCTAGCTTTTTCTGTTTATGTGGTATTGAGGAATTGACCTAGGGCTGTATGCATGGTAGGCAAGCACTCTACCACTAAGGCACATTCCCAACCCTAGATTACTAATATATTGTAATAAATGCTATATAAATAATTATTTTGCCAGACTGTTTAAGGAATAATGATAAAGAAGAAAGTCTATACATATTCAGTATAGATAACTTTATTTTTCTTAAATATTTTCATCTGTACTTGGCTGAATCTTTGAATGTAGAACCTGTAGTTGAAATGCTGACTATGGGCACTGAGATTTGTAACTCACAGAAGAAGACAGATACTAGCTTTAAAAAAAAAGTTTCAGAACCCTGTCTGCCTCTCCGTATTCCCAGATACCAGCTCAGTACCAGGCACATGATAAGCATTCAATAAATAAACTCATTAGTGGGAAGCAACAGGTGTTACAAATAGCCTGTGACTGGAAGCATTAAGTAATTGTTTTAATGGGTTTTCCTAATGAAAGAATGTTTTTCCTCCTTCCAAAGAAGGGAAATTATATTTAACTACTTCAATTCAACACTACTATCTAAATGTCTCAGAACAATTCTGTAAATGCAACGCTCTGGACAGAAAGAAACCATAGCATATAGGCACCTGTCAATAACCCTAACGGTTCTTGGAGATATGGAGATGATTAAGATGAGCTCCCTGTCAGCAAGAGACTCCCACTATAATGGTAATGACAAACATGAGAAGAAAATAATTACAATATGTAAAGTGCAGCAGATGGAATACAGAAATACATACAATATTTAAAAGCAGCACACATATTGTGCCTACACCAATTACACTCATCTACTCATCCACCCTCCTTTTTACACATATTTTTCTGAAAGGTCATGTACAAATTAAGTGTGTGTAAATCAAATCATTTGCAATGCCTCCAAGGTTTCTACTTACAGAAATGTTACAGTGACTCTTTTAAAATCAATTCCTAATTGAATTCTTTTGTAAATTTGACATGTAGGATTTGTACAAAAAGCAGATCACATTTGTATTACATTCTGGTGATATATAATGGCCTTGTTTAGGGAGATTCAGCAAACTTGAAGAAAATGAATTTTCCCATTGAGCTTTCTCTCCTGTGTTTAAAAATACAACCATGGACTAGAGGCATGGCTCAAGGCATGATATTAGTTGTGAGCAAGAAAGCCAAGCAACAATGTGAAATCCGGAGTTCAAGCTGTATTACATAAACACACACACACACATTATACACCCACTTATGTGTATAGATATACAGTTACAGGTACAGCTATAATCATGTGCTGATTGACAAAGAATACTTAGCAAGGCATCCCTTACCAAGGGAAGCTTGTCATTAGGTGAATTCATTACTCTGTGATTTTCTGATAGGATATAAGATATGATCTAGGGGCTGCAAAGGTGTCTTACTAGTGGAGAACTTGCTTAGCATGCATGAAGCCCTGGGTTTGATTCCTCAGTACCACATAAACAAACAAACAAACAAAAAGCCAGAAGTGGCACTGTGGCTCAAGTGGTTGAGCACTAGCCTTGAGCACAGAGAGTCTTAGGAATAGTGTCCAGGTCCAGGTCCTGAATTCATGCCCCGGGATTGACGGGGGGGGGGGGGGGGGGGAGAGAAATATGATCTAGATGGGTTAGGTCTATTTCTGTTCTAATGCAGTGTATGACTGTGCTTGTTAGCAGAGACGGGTGAGAGTGAAGTGGAAAGAGAGGAAGAACTGAGTTTGAAGCTCAGTGCTACTTCTCTAGACTGCTTGGGAGACTTGAGTGCCTTTGAGTGAGTTATAAGGACACAAAGGAGTCCTCCCACCATACATTCTAGAAGGAATTTAAATCCTAACGCTGCTTTGCAGGGGCAAAACCCTTAATACCTTTCCTAGGTTACAAAGGTCTAACAATTAGGAAACAAATGCTTCTAGTCTCCAGACTTCTTACTGGAACTTCTCACAAGGGAAAGAACACGACTAGAGACAAGTTACCTTTGAGATGTAGGCTGTGGGAACTGAACACAAGTAAGAGAACTGGGATCCTTATTCAGATTGGGACTACTGGTATGGTTGCTATTGCTATGGTTCCTAGTTTGGACATGAGGTCTCTCTTGAATACACTCACAAGCTAAGACAGCACCCTGGGAAAGCCCAGATGGGAGAAAGATGCTAAGGGTCACATGCACATGTGTATGTGTACATATGTGTGTGGGAGAGAGGGGGAAGGGTACATACAATAACAGAAGAACAAAAATGAACAAAATAGAAGTAATGTATTACTCATAGGTCCCAGATGGGTGATGGTGGGAACAGGAAGTTCAGAGCAACAGAAAACCATTGTGATCCATGACATCATTTCTTAGGCTTTCTCTTGGAGTTGTGGAGAGGCTAGTTTAAAGAAAACCCTTGTGAAAGGAAAACTTATCTATGACTGTGGTGTTGACCACTGGGTTTCATTATGGTCACCAGCTATGAGCAGTGTTGGCTTCTGGGTCAGTGGGATGAGAAACTGGAAGCTTCTGTTTCAGACAAACCATACAGGTAGGGGAAAGTTGTACAAAGCTTCTGGAGTACTGCTGGGTTTCAGAGGGCTTCTGTTATATCTAAGCATGAACCATATTAAACAAATGTCACACAAGAAAATGAAGTGGGGAGAGCAGCTCTGCCCCCTGGTTTGCTATGTTGCCTCACATTGCATGTGTTCATGTTTCCTCTGATGGGGCCTTACTCCACTGGGGCCTTACTCCACTGGCATGCAGAGCGCAAGAAACAAATCCAGAGCATAGCCCTCCTCTCTTGTGCAAGCTTCTACAGAATCTAAATGGTCTCTAATCCATTCTTCTCTCCCCTCTTCAGGTGGACATTTCACAGCAGGCCCTGGCAAGCTTCTTTAATGCTATTCAGCATCAAAAACAGAAAGTACATTTTAACTTTCCAAAGTCTACAGACTGTCATGAAAGACACTCAATGCATTCATTCAGTAGCTCTTTTAGTTTGATGGGTATCAGAACCTGCACGCCAGTGCTGCAGACAGAATGCATCATTCCAGAACAGAAAGCAGCCAAAGCCAGAAAGCAAATAAACAGTTGTCTATTTTAGTCCTGTGGTGAAGAATATCAGGGAAAACCTGTGTTAAATGGGGAATTCTGGGATGACCTCTCTGAAGAACTCAGGCCTGGGAGGCTTCTTGGATGATATAAAAGCTAGCTTGGGAAGGTCTGAGCTAAAGGTTGAAGGAAGTATTAGGCCATCCAGAAATGCTCTTAAGGAACAGGGACGGACACATGGCTGGTGGGAGAGCAGCCAGGACAGCTGGGATTGAGACATGGTAAGAGGTCATTCAGAGATTTATAAACTGTGCAGAAGAGCCAGGCTTACCAGGAAGCTGCCCAAGAGGAAAATGGCATGAGCCAATTATTGTTACAAGGAACAATAGGAAAAACTAGATGATGGTTTTTCAGGGAATCCAGGTCTCTTCATCTTTTGGAGCTCATAGTTAAACTCTTATTTTCCAAGCTTCTTCAAAGTCAGGTGTTGCCTTTTTAATGTATCTTTCCCAGGTAATAAGAGAAATGAAGACAACAGTCATGGAGTATTTGCCTGGTATGCATAATGCCCCACATTCAATCCTCATCATTACAAATAAAAATTTAACAGTTTAAGCAGAAATAATCCTGGGACATAAAAAGAACAGAGACCAATTCAGTGGCAAGTATGAAAGCAGAGATCACTTAATCACCTGTATCAGTTCAGACATGTTTGGATACAAGTAACCAAACATTAAATTAGTGCTACAAAAGGAGAATATATTTGGTTGCTTTGATTTAAAAAAAAAGTCTAGAAGTAGGCCTAACATTAGCAAAGTTGGATCCAGAATTCAAGTAAGGTCACCAGGATAAACTGTTCCCTTCCAAGGGCTGTCAAGCCTCCCCACATTGAGTCTAGGTACCATTCTGATTGGTTGTGTTCCAGCCAGGAACCCCAGATTCACATAACTGAGAGTGAAGGAAGCAGGTTATGACAGTAAGGCAGGAGCAGCTGCCTTTATCAGATAATCCTAAATAAAGAGGAATAAACAAAATAAAATATTATTTGTTGCTCAAGACAAGTTCAAAGGTATGATAGTCCAAGGCTAGTATAGCACCTTTCTAGCACAGTTGTCATGGAAACAAAGATCCTTTAAACATCCTGTTTTACCATTTAGTATGTTGTTTTCATCCCAAATAGTTGTTAAAGATCCATCCATTATCTATGCATTTCAGTAAAAAAGAAAACAGATGAAAGGAAAAAGGATGAACAGGGGTTCACCTTTCAGCTGCATCAGCTTTTTTAGCATGCCATTCTGGAGTAGCACCCAGTGCATCTGTTTATATCTTATTTGCCAAACCTTCAGCACATGGCTTCACTGGAAGGGAGGTTAGAACATACAGTATTTGTTCCAGGGGCAAAATGCCCAGGGAGAAATTGAGATTGTGTTACTAAAAGGAAAAGGGCAGTAGAATATTTGGATATTCTAACGCAGGTATGGGACTACCAGTATGTGTGTCAATACCCTTACGCTCCTCCTTTCCTCTCTGCCCGTAGCTGGAGCACTTCCAGTCCATCAGCTGCTTTCTTGAATGACACTGACAAGTAGGAATCAGTCTTGAAGCCCCTTAGGGTGGACTGAGATATAGATAGCAGAATCTGGACTGTAATAACCTTAATATGAGGCAATGTCACCTGCTGTGAAGTCTCATCCTTTCCCCAAAATAGACTCAGGGTCAGTATCTAATCCAGACTGACCTGCACTTCTATTCTATGTAAGTGAGTTCCATTGGAAATGGGATCTTACCGTCAAAGCAGATGAAGAATCTAAGAAAGAAATGTTTATATAGCCTTTCTTCTGAGTCACCCTTGCTGCTAGTGCCTAGCAATTTCCATGACATTGTACTTATTCATCAGTCTACAATTTAGACTTTCGTGTGGTACAAAACGAAAGGTTCAATGGGAAGAACACTCATCAGACTTGGTAGAGCATGGCCCAGGCTCCAAGGACAAAATTCATGTGTCCTGCAGTGCCAAGGAAAATGGATGTTCATCAGCAACTTAAAGTAATGATTAGACAATATTGGACAATTATTTGCTAAGAAAAAGGCACAAATGTTACATAAAGACATCCAGAGGGAAGGGAGAATGCTCTTGCTCTGGTTATGGCTATGGTAGAGGAGCTAAAACTTAGGTTGAACTGTGGGTTTTACTTTACCTTGAAGGTCTTAAGTTCTAATGGAGAAGAAAGAGCAAAGACAGGGACATGGATAGATATGTGAAGTGGACAGCACCAAGTGCGTTCAGGTAATTTATGCAGTAGCAGAGAGGAGTGCAGAAGGCAGAACAGAAAACCTGCCACCATTTCCCTCTGGCTATCCCGGAGCTTGTGTCTATGTTTGTGAAGATTGGTACAGTTTGATCTGTGAACAAATTATTTAATATTCCTTAAAGAGATCATAGTTTAAAAGCATAAATTTTGGTGTCAAGTCAGATCTAGATCTGAAACTCAACTCCACTACCTCTTACTTACATGACCTCAGGAAAATTACCTAACCTTGTTAAAGCCTCAGTTTCCTCAGCTTGAATATAATAAAGTCTATTTTCAGAATTATGGTTGGGCCAGGAGTGTGGCCTAGTGATAGAATGCTTGCCTAGCTACACGAAGTCCTGGGTTTGATTCCCCAGTAACACACACACACACACACACACACACACACACACACACACACACACACACAGAGCCAGAAATGGTGCTGTGGCTTAAGTGGTAGAGCAATAGCCTTGAGAAAGTTCATGGACACAGCTCAGACCCTAAGTTCAGGCCCCAAACTGACACAAAAAAATCTCTATGGTCTAAACATATAACATGAATAGTACTATTCCTGACACATAGGTGGCATGAAATAAACAGTAACTATGGGCTGGCAGTATATAGTTTAGTGATAAAGTGTTTGCCTAGCATGTATGAGGCCATAGGTTAAATCTTCAGTACCATAAAATAGAAAAACAAAAATAGCTACTATTTTGATTTATTATTAATTTTGTTCACCAACATTCTCAGCTGTTACCTTCTTAGTTCTATAGCCCAAAGGTTTTGGTTTGTTTTTCTTCTTGGTGGTACTAAAGCTTGAACTTAGGAGCTTGTCCTCATTCAGCTTCCTTACTTGACTGGCCCTCTTAAAACTTGAGCCATGGCTCCAGACTGGATTCTTTTTTTTTTTTTTTTTTTTGCCAGTCCTGGGCTTGAGCTCAGGGCCTGTGCACTGTCCTTGGACTTTCTCAAGGCTAGAGCTCTACCACTTGAGCCTCAGCACCACTTCCGGCTTTTTTGTATGTATATGGTACCAAAGAATCGAACCTGGGTCTTTGTGCATGCAAGGCAAGCACTTTAACCACTAGGCCAAACTCCTGGCCCCAGACTGGATTCTTTTGTGTGTGTGTGTGACAGTATTGGGGCTTAGACTCAGGGTCTGTTTGTTTTTCCTTTGCTTTTTTGTTCAAAGCTAGTGCTCTACTACTTGAGTCATAGCCTACTTCTGGCTTTTGCTGGTTAACTAGAGCTAAGTGTCCCATGGACTTTCCTACCCAGGTTGGTTTTGAACCACCATCCTCACCATCTTCAGATCTCTGCCTCTTGAGTAGCTAGGATTACAGATAGGCATGAACCACGAGTGCCTGGCTAGACATGATTCTTGCTGATTATTTTAGAGATGAAGTCTCATCAATTAATCCTAAGTAGTAATCCTACTAAGTACTTGAGCCACAAGCAACTGGCTCTGAATGTTCTTGTCCTGTCAAATGTTACATGTTGAAATACTAACTGCTGTGACGATCGTATGCAGACCTAGAAGACATGGAAGGCAATTAGGTCATTAAGGTGGAGTGCTCATGAAAGGTATTAATGCTGTGAAGAACTACTTTCCTGTTAATTCATTTTTTAAGTATATAGTAATTGTATCATGGCATTCCACATATGCATATTATCATTTTTGCCACTCCTGGGACTTGAACTCAGGGCCTGAGCACTGTCCTTGGTCTTTCTCAAGGCTAGAGCTCTACCACTTGAGCTTCAGCACCACTCCTGGCTTTTTTTTTATATGTTTGATACTGAGGATTCGAACCTGGGTCTTCGTGCATGCTAGACAAGCACTCTCCCACTACCGCTAGGCAAAACTCCCAGCCTCTACATATGCACATGATTATATTTAAATCTGAATAATCTCTTTATTGCTTTGTCTTTCCCTGTTTCTTTCTTTCTTTTTTTTTTTTTTTTTTTGGTCAATCACAGAGCTTGAACTCAGGCCTTTGTGCACAAGGCTAGTGCTCTACTACTTTGAGCCACAGCATCACTTCTGGTTTTCTGGTAATTAATTATAGATAAGGTCTCAACAACTTTCCTGTTCAGGCTGGCTTTGAACTGCGATCCTTAGATCTCAGCCTCCTGTAATCCTGAGCTAGGATTATAGTCATGAACCACCAACACTGGCTCCCACTTTCTTACAATCTTCCTGCAAGGTTATTGTAAAAACAAATTTAGATCAAATTCCACCTATAAGCAGACATACTATTAAAAGCAGAAAAGGTTTCCAGCCTGCCTATAGGGTGGGAGAGGCCCCACTCAGCCCCCTTACATTTGGGGCAGCACTGACAATGAAAGACAGACAGACCTCCAGTGCACTCAGGAAAAGGCTGACCTCAGTGATGGTTCATTCACACCTGGAGCTTTACATTCTGCAGACATCTAATTGACATGCACAATTCTTTTACCCATGAGCTTGTGTTTATAAATAAGGTAACAATAAATAAATAAATAGAACCATGTGCTGGGCTACAGTCTGGCATCCTACTGTCTCACATACATAGTAGACCTTACTGGCATCTCAGACCACACTGATCCTGTCCAATGCCATGATCACTTCTATTCTTGTCTCCCTCAGGAACCAAGGGGCTTGTGTTGTGGACATGAGTGCCCTGTGGCATTTTTAGTAGGATATAGTAGTGACCAAAACTGCCCCCAAAATATCATTGTCATAACTGTTAGGTAATACCCTCAGGTACCTTTATAAATCCCAGTGCAGAGGTTCACAATACTTTTCAGGTTACCATCTACTATGAACTTGGAAGAGGAGATGCCTAGTTTGACTTTTCTACACTCAGCTAAGCATAGAGTATTGGGCCAGCAACTATCCCCTCTGAGTAAACTCAGTCACAAGACATAAGCCTTCACTTCCTCTTGGGAGCCTGATAACCTCTGCCCTCATTCATATGTGTTCCTGTGTGGGAGGGTGTATGCTATTAACAAGCTTCAATACACTGTGAGATTACATGTCTTAGGCCATCTAATGTTGCTATAATAAAATACCTAATGTTAGATCCTAATGTTAGTTTAGGTGGGGGGAGGGAAAGTGGGAAAAAAAAAAACATGGGAAGGCATATCAGTGTACAAGAAGTAATGCACCCAATACCCGACGAATGTAACTGTAACCCCTCTCTACATCACCCAACAATAAAATACAATTAGAAAAAAAAAAGAAGTTTATTTAGCTTATAGTTTCAGAGGCTGAAAGTTCAAGATTGATTAGGTGGCCTCATCTGTTAGGCAGCTGATGAGGGGTTTCCATCTGTATCAGATGGTAGATAGCATTTATAGCAGAAGTGCATGTCAGAAAAAGATCACATGGTCAAACAGGAAGCAAGCGACTCGGGAAGGGCAAGTTTGCTCTTTCCCTTCTTTTTGTCTTCATGGGTCTTGAACTCAGGGCTTGGGCACTGTCCCTACACTCATTTGCTCAGGCTAATGTCTACCACTTTGAGCTACAGTGCCACTTCCTGGTTTTTGGAGGTTAATTGAAAGTAAGAGTCTCACAGACATTCCTGCTTGGTATGGCTTTGAACTGTGCTCCTCAGGTCTCAGCCTCCTGAGTAGCTAGGATTACAGGCTTGAGCTACCAGCACCTGGACGGGTTGCTCTTTCATAACAACCTGCCACACACAACCTGACTCAGCCCTATGAGACCATCATAAATCAATTCATATGTGTAAAGGCTTCATGATCTAGCTACCTTCCATTGACCCCAGATCTTGACTTCCACCACCTGAACCCTGTCATACTCTGATCAAGCCTCCAGTACATGATCTTTTGTGACAAACCACATCAAAAACCATAGTGGGGGGGAAGGGGAATGGGGACAAAACATGAGAAGGGGTATCAATGTGTGAGAAGTAATGCATCTACTATCTGGTGAATGTAACTATATACATTACCCTGATAATAAAAAATAAAAAAGCATAGCAACAAGTCAAAAGAGAGAATGTGGAAAAAAGGAAAATGTTAATATCTTTAGAAATAACTTTTTCCTGCTTTATGAAGGAAGGGTCTGGTATTTTCATTTTGCACTGTGCACAGCCTGTCCTACATGCTCTAGCCACCACTAATTTCACTAATCAAAAATTACTTCTAATCTTCACATGCTTATTAACCAGGCCTGAAAGGTTGATTCCGATTAGGATACTTCATATGCTAATTAGCCATCCCCAGGGTGCAGTAGAATTAATGTATTGATACATCCATTTCAAGACTGAACACCACCAATCCATTATAATGGAAGAAAAAAAATCGCAGCCTTGAGAGAGTAAGGGGGAGGTAAAGTAGCCAGGAAGGTCCTCTCTCTGACTTCTAAGCACAGACAGGTACCTGGCTCTGAGCATGAGCTTTCTTGCAAAATAGTCATGCATATTTACTAAAGGGGATACATTCTGAGGGATATGAACATCATTATGCAAACATCATACTGTCTTTAGACAGCTATTGTGATTGCCACTACATCATTAAGCCAGTTAATCTTAGAGGATCATTGTTGTACATGTGGTCTATTGTGACAAAACATGGAACAAAGAAAGTCCGTTTTTTGCATTAGACACCTCTGGCTTTTCCACTTTTCATTTCGCAGAAATGGTTCTGTAGGATCATCTGGACATATTTGTAAAGACTGGTGAAAGAACCAAATCACACTGTTATCAGTGGTCACTTTCGGTGAGGAATGGTTGAGGGAGATGTGTGGAAAGGGATGAGGATTAGTCTTTTCCATAAATGTCTTCATTGTTTACATTGTTAGTAATGATGGCAGTAAAGCCTTGTAAACCATAGGACAGCTGTATGTTCTAAGAATGATTCTCTTCCTTTCCTCCCCTTACATAATAAAGGCCACAAGGAGACAGATGCAGGCCAGGTTCAAATCCCGTAGTATTTACTCTGGAGGAGTTGCCTCTTCTTTGCCTTCACCTTTGCCTACTTCAAAGAGGAGGATATTAACATCCACAATATAGAAAATGTGTGACAGGGGGCCAGGAGTTTGGCCTAGTGATAAGAGTGCTTGCCTAGCATGCATGAAGGCCCAGGTTCGATTCCTCAGTACCACATACATAGCAAAAAGCCAAAAGTGGTGCTATGGCTCAAGTGGTAGAGTTCTAGCCTTGAGAAATCACAAGGACAGTGCTCAGGCCCTGAGTTCTGTCCCCACAACTAGCAAAAAAAGAAAAAGAAAAAGAAAATGTGTGACAATTAAAGGGTCTAATCCATATACAGAACTGCAAATGATGCCTGGCACACGGCCATCACTCATAAATGCTAGTGACTATTATTAGGAGTATGGCTCATAGGAGCCCATTGTTTGGAGAAGAGCTGCCTCCAGCAAGGAGCAAGGAGACAGCCTGAGCTCTCCTAGAGGAAAAGAACAGGAATGCCTCTGAGGTTCAAATTCACAGGTGTGCCTGCAGGCCTGGAGAGGCCAAGTGAAGCTAAAAATGAACAGTGAGGGCTAGAAATGAACAGTGCCAGAGCAATCAACTGAACCCTGAAGGTCTGGAATGGGTGGCCCTGGACTGAAACTATTTTGCTCTGCACTGGCTCTTCTGGAAATGAAAGCTTCAGGACCTAGGACAGGACTGTTTTTGCAGACAGACAGACCCAGGTACTATCTGCTGGACTTTAGGGCCCAGTGCTGAAAGGAAAGGAGAAGTGAGACTTTCTCCTCTCCGCCAAACTGGCCAGACTACATACAGTGACTTGTGCCTCAACATCCACAAAGTCCCCTGCATTGGTACTACCCAATACTGCTGTCCTCCCTTTTTCTGCAGTGATGCTCAGTCAGACATCACAGAAAATTAGAAAAAAATCAATATTCACTCCCTTGGACTAAGCCAGTCCTGGGGTTCTGTGCTTATTAAACAGGGAGCACAAGCTCTACACTGGTAGCTATAAAGGATGAGAGTTTGAGACCAACCCTGGCAGAAAAGTCTGTGAGACTTCATCTCCAAAATAGCAGGCAAAAAGCTGGGCTAGATATGTGATTCACCTGGTAGAACAACATTCAAGCAAGAGCACCAGCTGAGAAAGGACAAGGAAGGCCCTGGGTTCAAACTCTAGTATGGGAATTAAAAACAAAAAAAAAAGGATGCAGGGGTGAGGGGAATGGTACAAGGGGGTGTGTGGCTCAGGGGAAGTCTCAAATTTAATCCCTACTAGTACCACAACAAATAAAGAAGAGGCACCTGAGGAAGAGACATACCAGACTTCTTAAAATAGTACAGAGGGAAGGGGCTTCTGAGTGTTACCATGTTTGTCATTATCTTAGGTCACTGGTTGGGGGCTGTCTGAAATTATAAATCAAAGAATCTCAATTATATAAGTCGAAGCATTACCATCCTACTGAGGATTTTCCAAAATAGAGCTGCACTGCTTGAGCTACTAAATTCTGTTTCTCCAATTTCACAAGTCAATTACACATCATGTCTATTCATTCCTTCTTTTCTACCCTGACAATCTGATAGGTGATTGCTTTCCCACTATTATATGCTCATACCATCATACACACACAAAAAAATGAATGCTGAAGAGACACTTCAAAGACATAGCTGGCTGATAAAGAGGCAGAAAGATGTGTTTCCCACACACTTTTTCTTGGGTACAGGGCAGGTGCCAGATGTGTGGTGGAGCTGGAAAGCCTGAACTGCAGCAGCACAGTTTTTTTATCTGCCCCAAAAAGTATCAACAACAAGTTTTTAATCAGAAGGCCCATGCCTTGACAAGCACCTGTGTTTACAGAACTCTTCACAGTGCGGACCTTGGTCTGTGAGGCATTCACTTGGAAACTGACACTTTCTACCAGGGCTGGCTGACAACAGAAACAAGGAAAGTTAGTCTCTCCATCCTCTCTCCTCAACACCACACAGTACAGATGAGAGGAAATACATTTTCCATGTGGTTTATTCTCTCTCCTCCAGCCAGACAATAATGCTTTTATTCCATGAGTGATCACCATATCAAGATACCAGGCTAGGAGCAGGCAGTCACCTGCTGTCCACCCACCCAGCTATATATATATTTGGGTCACAGGCAATTATAGTGAGGTGCACACATAGTTACATGTCCACTAATATCCATATGCTTCCTTCTACATCATAGCCGACACTGGATAGCAGCTGTTATAACTGCTGACACCATATTCATGCCACTGGCATTGGCATGGTAGGAACAAAGAAGCCTCCATAGGCTGGGAGCATGGTCTAGTGCACATATACAGAAAAAGCCAGAAGTGGTGCTGTGGCTCAAGTGATAGAGCGCTGGCCTTGGGAAAGCTCAAGGACAGTGCTTAGACCCTGAGTTCAAGCCTCATGACTGACAAAAAATAAAAGCCTCCATGTCAGCCACATAATATGTGAATATGCTTTCTGGCCTCTCTTCTTTCCTAGCTAGAGGTTAAGGACCCTAAAGCCTAAAGAAGATGGCAGCTACCATAAGGAAAAGGCATAGGACAGTAACTAAATTTGAGGAGAGGTCCTTCTAACAGCCAGAAGCTCTTTCTCAGGATACTTAGATGAGTGATAAAAAATAATTCTATTATATGAAACCATAGATGAGATAGACATAGATGAGATTATCTCTACAGGGGGATTTGCCTAATGAACATAATGCTGCATTGAAGAAAACAAGGATGCTTTGAAAAACCTAGGAGAGGTATCTCATCTAGTCTGATGGTCCAATTATAGCCCTGAAAGAGACTGAGTTTGGTGCAACAATCTGAAGCAAAAGTAGGCATAAGCCAGCTAAGAGATGAAGGGGTAAAAATATTTTTCCAAGAAGAAGGAATGGACTGAGCCTGGGGCTACAGAAAGAAAGAAAATGGGAGAGTGGAGAACTTGAGAAGCAGAACTGCAGGAGTAAATGGGGGAGGGAGTGGGGGCGGGGGAGAGTGGACAGGAAAGAAAGCAGGAGTGAGGAGGTGACCTAGGAAAACTGAGGATTTTGTTAACCACACTGCAAATCTGAAGCTTTGTGTTGAGGGGTCTGGGATGCATGAAGGGGTTTTCATCAGGGAAGATTTATTTTTAGAAAGATCATGGTGACTACAGAGAATGAATTGAATATTCCTGCCTAGAATGATTTCCCTTTCCTACACACACGCGCACACACACACACACACACACACACACACACACACACACACACACACACACACACACACCCTAGGATAATGCCACTGGAACAATGTGAGTGGCCTAATGCTGGACTTCCTAAATCCCTCTGCAGCCTTAGGATTAGAGGAGGTAGGTGCTGAGCTGCTGGAGGGTCGCTGTTCCTTGACTCCCACAACCCTGGTACCCTTACAGCAATTAACACAAATGTGCCATGCTATTCCTACAGCTGGGAGAGGACCCTTTCCACTCAGGAGAAGTCCACAAGCCACTATCACCACGCTAGTTCCAATGCAATATAGACCCACTCTCCTTTCTTGGATTTTTGCACTGGGTTAAGTACGCTCTCTAGAGCTCCCACACACATAAGGGGCCTTTCTCCTATGCTGAAACACTCTGCAAAGTGTAGTTAACCTTCCTAGCACCCTTTCATGAAAGCAAATGGAAACAATTTCTGCTGAACTTCAACAGGAACTCAACTGAGGGAAAACAATATTTTTGAGGCTCCCTTGTCCATCCACCCTTTCTTTAGCCTACCCCTTGGTTAACCCAGCAGCATCTGGAAAAACCAAAACACATTTTTGTCCCTTTGTAGAATAATGTAGCTAAATTCTGCTAGGGTATGTTACCAGTCTATGCTGAAATTTGTGACAAAACATAGCATTGAGGAATTTTCCATAGCTTCATAGAGGATGCTATTGAGCACATAGCTCACTGAATTACACAGAAGTCCCCTTCACAGAAACCAATGGGAGAAAATTATTTTTGGCCTAATTCTAGGAATTGCTGGTTTACTTCTGACGATCTTATGACTCATGGGACTATTCCATTTCTCCTGGTTGCTAGAAAGCTAGGACTAAATTTGTGATCCACCCATGGCAAGGACTCAAATTGGTAGAGTTCATTTCTTTAACTCCAGTTTCTTATTTTTTCCATCTTTATTTTCCTTTTGCCCAAATTTCCTCCCTTTGTTAGTCTTTTTTGTTTTTTTGCCAGTCCTGGGGTTTGAACTCAGGGCTTGAGCACTGTTCTTGGTTTTCCTCAAGGCTAATGCTCTACCTCTTGAGCCACTGCACCACTTTTTCTGTGTATATGGTACTGAGGAATTGAACCCAGGACTTCATGCATGCTAGGCAAGCACTCTAGCAGTAGGCCACGCTACCAGGCCATCCTTGCTAGGCCTTTCTTATATTGTTGCATCACATAGATTTTTGCAACCCATCTTAAATCTTTTGGGGATTACAATGCGTGTGAAGATAGAGAAAGGAAGGAGGGATAAGTAGATAGACAGATAGATGATAGAGTATTAGCTACCTTTTTCCAGCATTACTTTAAAGCAGCTGCTAATGATTTGTCAATTACAGATTACTCTTAAGCAGAGCATTGTGCCTGTAATTAAGACAGAAAGTGGGAGAACAATGACAAGTAGCATAGGTGAACATAGACACAAAGGAGTTTTACAGATCTTTCCTAATTCTGTTCAATGCAGAATTTCAATAAATAGAATAGAAAAGAATTCCTGCCTATCAAGACTTGGTAAAATATAAATTATTTCTGGGTATCTATCAAGGATGATTTTTGAGGATCTCAATGAACAGAGCCTTCACTAGTTCTTTATTCTGATCCAAATTCTTGCCCTCTGGAGGTCTGTATAAATGATAAATTCTGGTTATTCTAAATAAAATGTTCATCTTCTATTTATCTATTTACCTACCTACCTATCAATTTTGTTGTGAATTAATATGAAAATAAGTACCCTCAGGCTTCACTAGAAACTCGGATTCTACCATTCATCTTTGCTACATCCTAGATCCAAGTAAAACAGAGTCTAGCTTCAAAATCATATTTCTAAAGCTACCACATATATAACTTATCAAGATTTACACTTAAAGCCAAGCATCAGTGGTGCACACCTGTAATCCTAGTTACTCAGTAGGCTGAGATTGGAGGATTATGATTTGAAGCCAGTCTGGGTAGGAAAGCCCATGAGACTTATCTCCAATTAATCACAGAAAAGGCAGGAAGTGGTGTTGTAGCTCAAGTCTTAGAGAGCTAGCCTTGAGTGAAAGGAGCTTTGAAACAGGGCCTAGACACAGAGCTGAAGCCCTAGGACCCGAAATAAAAAAGATTTACATTTAATTTTTGTAACATGATCATTTCAGTATTATGAAAACATCTCCCACACTTATTTCATCACTATCCCATCATTCATGGCTATGCATTCATTTTTTTCTCAATATTTTAATCAAAAGAGACAAAATTCTCTAATGGTCTGACACAGGGCAACAAACAAGCATTCTTTTCATTAGAATCTAGCTATCCAACTCTTCTAAGCTCCTGGAAGGATAGTCACTTACTTCTTAAGCGTGAACATAGCCAGAAGACTTGTACTCCGTGAGATTGACCAGGCACTCATCTCTACTGCATTTCATTAATGAAAGCATCCAATTGTCATTGCCCCAGTTTTTCACCCTTTATTCCTTCCTCTGCTACAATGGTTACAGAAGAGCATGTTATCATGACATACCTAGCATTGCAAAATCTTGCAATGACAACTAGGCATAACAGGGCAGCTGCTTTGGGGGATTACTCAAACATACAGCAGACTTCATATGAGCAAGAAATAAACGTTCGTTATGCCAAGCCTCTGATATTTGGGGCTATTTGTTATAGCAAAATAACACTGTTTATTTTTAATGGTCTGAAGTCCTTCTGTGAATTAGAACTATCTTCCTCAATGTTACCACCAGAAGAAAGAAAATAAAGACTACATCATTGAAGGTCATTACTGGCCAACACTCACGCTGGAGTTTACCTGACACTTTCTAAGCCATCAAACTCAGCTTTTAAATTATTCATGAAGATCTGCTAAAATACAATAAAAGCAAGTATTAATCATTATATTGATTTTAAAAATATGAGTCTTGAAAGCTGGGCACCAATGGCTTATGTCTATAATCCTAGTTACTCAAGAAACCAAGATCTGAGGCCAGGCATGATGCCTCACGCCTGTAATCACAGCTACTCAGGAGGCTAAGATTTAAGGATCACCATTCAAAGCCAGCCCAGGCACAAAGGTCCGTGGGATTCTTACCTCCAATTAACCACTAAAAAACTGGAAGTGGCATTATGGCTCAAGGAGCAGAGCTAGCCTTGAACTGAAGAGCTCATGGACAACCCCCAGGGCAAGAGTTCAAGTCCCACACTGACCAATATATACATGCCTCCAGGACTGACCAGGAGAAAATAAAAGTACTGATATTGGCCAAATAGTAGGGCTGAGGACATAGCTAATTGAAAAGCTCTTATACAAGGCCCTGAGTTTGATTCACAGAACCACAACAAAACAATATTTTTCTCTGATTCAATACTATACTCTCCTTTTTTAAATTTTATTTTATTGTTGGGGTGATGTACAGAGGGGTTGCAGTTACATTCCTCAGGTAGTGGGTACATTACTTCTTGGACATTGTTACCCCTTCCCATGTTTTTGTCCCACTTTCCTTTCCCCCACCCTCTCCCACTCATCTTGTTTTTCCCTTACCTTCCCATTTTCAAATACACAGATAAATGTATATATAATATACCAAGTACCAAAGTCAGATACAGTAACAGCATGAGATAAACCTTTAGGGGAAAAGAAGAAAAAGAAATAGCTTCATATAGTACATTTAGAACAACTATCACGAAGATAAACCTCTTGTTTCCATATCTTGGAGTTCATTTAGCTTAGCCTCATCCTACATGGATATATGTACATAGCTTTTGAGCTATTATGATCCTCTTAAGAGACTCCTAAATGTCAATACTATACTCTCCTGCAACACAAACATCAACATGTCTCCTCCTGATGGCTTGACCAACATATAGCTGGACCAAGCATATGGAATATTAATTTCATACATAAATGAGACACTACCAATCATTGACTACTACTCATTTTGGTAAGCATTCATTACATATCACACACAAGATTAAGAGAGAGTTTAGATCTTAAGTCCTGTTGTAAAGAATTTTGTTTAAGCCAGGCACGTTGGCTCTTACCTGTAATCCTACCTACTCAGGAGGCTGAAATCTGAGGATCCCAGTTCAAGCCAGCCAGGGCACTAAAGAATGTAAGACTCTTATCTCCAATTAACAACTAGAAAATGCGAAGTGGGGCTGTGGCTCAAGAAGTAGGATTGTAGCCTTGAGCTGAAGAGCTCAGGGACAGCACCCAAGTCCAGTGTTCAAGTCCCATCACACACACACACACACACACACACTAATTTTGTTTAATAAGAAGTTTCTAATCTTCAAACGAGTGCCCTTCATCCTATGACCTTCATTGCCTGAAGAATTGAGCTGCCCTGGAAACTCCAAATTGAGATGCCTATTTCTAGCCTTAAACAACCAAAGCACCCTTTAGGGTTACAAACAAGAAGCTGCTGGCCACTCTTACGGAAGGACACAGGCAATGTACTGAGTACACTTGCACACACATCTCTTGGGCCACATTTATACCTGTAATAACCTGGCAGACTTAGCTGCCAATTGTTTTTGTTTTTGTAAAAAAGAAAATGCTTAACCTACTTGACTACTTTCATGTGGTTCCATCCTTGTGGTTACTGACTGTGGACTTCATAAGGTGACATCATATGGTAATAACCACCTATGTATAGTTACGATCACCTGCATGTGGTGTTTACCTTTTAAACCTCAGCCCCACTGTTGCTCAGGGCTGCTCTCTATCATCCCGAAGATGGAGAGTAGCTGCTGTGCTGATATTAAAATGACTCCTAGCTCAGTTCCCTAAGTGCTGGTGACTATTGCTGGAGGTTTAGGGCCTCCCAGAATGGCTGGGATACTGTAATACCTGTATCATGTCTCAAGTTTGTGACTAAGGCAGGACATACATTTAGCTTGAAGCTAACAGAAACAGTTGAGTCAAAAATTAGAGCCCAACAGGGGGAGGCAAAGGGTCCCAATAGAACAAAAGCAAATATCCAAAAATGGAGATATTAAGTATGGTGAGGTTGTATATGCCTGAAATCCTAATACTCAGAGGTTGAGGCAGGAAGATTATAAGTTCAATGTTATTATTGTTAAGACTCTGTCTTAACAACAACAATAATAATAATAATAATAATTTTAAAAATAAAAATGGGACCCTATTCTGACTATTTTCTATTTGCATTTCATGTGTTGATTTCATATTGTTTCTTTTACATAGCCTATATAATTGTGCAAATGGGTCTCCCTTGTGCTGTTTACCTCCGCTGATATTCTTCTTATCCCCAAACTGTTTCTTTTCATGTCTTTTCCTCATATTCTAAGTAACACCAAGTCAACATTGTTACAGTGAAAACTGTCACCAAAGCAAGTCCTAAGGCATATGCTTGAGGGAATGGTATGTCACTCCCTCCTCCTCTCACTTTGTTTCTATACTTAAGAAAGGAAATTGAAAAGGATATAGCATGGTACAAGAGAAGAGATCCTGTAACCCTAGTTTCCAGTCTCAAAACATTGCCAGTTGTTGAAAATTCTGAAACAATGTCAGCAGAGTTTGGAAGAAAAGAAGAAAACACTTCCATAACTCCTAAGTGCCATTTACTTGCCTATGTCTGAGATGTTTTATATCTATGATTCACATGGAATATGAGAATCAGATTTAATTACCCTTACTCATTAAATGAACTCAACTTATTAAACTATTCAGCAGTGGTGCATAGGCAGGAAAAAAACTCCAAAATGATGCCTGGCCACAGATCTTTCCATCTGCCCTAACACTGGGATATGATAATGAATTTTGATGGGGCAGAAAACAACTAGACTGTATGCTGAGATGTTGGCAAAGAACCAAGATCAGTAAGAAATCTGTTTCAAAGCAGGAAGGGTTTTGGATACATTCACACTTATTGATGTGGTCCTGCATAAGTGTCAGCTACTTCACAAATTCAGCTCATATCACTACTTCTATATCCTATTTAACAAAATTATTTAAACATGCTGAGACAATAGGTTGAAAAGTAGAAATCTTAGTCAAAAGTACACTATTTTTATTTATGTTATGTGCATAAGAATTGGGCTGAATTGTAAAGATTGAACCAACTAATGTGGGAACTGAATTACCTACTCTAAGCAATATTGGCAATATCTTTATTTTTGCCAGTCCTAGGGCTTGAACTCAGGGTCTGAGCACTGTCCTTGGGCTTTTTCAAGGCTAGAGCTCTACCACTTGAATGGGACTGGCAAAAAAATTGCTAAATGGTTAGTGATGTACATGATGATAGGAAATGGGGATGGGAAGGAGGAAGGGCTAAGAGTGTAAGAAGCAGCACTTGTGCCATATGTGGTGTCGTGCTTTCCTCTTATGGGCATGGAACCAATGAGTGTGCATCTCAGGTTCATAATACTGTAGAGAGAACACTGCATTATTATTATTACATTTAATGATCCTTGATCCTCTGTGAAGCAGAGACATTGTTTCAGAAATGAAAAATGTATTATTTACATTTCTCCACAGAAGGAAAATATTTTTCCAAGTACATGGCGTTTCTTGACTATTAAAATAAATTATTAAATAAATAGGACAAAAAACACAACAGCCTCTTTTCATGCCAAGCAATATTAACCATGTATAAGTGCTACCTAGCTCTCAGAACTCCTGCAGCTAAATTGGCTGTTGGTATGACTTGACCTTTCCTTCCGATGAGAGCTGGGGAAAATGAAGTATTAAGGAACTAGCAAAATTCATTTTTAAAAACTGAAAGTCAGATTCACTTTTTTTAAAGAAGGCACCACATTTTAAAAGCATCACTTATAATTATGAAGCTATTATAAAAACATTTTAAGAATGTGAAAGTACATTAAATCTACTCAAGAGAACAGACACAAGAACATGGCCTAATGTCATCTCTCAGAATAAATTTAATGTACTGAAAGTTGCTTCATTTAAAAAAATAAAATAAGAAGTGTCCAAAAAAGTATGTAAGACTTTCTTAAAATTAAAAGTCTATATTCAGGAAATGAATACTTTCAGGGAATGTCTTAATGACTAATACAAATTGTAAGATAAATAACCAATCTGTGCCAGGGGCAATCAGAATACAGAAAATGCTCCTTTTTTCCTATAGACTAAAAACATAAGCTGTGATGGCCTAACATAAAATCTTAGGTAAATCTGTCTTCTCCAACTTCTATAGATCAAATTACTTTCCTGGCTGCAAGGATAGAAGGCATAAATAAAGAAAATGAAAGCCTAGGAAAATGTGAAATTGATCCTGAACTCCTCCGAAATATTAACAACAGTATAGGCTACCGTTTGTGATTCTAAAGGCACTGAACTAGGAGATAATTGGGGGGGGGGGCTATCCTCCTGTCTTAATACTCAAAACAATCTTTTAAGGAGAAGATTATCATTATCCCCAAAATATAGATGAGAAAACCTCTCTTTCCATGACTCACCCCAGAATCCCACAATTTCTAATGGAAATTTTTTATTCATATAAAGAACAGTATTGCATAGGGTTCAGATCTGTTAGCTAGAAATTAGATACATAAAGCTCAAAGCTTGCCCCCAGTCTAAAACTGAACTTTGTTGGCACCTGTTGGAACTCTGAACAGCCCAATCCCATATTGAAATGTCTTTTTGATACATGCAAACATATTAGTTATTCTCTCACTTTCATAACACACGTCATGAGAACAATTCAAACTTTCCTATCTAAAACCATTAGCTGTTTACTGTGAATCCATATTGACTTGATTTTTTATGTGTCCACATTTTTTTTGTTTTATAAAGTGAAATCATGCTACACATAATGGTCTACAATGTATTTTTCAACTCAATATTGTTTGTGGATATTTTTCCACATAAATATGTATATATGTATATATAATTCTACCATGTTCTTTTTAATAGCCACCTAGGGTTCTACTAAATGAATACACTTTTACTTAACCATTTTTCTATTGTTATATATTTAAATTATTTAGAGATATTCTTTAATTATATTATTTGTTTTTGTTTTTGCAGTGCCAGAAATCAAACCCAGTCCCTCATGCATGGGAAGCAAACACTGTGCTGGATATGATGGTTCACACCTGTAACCTCAGCTAATTAGGTGCAACAGATAGGATAATCGTGTTCCTAAGGCTTTCACAGGAAAATATTACAAGTAAGTCCTATCTATGAAAGGACTAATGGAGGTTGGGAATGTGACTTAGTAGTAGAGTGCTTGCCTAGCATACATAAATTCCTAGGTTTTATTCCTTAGTATCACATAAGCAGAAAAGGCCAGAATTAGTACTGTGGCTCAAGTGGTAGAGAACTAGCCTTGAGCAAATGAAGCTCAGTGACTGGGCCCAGGCCCTGAGTTCAAGCTCCAAGACAGACAATTAAAAAAAAAGGGGACTAATGTTTTTTTCTAATGCTAGAAGTGTGACTCAAGTGTTCTGCCAAGTGCAAGCACTGAATTAAACCACCAGTACTACCAAAAATCAAGAAACAGTGTTTTGCCACTATAAATATGCTGCAACAAATGTCCAGACATTCCACCATGAGCATGTAGTCTGAATACTAAGGAGTACTACTACTGGACTAGAAACTTAAATGAGTCCACCCTACTTCAGCCTCCCAACTTCTGGGACCACAGTGTGTTCCACCATACCCCACTGTGAGGTTTTGACATTTTATGTCCTGATTGAATAAGAGGTCATCAGCTTCACAATTTTAATTTCAGAATGGATTATTTAAATCTTAATAGGTTCTTCACAGAACTAAATATTTTTAAAAACTAAGGATTTACTATATAAATGCAATATATTGAATTTATAGTTACTTAAGAATTCAGAAAGGATTTGTTAAGTCAGACAATAATAGTATTTAAAAGGAAATTGAATATATTAAATTCATAAAGGCAGCTTAAAAGGAGTTTAAGCATTGTAAATGGTTCTGAATATTTATCAAATTTCTCTTGAGTGGTCATTATGGACTGGGAGCATGGCCTAGAGGTAGAGTGCTTGCCTAACATGCAGGAAGCCCTGGATTCAACTCCAAAGAACCACATACACAGATAAAGCTGGAACTGGCACTGTGGCTCAAGTGGCAGAATGCTAGCCTTGAGCAAAAAGTGTCCAAGGACAGTGCCCAGACCCTGAGTTCAAGTCCCGGGACTGGAAAAAAAAAAAACAAAGAAAAAAGCTGGGCATAGTGGCTAATGCCTATAATCCTAGCTACCCAGGAGGCTGAGATCTGAGGATCACGGTTCAAAGCCAGGCTGGGCACTAAAAAGTCTGCAACACTCTTATCTCTAATTAACCACCAGAAAACTGGAAGTGATGCTATGACTCAAGGGGTAGGGCAGTAGCCTTGAGCTGAAGAGCTCAGGGACAATGCCCAGGCCCAGAGTTCAAGTCCCATGACCACCACCAACAACAAAAAAAAAGTGGTCATTATAACTTGTTGAGCTTATAAACAAAATATTAAGATTTGTAATCTAACCTTGAAAGCTTTAAGATATACAAGTTTTTTTAAGTTCTGACTTTACTAAATCAAGCAGTAATTTAAAATCTGACTAATTTCTTTTGTACAGAAAACTGCCATTATAAAACTACCTTATAAATACATTTAAGAAGCCAGAACAGACTTGTTTGGGTAAGCATGAATGGAATGCCTACTGTATACTAGACAGACACATGCCAAAACTGTGCATTCACAGGCTTCTTGCAGTGCCCAAATGGAGAGAGCCTAAAACAACCTAGCTGTACAGATAATAGCCACCATACAAAAGGTACTGAGTTGCTTGACATTTTCCATAAAATAAAGCCAAGCTTCTATGGCCAGATGCTAGAAATACTAGAGCACAACAAGTATAAGGGTCCATGTTTGGATTGTAAGTTTCCAAAGCCTCTCCTTACATTATTTAAGATTTGCAAGAATGCACAGTAGGAGATGGCTTTGCTATCCCACAACCATCTCTTTCCTGCCTGGAGTTGGTGAGAAAGAACAGAAGAAAAAAGCATAGATGTGAACACATTCTTCAAAAGAGTCCAGTACTTTGACATTTGGGCCAAACTCTTGCTGAAAAGGAGGACAGACCCACTCTACAAAGAGGTTTGGGCAATTGAAAAAGAGTGAAATAGCCCCAGCTTCAGGGAACCCAACAGGTCAGAAGACCCAGAGTTCATCAGACCCTAGTAAGGTGAGGCAGAGAGGTCTGGAAGCCTCACCTTGTGCCTGGAGAATAGTAACACAGCAATCCTGTGATGACCAGAAGAGCAGAGAAGAGTTCCCCATAGCCTACTGTAGGTCTGGGGTTTGTCTCACTTCATTCTGACCGCAGGCCTGACCACAAAGTGAGGCAGCATTTACATCTGTACTAAACAGAAAAAGAAAGCAAGGCTCTGGATTAAATAGTATGCAAGGACATTCCCAATCCATATGCTCTATTGCCGCCCCCATTACAAAATATATGCTGTCTGGCGTCTTTCTAAGAGACAGATGTGGTAGAGACCTGCCTTCATGCCTTGTGGCATACAGAGAATGGCGGCATGCCAAAGGGAAGAATCCAAGCAGAGAAAAAGATCATTCACATCCTGACTCAGCATTGTTCTTGATGACAGTTCAGCTAATGGAAGCTACAAAACACAGCCAAGAAAATTCTTTGTTGTTTTTTTTTCTCCCTTTGCTGAATAAGATCTGGATGCTTGAGGGTCATTTAGAGGCTCTGCAGTGTCACCAACTACTAAGCCCAAGCAGTTCTGCGCTATCAGCCTGCCTCACTCTCTAGGGTACAATGCTGCAAGAGGGAAACTTACCTGAAAAATGAGGAGAGTTTAAGACTGTATCATCCAAAGAGAAATATTACCAATAGTACCAGAAGTGGAACCCCATTTTTGCTTTCTATGTACTTGTCAGTTCATTTGCATGGAGAGCAGCCTCTCTGCACCCTGTGAGGACGAGTAACTTGATTACCATGAGGGCTGATATATTAAGTGATTAAGGTATAAATTCCTAAGCTAAAATGGCTGGTTTTGACTCCCTGCTGGGCCATTAACTGGCTGTAGGCTATCAGATGAAGTGACTGACCTTCTCAGAGTCCCAAATTTCTCATCCATGAAGTAAAAGTAATAGCAGTGCCTCCCTCAAAGGGCTGTGCTAGGATTGTCAAATGATCCCTGGACTGTGCTTGGAATCTGGTAGGTACTCAGTGATCCTGTGTAAAAAAGAGCTTAACCCTTCACCAAGGCCACAGTCTAGCTCCCAGGTTTCATGCCTGCTGCCCGATTCCCTTCTTCCTCAGATACAGAGTCCCAGAGCTGGCAGATGGCTGCTCTATGACTAGAACTCAAACTGATGACAGTGTTATAGGAATCATGGCACAAGCATATTCTCCATTGAGAGGTATTTTTTTCAGCTAGTCAGAAAGTAGACAGAATCTAAACAAGACAGTTTTCACAACTCAATGAGAAAATCTATCTCATTAACCTTTTAGCTACATGGATATTAAACCAAGATAAAAGAGCCCAAGAGATCAGTTTCAGGACTTAGAATTCCTTTGAATTTACAACTTAACAAGAGATTGGTAAAAGACAAGAATGAAGGTAAGCTTCCAACTTGCTATGTGACCTTGGGCAAGTTACCTAGCTTCTCTGAGACTTGTTTTCCTTATCTGAAATAGAAAGACAATTCTAGTTCACAGGTCTAATGAAATGGTTAGTTATATGCATATTTTTAAACTATCATGCATTAAAGACAGAGAAAAGTATGTTCTATAAAATTAGCAGTTTCTCACAAGTCAAAGAAAGTCTGGATAAATAGGATGGCATTGAAATACAGAGGCATACCTGGCAAGAAAGCCCACAAATTGGGGGAAGAACTTCACTATCTATACAACAGTCAAGGACCTCATATCAAAAATATACCTAGAGCTCAAAAAACTAAACACCCACAAATAACTTCTCAAGGAAATAATCACCCCATTAATAAGTGGGCTAAAGAATTGAAGAGACTTATCTGGAGAGGAAATAAGAATAGCCAATAAACACGTGATGAACTGTTCAACATCTCTGGCCATAAAAGAAATGCAAACCAAAACTACATGAGGGGCTCATGAGGGGCTCACGAGGGGCCGGAAATGTAGCTTAGTGGTGAAGTACATGCATAAAGCCCTGGGTTCGATTCCTTAGTACCACATATAGAAAAAGCTGGCAGTGGTGCTGTGGTTCAAGTGGTAGAGTGTGAGCCTAGAGCAAAAATATCTCAGGGACAATGCCCAGGCCCTGAGTTCAAGCCCCAGGACTGGCAAAAAAAAAGGTGAAGAAGTGAAAGCAATAGAGGAGGTTATGCTGAGAAAAAAAAATGATATATACATGTCTTAAATAACATAGCAAAACTCTTGGTGCAATTAATACACACTAAACCAGACTCTGTTGGGTGGGGGGCAGGCGGTACCAGAGAGAAAGGGAAGAATGAAAGAGAATGAATATGGTAAGAGTCAGTTATTTACATATATAAGAATGGAACATTGAAATCTGTTGAAATTGTTTTAGGAAAGGTACCAGTGGCTCACAACTATAATCCAAGCTATTCAGGAGGCTGAGATTTTTGGATTGAGAAACTCTAGTATACAACTAATGTATGCTAATTTTCAAAAGGGTAAAGCTTGTCATGGCCCTCTAACACTCTGTGTCTGCTCTTTATTGGAAGAGAGAGGTTCCTTTTTTCTAAGAAATTACTCCTATAATACCTTACACCTCTTCCTCGGTTTATGCCTGAAGTCAAAGACACACATTCTGTATTTTACAACATGGTTCACTGCTGCTGTTGTAATTTAATCCATATAAAGTGTGGACAGAAGAATATGGAAGTGTTTATTTAGATAAGCCTAAGAAACTGACATGAAAATAATAGAGCCAAATAGATTTTTAATTTTAAAAGCCTGAACCCAGCTAAGACAGCTCAAAGGGTCCACCTGCAGACTAAAATGGAGAGATCACAGTGTGTCCTGTAGAAAATTGATTTGTAGTCTCAGAAAGAAAGGCTCCAGGAAGCTCCTGGAAACCAAAGTAAGTGGAGGTAGGAGTGAGTTTATATTTAGTGTCTGGAATGTGTCAAAAGCTCTACTTTTTCCTTAACACACTAGCCCACGTATGTCACAATTAATACCAAGTATAGTGGACAGTTTGTTCTGTTGTGTCCTTTTTAAACATTTCATCAAATCCTTAACAGGTACAAACTGATCAAGTCCCTTCAATGACCCTCTGAAGTAGAATTGTCAGTTATTAAAAGTAGAACTGGGGCCGGGAGTTTGGCCTAGTGGTAGAGTGCTTGCCTAGCATGCATGAAGACCCAAGTTCGATTCCTCAGTACCACATACATAGAAAAAGCTGGAAATGGTGCTGTGGCTCAAGTGGTAGGGTTCTAGCCTTGAGAAAACCCAAAGACAGTGCTCAGGCCCTGAGCTCAAGCTCAAGACTGGCAAAAAAAAAAAGTAGAACTGAGGCACAGTTATGTACTGTTGACAAAATCACATAATATAGTGGTAGAATTTATTCTCCCCTTACGGTCTTGTCAATAGTGAGTTGATCTCCAGACTTGTAAAAGTATGAAACGCTGAAGTGAGAGAGGTATGGATTAGCAACACTATAAGATTATAACACCATTTTAGATGTGATAGTAAAGGTCACCAATTTCAAGATTTTTGTACATGGGGGCTGGGATTTAGTAATTAGTTATAGTTATTACTGTTATTCTTTGGGAAATCCTTTTGTATAGTTCAAAATAGATAAGGAACAGAAGTTTCCATTAAGTGTCCCTTCTTCTTGTACAGTCTAATTACTATCTTGCCTTCATGGCTAGCAATGATAGTAGTTTCTTGGAATTTTTTGTTAGTACCAGGGTGCTTTTTTTTTATTACTGAGGTAATGTGTAGAGGAGTTACAGTTCATTCGCTAGATAGCAGGTGCATTACTTCTCACATATTGATACCCTTCTTATAGTACCAGGGTTTTGCTCAGTGCCTTGCACTTTCTAGACAGGTGTTCTACCACATCCCTAGTTTTTTGTTGTTGTTGTTGTTTACTTTAGTTGTTTTGCAGATAGGGTCTCATTTTTGCCCAGACCAGCTTCAGATCTCTGCTACTGCACATGTAGCTGCACATGTATCACCATGCCCGGCTTGTCTGGTTTTTATTTGTAGTAATGGGGATTGAACTCAGGGACTCACAAGCTCTTACCACTTGAGCCACATCCCTAGCCTCTTCTTCGTCTTGCTTAATGCCCACATTAGCCTGGCTTGTGATCCTACTAATTGTGCTTTCCTGTATAGCTAGGAATAACAGATATGTGCTATTGAACCTAACCAATGATTTATTGGATGGGATAGAGTCTCAAGGTGTGTGTGTGTGTGTGTGTGTGTGTGTGTGTGTGTGTGTGTGTGTGTGTGTGTGTGTGTTGGTTCCGGACTTTAACTCAGGTCCTGGGCATTGACACTGAGCTTTTTTGCTCAAGGCTAGTGCTCTAACATTTGAGCTACTTAAATTTTTGGTCATTAATTGGATATAAGAGTCTTGTGGACTTTCCTGCCTGGTTGGCTCTGAACCACAATCCTGAGATCTCAGCCTCCTGAGTAGCTAGGATTACAAGCATGAGGCACTGGCTCCCCACTTCCCTCCCCCCCCTTTCTCCCTCCTCCTTTCTCTCCCCCACACATTCTCTCTCCCTCTCCCTTCCTCCCCCCCTCTCTCTCTGTAGCAGCTTACATTCACATTTTGCTCTATTCATGGAACTATCTGGAAAGCATTCCGTTCCATAATAGTAGAGAGCATCATCATTCCTCACAAGAATTGTCAAGTACATCATTATGTATCCTGTGCAATACAGAACATTTAGGTTGTTTCCAGACTTTTGCTGTTACAAACAATGCAATACCAAATATTCAGCCCTCAGATCATTTGCTATGTTTAAGAATAAATCTGATAGCATTCTAGAAATTGAATTGCTGGATTAAAACATGTGCAAGCTGGGCACCAGTGGCTATTTTCTTTTCTTTTTTTTATGTGTGTGCTAGTCTTTGGGTTTGAACTCAGAACCTGGATGCTGTTCCTGAGCCTTCTACTAGAGCCACACCTCCACTTCCAGCTTTTTTGTGTGATTTTCCAGCCTGGCCTGGCTTCAAACCACATTTCTCAGATCTCACCCTCCTGTAGCTGGGATTACAGGAATAAACCCCCTGTGCCCAGCTTAGAGTGTTCAATTTTTGAAATGTGTGATCCCTCTCATTCTTGTTTACATGTGCCTGTTTGATTAAAGCATTCTGAAGATAAGTATATGGTCTGGTAATAAATTATGATAAAAAGGACAATTTTCTATCATAACTTATGCTTTCAGATTTTTATTCTTACCATTAGGGGTTTTCCCAGTGATTGGCTAATTAAGGTTCAAAATTGAAATATGCAAACTTTTCTTTTGATAAAATTCTACCAGGACGGGAGTTTGACATAGTAGTAGAGTGCTTGCCTAGCATTCACAAAGACCAGAATTCAGTTCCTTGATACCATATTTATAGAAAAGGCCAGAAGTGGTGCTGTGGCTCAAGGACAGTGCTTAGGTTGTGAGCTCAAAAAACCCAGGACTGACAAAAAAAAAAAAAACACCTCCACCAGCAACCGTATATCCTAAGTTGAATTCAAGATGGAGCTGAAGACTTGGGCCTGACATGCAGAGGTGGCAGGCTCATGAATTGGAGAGGGTCTTTTATACTGTCAGCAGATGGCTTGGCTTCTAGGCACTGGGAGCAAGCAGCCACATCTACCCTCTCTCCATATCTTTTCCTATCTCTGTCATTTTATCTGTGCTGCCACAGAACTATCACAAGATGAGCTCAGGGAGGAGAGGAGAGAGGTGGAAAAGGATCTTAATGTACTCTGGGTGGTGAAGGTTCATGTTTAATCCCCAGCTGCTGTGACAAAGGGATCTAACAGTAATCCATCATCTCAACAAAGAGATTTAATATCCTGAGGGGTGAGATCCACCAGCCCTGCTGAGTCCTCAGTAATCCAGACACAGTCTTTGGGGGTTTTTTGTTTTGTTTTGTTTTGTTTGGGTTGTTTTTTTTTTTTTTTTGCTTTATTTATTTATTTTTAAACAGATAGAGCAAGTGACTTTAGCCCATCCTCACTCAGGTTTCCAGGACAAATACTATTTTGAGAATTAATGAATGGATGAACTGATTTAACTTCTGGCTTCACTATATGAGATTCTCATGTCTTAAAGAGGAAGTTTATTAAATAAATTACAAACACCCAGTAACAGTGAACCTAAAAACAACCGTTTCTCTTAAACTCTGGAAAGCTTTTATAGATTAATCCTTCCTTCATTACTGGGTAGTGCAGTGCCACCTAGTGGAAAAAATGGGGTAGCATCCAAGCCAAAACCTGAAAAACCATATTGGGTGTTACTTAGAAATTACACCTTTTGGTGCCTATGTGCCTCTAATCATATAAAATAATATTTTTCATCTGGGCACTGGTGGCTCACATCTGTAATCCTAGTTATTCAGGAGACTGAGATCTGAGGATCCCGATTCAAAGCCAGCCAGGCAGGAAAGTCCACAAGACTCTTTTTTTTTTCCATTTTATTTTTTATTATGAAGGTAATGTATAGAAGGGTTATAGTTACATTCGCCAAAAAATAGGTGCATTACTTCTCACACATTGATACCCCTTCTCATGTTTTTGTCCCCATTTCCCTCCTCCTACCCCTTCCCAATCATCTTATCTTACCCCCTTCCCTTTCCTATTTCAAATAAGCAATATACAATATACCAGGTAACAAAGCCAGATACAGTAACAATATGAGATTAATCAAATGGCAACAAAGAAGAAAAGAAATAACATAATACATTAAGAACAACAATCACTCAAAATAAAGCTCTTGTTTCCACATCCTAGAGATCCTTTCATTTAGCCTCATCCTATATGATCTTATGTATCTAGGTTTTGCACTATTGTAATCCTCTGCTAGAAGAGTCCTAGATGTGTACTAATTGTTACAAATGAGGGAAACTATTGAGCCTATGTTCCTTTGGGTCCACAAGACTCTAATCTCCAATTAACCACCAGAAATGTTTTTCAGAAGTGGAGCTATTTTAGTGCCATATAATCTAGGATCCTATGCTTTCCTTATCTGCCCACTACACAGAGTAGTCTCTGATGGAGGTGCAAATCTAGCTCGGGCCTTGACAGAACAAGGCAGTACTCTCTCTCATGTTGGACACACATGGGCTGCCAGTTCTTTATTTCTGATACTTCCTTAGGTAAATAAACATTGTGAAGAGATTATTGCCTGTTTTATCAGAGTGAAGAAGGGCCTTTAATAAAAGAAAGCTATTTTCTGATAACAAATATTTTTCCAGTAAGTCACTTGTCATTATATTCCAAAGATCGCCAACAGGCTCCAAAAACTTTGGATACCCAGTTTAGGGCCAACAATTGGTCTCTGTCCATTTCATTCTATCAGCCAAAGGCATACTGCTTATGATATTTCATTACTGAAACATACACAATCCATGAGATGTGCATATTTTCTGAATTCAGCCCTATAACTTGCTTTAATTGATGATTATTGGCATACATTAGGCAAATAGGGGCTTGAAATGTAATTCCAGGGTTATTACTTTGTCTCTGTCATCACCAGAAGAAGCGTTTTCCCTGGACAGTAATTGCCCTTGAAACTTGAGCCTCAGAATGAACACACAGGAAACTGTTGGACCCAGAGCTTGAAGGGGTGGGGGCAACCTTAATATTTACTGGAGTTCTCAGACCAAGGCTTTAAAGAAATTTTAAGAGGGGGGTTCTCCTCATTTTATTGGTTAGCCCTGAACCACTGAACTTCAGTAACCCTCCTGCTTTAGCCTCTAAATTCAGCTGGGATTGCAGGTGCATGTAATCATACCCAATTCCTAAAGCAGCTATTATAACCCTGTTTGTGGAGTAAAAGAAACTATACTTTAATATATTTTTAAAAGGGTCAAGAATCTATGAAGAGAAACAAAAGCCTCTGAAAATAATTATATAGACACCTCACCAAAAGGGTTCAGATCAGTGGTAGAGGGCAAACATAGATGAAGTCCTAAGTTCAACCCCCAACACAATGGGGAAAGAAGGAAGGAAGGAAAGAAAGAAGGAAGGAAGGAAGGAAGGAGAAGGGAAGGGAGGAAGGAAGGAAGGAAGGAAGGAAGGAAGGAAGGAAGGAAGGAAGGAAGGAAGGAAGGAAGGAAGGAAGGAAGGAAGGAAAGGAGGGTTAGGGAGGGAAGAAGATCACAGTTATACAAACTTTTCAAAAAGTAGAAGAGGAAAATCTGTTTCTTGGAAACTCTGTTTTGTGTGTGTGTGTGTGTGTGTGTGTGTGTGTGTGTGTGTGTGTGTGTTATGAATGTTTGTATACACACAGGTCTCCTGGTTTTCCCTTATTCGTGGGGTACTACATATCTGAAGAACCCCAGTAGGTATCTGAAGCTGTCAGCAGTACTAATCCTTTATATATATTTGTATATATATTATATACTATATTTTTTCCTACATATACATACCTATGATAAAAGTTAATTTCTAAATTAGACAAATAAGATGTTAACTATGAATAAAATCAAATTATAATATACTATGATAAAATAATCTTGACATTCTGTGCTCACCTCCTTCCAGTGATGTGAGGTAATAGATACCTATGTGACAGGTAATGTGAAATGAATAGCCACATGGAAGATTGACCCCTGGTCAAGCAAAACACCAGGTGCACCCTCACATGCTTGGCCACAGACAGGTCATTCCAATCTAGGCCTGGCTGAAAGTTCCCTTGCCCCAGGCACAGCATTCCATTTGGGCCTGGCCAATGGTGTCCACTCTTGGCTCCCAAGAAACCATAGCCTATTTTTTTTTATTTTCTATTTCCTTGTTAAGAGCCATATAAGCCAGAGCCCAATTCCACCAACTTGAACAACCCCTCACTGCTGCCCCTCACTGTTTCTCAATAAATAGTCCTTGCCTGTTGAGCCTGATCTTTTTCTTTCTTCCCTCCCTTCCTTCCTTCCTTCCTTCCTTCCTTCCTTCCTTCCTTCCTTCCTTCCTTCCTTCCTTCCTTCCTTCCTTTCTACCAGTTCTGGGGCTTGCTTGAACTCAGGGCCTGGGTGCTGTCCCTGAGCTGCTTTGTGTTCAAGACTAGCACTCTATCACTTGAGCACAGCACCACTTTTGGCTTCCCTCTGCTCCTACTGTTCTGCCCATTAAAACCCTCTCTGCCATAAACCTCCCAGCCATCGCCTCTAGAAAGGTAACTTTCCTTGTCTCGTGGCAACTCAATCTCTCCCCTCCCCCCCCCTCCCACCTTCCAGATTGGAGATTCCAGATTTGCCCTTGAATCATCTCCATTCCAGCTGGCAGCCCTTTGACTGGCTTGTGCCCCCAGATGCCCTTTAGGTGCCCTCTTGAAGGCATCCTAGGCTTTAACTGTCTTAACTAAAACTGTTTCTCTCTCTCTCTGTCTCTCCTTGACAGCATCCACACTCTGTTACGTGTGCCCCTTTCTTTCTGCTTGGATGTTTGTCTGCTTCTGTTGTGCTTGTCTGCTTGCTTGCTTATTTAATAAAGCTCTGTCAAGTTTTCTAACCAGAAATTTCCCATCTTGGCCACATGGTGGACCAAGGGTTTAGCTTCAGGTAACCCTCACCCTTCCACCAAGCTTACATTCAATGATAAATTCAGGCTACAGGATTCTTACTACAAACATCTATTATTATTCTGTGTGAGAGATATGGTAGCACATTTTCCCCTTATTAAGTTGTTAACTTTTAACTTTTCATGTAAGGAAGCTCTTTCTCACTTGTTGTTGCCGTATCCCAACTAGAGAACTGTATCACTGTTCTTATATCTTGGTAGTAATCCACAAGCACTGTCATACAGTGGTAGTCAGTCTAATACAAGGATGGCTATTTATTGACTAATGGGAAGTTTGAACATGCAGTGAAGATAAAAGGATGATTCACATCCCACATGGGATGGGTTAATACAGCATGGAAATTTCACCATGCTACTCAGAATAGTAGGCTTTCCTAAAGAAGTTCCAAATGTGTTAGACACAGTCACTGCAATGTTAGAACAGTATAAAACTATAGACCAGGGCCGGGAGTTTGGCCTAGTGGTTAAAGTGCTTGCCTAGCATGCATGAAGACCTGGGTTCGATTCCTCGGTACCACATATAGAAAAAAAGCCGGAAGTGGTACTGAGGCTCAAGTGGTAGATCTCTAGCCTTAGGAAAGTCCAAGAACAGTGCTCAGGCCCTAAGCTCAAGCCCAGGACTGGCAAAAAACAAAAACAAACAAAAAAAAAAACTATAGACCAGATTCAATAGAGATATGCATTAAAAGAGCCTTCTAAATTAGTTACACTATCTCTTATTCTCACACAGAACAATAATAGATGTTTGTAAGAAGAATCCTGTAGCTTGACATGGTGGCATAACCACCTACAATCCCAAGAACTTGGGAAGCAGAGACAGGTGGATCACGGGATCAAGGCTAGCTTGAGCAGAGGTACCAGTGGGACCCTATCACACAAACAAAATAAAACAAAAGGACTGAGGGTAGTACAACACTTGCCTAATAAGTTTGAACATGGGTTCAGTCCCAGTACTGCCCACTCACCCAAAACACCTGCTACCAAGATTGAATTAGAAATAATATACAGAGGTTGGGAATGTGGCTTAGTGATAAAGTGCTTGCCTGGCTCTAGCCATGAGAAAGTCCAAGGACAGTGCTCACGCCTTGAGCTCAAGCCCAGGACTTGTACAACTAAAAATGTTGTACATGCTACATTCTGGGATGCAGATCTTTGAGACAGGAGTTTACCTGCAGTCACTGGCTCTCCAATGAATACACCAATTTGACCTCTCAAGATATGGCTTCTCTGTTTCTCATGATTGAATTCTCATGTAAGAAAAGGAACTTCTGTTTCTGTTCATCAGTGTGCTACTAGTTAACATTTTCAAAACTAAAAATCCAAAATACATTGTAATTAATAATTAGTAATAATTAATTTTACCTTACAGAGTATAAATATCATCCTTAAAAACAATCAGCATAGAGACTGGGATATAGCATCACCAATGGTAGAGTTCTTGCCTAGCATGTGCAAGCCCCTGAGCTCAATCCTCAGTCCCTACAAAACAAGACAGCCCAATTAAACCAAAGTGAAATTGAAATATGGATAGTGGGTCTAACTGGCGCCATCTTGGCATTTTGGTGGATGATAGGAACCCTGTGAAAACTCTTAGAGGTGAAACCCTACGCCTATCCCCAGTTGGTAGTCCTGCCTGAATTCCTTGAGACAGGAGTGGGGACTTGAACAATACATTACTGGAACTGCCAGACCTGAACCTTGAACTACGGAGCTGCTTTGAACTCCTGAGCTCCACCAGACCCCTGCCCCCTTACCATGACCCTATTGAGGCACTAACCAGCCCAGCCGCCATTGCTCCATGCCTCCTGCCTCCTGCCTCTCCTCAGGTCACCATGGTGTCCCTCTTTAACTCTCCATTAGAGTTGATCTAGCTTGTTAATATTGCTTTTCTGCTGTCTATGGCCCTCGTGGCTCAGTTTATTAACATTATTAACTACATTGGAGGCTGCAAGTTTTCTGGGCACATGTGCCCACGGGCAGTTGCCAGATTTCTAATAAAGACTCCCAGTTAGATCTCTCTGTATCTTCTCTGTGGCTTCTCTGTATCTTGTGACAGAATTCCCTTATAATAAAACATGTAGGATAAAATGTGAAGAAACCCCTTTAGCCCATCTTCCTCCTATAGTGGGCCTATATCCTCCTTCAAAATGTTAACCTGTGTCCATGTTCCTCTAGTCCTTGTCATGTAATAGAATTCCTTTCCCTCATACAGCATGAAATTTGTTTTCCCCTTGTCACTATACAGAAACTTAAAGTCTGCAAATAAAGTTCCCTCTTCGGCAAACAGTGGAAAATGATTGGTTTCTTCCAGACCTTCTGTCTGTCTATGCTGCTCTGAGGACTACAGTAAAAGATGGGCCACAATTTAAATTTTAATCATAGATTTCAAAGGCTTGACTCTGAAAGGCTTCCCTTTCTTTGCTTATGCAAATTACCATATGGGCTATGTAAAAGAGGCTTTCAAAACCAAGTGAATCCACAGCAAATTTGTCAAACAGCTGATTCCATTCTACAGGCCACTCTACAGGTGGTTTTCTAGGCAATCATGTTTTTTGAGCTGTGTGTCCTGTAGCTTTTTGATATTCTAGAAGGGTTGATGACTTCCATTTCCTTTGAAATAGATCAGTTTTCAACCTAGTTTCATTCAGCCATGTCCACATCAGACTGCAAGCACTGTGAGGAGGCTGGCTTTCAGATCTCAGCTGTGGCTCAGATGATTTTGCTGAACATCACGAAGTACAAATGCCTTGGAACCTTTGATAAATCCTGAGTAGACTGACATCAAAAGTGAGTTTCTTTTGCAGCGGGACACATGAAAGTAAAACCCAGGCATCACATCATATGACTAATTTCAAATAATAGGAAGAAATGAGGCCTGTGCAGTACTTATTTCCTTCTTCCATAGAATTAGAATTTCATTAAGAAAAGGTGCATGACAAAGAAATAGCTTGTATATTCTCATAACTTTAAAAATTGGAAAAATAGATATGTACCAAAACACATTTCTATAGCTTGATTAAAGAGTTAATTAGCTTTTTAAAAAAATTAGGGCTTGGTGCTGGTGGCTCACAACTATAATCCTAGCTATTCAGGAGGCTGAGATCTGAGGCTTGTGGTTCAAAGCCAACTGAGGCAAGAAGAATGTCTATGAGACTCTTATCTTTAATTAATTACCAAAAATGCCAGAAGTAAAGCTGTGGCTCAAGGAATGGAGTACCAGCCTTGAATAAGAAAGCTCAGGGTCAGTGGTCAGTTGAAGCCCCAGAAATCACACACACACACACACACACACACAAAACAGAAAATGTTCCACATCTATACAGACTGGCGATCAAAACAAAGGTGAAAGGAAAAAAATTCTGTTCCAGGCTTTCTCCTTGGTATTTTAATAGTCTTCCCTCTGCATGTCTCTTTTCATCAGGGCAACAATCTCATTACATTAGGCCTACACTAACTTTTAAGTTAATTAACTCAATAAAAGTTCTTTCTCTAATTATGATCACTTCCTGAGGCACTGGGGTTAGAACTACAACATATGAATTTATAGAAGAGGAGTATATTATATATACAATTCAATCATAAGTTTTAGTTGTGTTGAAACTATGGCTAGTATAGTAATTTAAGACATTCCAAGTTTTCCTTTGGAGTCTGTTTATAAACATAATTAGGTTGAGAAAATCAGAGTTTTGCACCAGATTCAGTGCCTCGTATATAAAACATAATAAATATTCTAATTTGATTTTTATTCCATCAGAATATGAATAAAGAATCTGCCAAAGTGTGAGTGTATCTCATGGAACCAATCTGTTTCCAAATGACTATAAGACACTTTAGGTCTCCTAGTGTTCTGACACAATACGAATCATCTAATTCATCTATTCTGCAAAGCCTGACGGTGAAATATGAACAATTGTTTAAATGAAGCCAAGTAAATGAGACCACATGATACTATTTAAGTCCTAAAGAAAACTTAGGCTTAGTTTTAAGTCCAAACAAAACAAAAATCTACAATAAAAGTATACTTATAGGAAGTTTATAAGAACATTAAGCATCACAGACAGAAAGTAAACTGGTGTTTGTCAGGAGTTGGGGAGAAAGAATCTGGAACATCAATAATTAATAGGTATAAAGTTTAGGTTTGCAAGTTTTAGGGATGGTAATGATTACTTTATAATCATCAGTATAAGTGCACTTAATGCCACTGAACCATATATTTTAAAAGAAGTAAGATGGCAATTTTTTTTTTTTGCCAGTCCTAGGCTTGAGCTCAGGGCCTGAGCACTGTCCTTGGACTTTCTCAAGGTTAGAGCTCTACCACTTGAGCCTCAGCACCACTTCCAGCTTTTTTCTATGTATGTGGTACCGAGGAATCAAACCCAGGTCTTTGTGCATGCTAGGCAAGCACTCTACCACTAGGCCAAACTCCCGCCCCAGATGGCAAATTTTATGGTGAGTTTATCACAGTTTTAAAAATGGCCATTTTCACATAATGCCACATTATAATAATATGCACCTTTTTGTCAGTTATGGGGCTTGAACTCAGGACCTACTCCAGTCTCTGAGCTTTTTCACTCAAGTCTAGCACTTTACCACTTTGAACCACAAAGCTCCTTCCAGTTTTCTGGTGGATAATCAGAGATAAGAGTCTATGGACTTCCTTCCCAGTCTGGCTTTGAACCACAATCCTCAGATCTCAGCCTCAGAGTAGTTACAGGCATAAATCACCAGTGCCTGGCTCATGTGCATCTTTTTATTTTCCAAATTTCTCTAGTTGATGTATCACTATTTTTACATTCTGTCATGCACTTTATTTTATACTTTTTCATCACAAAAATAATCAATCCTATATATCATCCTGATGTGTACATGACACATCATATTTATATAAACCATTAATGATAAACAATACTGAAAACTTTTGCATTCCAGAATTGAAAAAAATTGAAAAGCTAAAAGGGAAAATAATGCAAATCTATACGCTTCTTTGAAAGCCAACAGTGTTCCTAGATTAAATATACCTGACTCCTTTTAAAGTCACATAAATGGCAAACCCAATTTCTGGTCTGAAAAGTTGCACATTAGAAAGAAACTTCCCTGCACAAAAAAAGTTTATAGTCTTTTGTTCTTATTTTTTTATTTGGCTTCTTTTAAAATAGTTTTTGTTTGATAGGACTGGGGCTTGAACTCAGGGCTTGCGCACTTTCCCCTTATAGTGTCACTTCCAGTTTTCTGGTGGTTGGTGGACATAAGAGTTTCATGGACTTTTCTGTCCAGGCTGGCTTAAGACCTTCATCCTCAGGTCTCAGCCTCTTGAGTGGCTAGCACTACAGGTGTGACCCACTAGGATCTGACTCATTTAGCTCTATATTTTTAGGATTAGTCCATGTTGTAGCAAGTATTATCATTCCCTTCCTTCTTGGCCAGAGGGCATTCCATTTTGTGGAATTTTTATTACTATTTATTCATCAGGTTATAGATTTTTTTCATTATGTATAATGCCACAAACATTAATGTACAAGTTTGTGCATAGACATAATTTCTTCAGTATATGCCTAAGAGGGGGATTGTTGGATCATATGGCAATTCTATGAGGATTCTGGAGACACTGCCCAACTGTTGTCAAAAATTGATAAGTCATCTACATTCCCTCCAACAACATATAAAGGTTTCAGTTTCTCTAAGTTCTTATCAACCTTTATTATTGTTTGTATTTGTTGTAGCCTTCCTGTTGGGTCAAGTGATCAGTTACTTGTAGATTTACCTCTCCCTATGGCTTAGTATATTGAGCACATTTTCTATATGCATCTTTGTCATTTGTATATCTTCTGTAAGGAAATGCTATTCAGATAAATTGGGTGATATATATATATATATAGATATATATATCTATATATATATATTCCATTCCTGTGGCTTGAACTCAGGGCCTGGGCCCTATCCTTGGGCTTTCTAAGGTTAGCACTCTACCCTTTGAGCCACAGCACTACTTCTGGCTTTTTCTGTGTATATGGTACCAAGAAATAGAGCCCAAGGCTTCATGCGTGCTAGGCAAGCATACTACTACTAGGCCATGCTCCTGGCCCCATCTTTATTTTTTTTAGTTCTTTACATACTCTGGATACATCTATTCCTTACTTGTTGATTATAGGTTTTTTAATCAGGAAATATTGGATTTTGTCAAATGTATTTTCCACAATTGTTAGAATGAGTTTGTAATTTTTGTCCTTTGAAGCTTAATGTGATATAGTAGAGCTTTCTTTGAGCTTTCTCAAGGCTAGCACTTTGTGTGTGTGTGTGTGTGTGTGTGTGTGTGTGGTAGTACTGGGATTTTCAAGCCTTCAGCTTGTTACTGGACAAATGCTCTAACACTTGATCCATGGGCACAAACCTTTTCGTTTTTGTTTGTGTTGTTGCTTCAGTCATTTCTTTGTGCCTGGGGACATTGTTAGACCATGATCCTTTTACCCTTGGCTTCCCAGGTAGCTGGGGATACAGAATGTACTACCATATCAATCTTGTTTGCTGATATTGGGTCCAGCTAACTCATTTTTCCAGGCAGGCCTCAAATCACAGGACTTCTGACCTCTGTTTAAAGTCTGAAAATCAGCCATGGGAGCAACAGTCCCTGAGCCTTTGTGCTCAAGAATAGCACTCTACCACTGGCCACAACTCCACTTCTGGCTTTTTTGGAGATGAGGGTCTCATGAACTTTCCAAACCCAGTTGGCTCTAAACTGAGATCTTCAGTCTCAGCCTCCTGAGTTACTAGGATTATAGGCATGGGCCACAGTGTAGCCAGCTTTATTCTATTTTTTTCTATTCTATTTTTCTGTGTTTTATGTTTTCTGTAATAAATAGCTGTGGTTTTGCTTTATTTCTGATGTATTTCTGCAAACTTAAATGTATATGGAAGTTTTGTAATTTTTTTTAAGTTTTGTAATTTTTAATGAGCATTTCTTAAAGATTTCAAACAGGTAACACGGATATTTTTAGCTTTTACTCATGTCTTGTTTGACATTATTTTTTCTTTCTTCTTTTTTTTTATTTTTTTTTTTGGCCCAGGCTGGGCCTTGAACTCAGGGCCTGAGCACTGTCCCTAAGCTTCTTTTGCTCAAGGCTAGCACTCTACTACTTGAGCCACAGCACCATTTCTGGTTTGTTTGTTTGTTCGTTTGTTTCAGTTTATGTGGCACTGAGGATTCATGAATGCTAGGCAAGTACTCTACCATCAAATCACATTTCCAGCCCCTGGCATTTTTATTTTTTTATTTTTTTGGCAGTTCTGAGGCTTGAACTGTGCACTATCTTTGAGCTTTCTCAAGGCTAGTGCTCTACTTGAACCACAGCACTACTTCTGGCTTTTTCTGTATAAGTGGTACTGAGTAATTGAACCTAGGGCTTTGTGTATGCTAGGCAAGCACTTTAGCACTAGGTTGCCCCTCCCCAACACATGGCATATTCTTAAAGAACATTAAAAAATATTTAAAGTAACTGCTTTTATTAAGTACACCGGCCAAAAGATCATTCACAGAATTTGAATGCATGAAGCTTTATTGACAACCAAAACTTTGGGTTAATACTCAAGGAATTTGAAACTATGTTTCCTTGATTCTCACTACAAGCTGTTCTTACTTAGGAAAAACAAAAAAACATTGATTAAACTAATTCACCTCAGTAGGGTGCCACACATTCTTGTAGCCACAAATGCAATCAGGCAGAGTCAAAAGATAACCTTATGAAAAATAAAGCTGCCCTTAAAATGTACTCCAAAATTTAACTGAGTAAATGTTTTGTCCATCTTCTACCACTCATACAGGGAAAACACACACACACAGACACACACACACACAAAATAATTCGTGAAACTAGCTCCCACAGTGAGCTACATCTTGCAGTCCTAGCTATTCAAGAGATGGAGTCAGGAGGATTTTAAGCTCCAAGCTACACTGAGTAGTGAAACTCTTTTTCAAAAACAATATAAATACAAAAGAGCTGAGGCACAGCTCAGATGGAACAGCTCAAGTTCAAGGCTCTGATTCATTCCCCAACATCTCGGAAAAAAAAATATTCAAACCCTTAAAACTAGAAATGAACCCTAAGTTTCCAACAAATATATCTTACCCAAAAGGAATTGTTATTTACTTCTATTTATAAAAGGAATATGTGATTACTATAGAAAATTGGGAACTACAGAAAACCACAAAGAAAAACTTATAATTCTAATAATGTCTTTTATTACCATATATATTTCCTTTTGCACTAATATACTGTATATATTGTTTCATAACCTATTTCTTCCATTTCTTAGTATGTCATGAATTGTTTTTCATTATTTAATTCATAGTATGTAATTGTATTACAAACGTAAACCAACTCCCCACCATTACAAAACTATATGATTCCCTTTTTTTCACTCTACATAGCATTGAAAGAAATATCCTTGCACATAAGTTTGTTTGAACATCCTTCATTGTTTCTTTAGACTAAGAGCTGGAAACGGAAAAGCTAGGTTAATGAATATTTTCAATGTGTATGATGAAAAAGGAAATGTAGCAGGGCTGAAATTGCTATTTTTTTTTAGTTTTACCTCTTTATTACTCTTCTAACAGTACAAAGTGCCCCCACATAATTGATTGGCATGGTTTTTATTTCTTGTTTCAACCTAATTTAATTCTTTATGAAATTTCTATTTTTAACAACAGTGACTTGATAGGAATGTCTTGAGTCATATTCCGGGTGGCTTTCTCAAGTGAGAACAGTCCCAAAACTGAGTGCCTAACTTCCCAGTTAGCCTACTAAATCTAAGTGTGAACTGTTTATGCTCTCACCACTGAAGCAGTAGGAAGTCTGAGGACTGCTCTGTCTTGCTGCCATCCCAGTTGGTGTCCTCTGTATCTGTTCCCTCCCCTGCAAGCTAGAAGAACACAATACAGAGGCAAAGAAGGTCTAACAGGTCAGCAGTCAAAGTGACTGCAGCTATTTTGCTTGCATCTCTACTGTTCTGTACATATAGTACCCAACATGCTTGTGAAACATCTCAGTCTGAATGTGAAAGACTGGGTGCTATGAAGGAGTAGCTGAATATATCCAAAAGAAATGCAAAAAAAAAAAAAATCAAGCAACACTTCCTCAGCTGCCAGATTCCATTTTCAGCCTCTGTTTCATGCTTCCCATCGAAAATCTGATTAGGTTTCACAGCAGAAGAAAAGAATTACTCACAGTTGGGAATAATGATTTTTTTAATTGACTTATTCTTAACCTTGGGTAATATTAACCAAGCTGTGTTTTACAATTAGTAAGAAAAATATGGTGATATTGAAGCATGAAGAACGGTGCCTGTGAGCACCTAGCTTTGCTCACAACAGCTATCCTTTCAAGCCTGGCCAATGGTCCCTCCTATGAACCATCATCACTGGACAATAAGAATTTTTTCCCTGTAGGGAATTATGGTGTAAACATTTATGAGAGGAATGCAGGAGGATTAGGAGATTGAGGCTAGCTTGTGCGATACAGCAAGTTCCAGGCCAGTCTGGGCTACACTCTGTACAAAGTGAACAGGGGGTGGAGGGTAAGAGGGAAGAAAAAGGTGTATGTATAAGAGTGCGTGTATGTAAACGATTAGAACTTAACAACTGGAGTAATATTTCTCTTCCAGTAATACAACCACAAAGTCAAGATATTCTTCACTCATTTAAAGTTAGACTGCTAAAGTTTAACTGGACAGGCTCATCAACAAAACTGATAAAGTATTCCAAGTAAAGAAAAAATCTCGCGCAGAGCCCAGAACATAAGAGTATTCACTAAAAGAACTTATTATTTTTTTTTTTTGCCAGTCCTGGGCTTAAGCTCAGGACCTGAGCACTGTCCTTGGATTTTTCTCAAGGCTAGAACTCTACCACTTGAGCCTCAGCACCACTTCTGGCTTTTTCAAAGTATGTGGTACCAAGGAATCGAACCCGGGTCTTCGTGCATGCTAGGCAAGCACTCTACCTCTAGCCAGACTCCCGGCCCCTAAAAGAACAACTTTTTAGACATACTTTGGAAACAAATGAATACCTTAATCTTTCAACCAACCAAGTTTTTCAAGGATAGTTATTGTGACATTATCATGAATATTTTCCCATTTTGATATGAATTCAGGTAGCTTAAAAAAGTAATTCTTACAGACTGGAGTAGTAAATACACCTAGTATATATAAGACCCTGGCTTGGATCCCTAGTGTGTACACACACACACACACACACACACACACTCAGAAAAAGGAAAGAATAAACAGGAAGAAAACAAATAGAATATAAATGGAAGGAAAAGTAGTAACTTGTAGAGAAATACATCATTACTTGAACTGAAGGGATTAGATTCTTTGTGTGTGTGTGTGTGTGTGTGTGTATGTGTTGGGGGCTTGAACTGTGGGACTGGGCTCTGTTCTTCATCTCAAGGCTAGTGCTCTACCATTTTGAGTCACAGGGCCACTTCCAGTTTTCTGTTGGTTAATTGGAGATAAAAGTCTCACAGACTTTTTTGTGCCTGGGCTGGCTTTGAACTGTGATCCTCAGATCTCAGACTCCTGAGTAGCTAGGATTACAGGCATGAGCCACGGTTGCCTGGCAGGGATTAGAATCTTTTGGCTCAAAATACTTGTGTACTTAGCATGCTCAGTTTGAGTCTACATAACTTAATAGTCACAATAAAAAGTATAAAGAAGAAATATGAGACATTTAAAGAGCTAAGACTTCTGAGCCCAGATTAAACTTAAAAATATTAGGCAATAACTGTAAAATACATAGAAGATCAGTAAATATAAATGCCAACTTTTTCTCATGTTCCCAAAAGTCAAGACTGAAGGTATTTTATTGTGTAGATATGATCCAGCACTCCTATGTTGTAATAAGCTCACCCCTCTCCAACTCCCAAGCTCTTTGGCCTAAGTAGGACTGACTCTAAACTCCTCCTCCAGAAGCAGTTGTCACTCTGAACAACTTATCTCTCCTGCCATTGGTACAAAGGTAAGAAAATAATCAACATAGAGATATTTGGAATTTTGTTAGGGTATATAGACCAGAAAAAAATACGAAGAGAGATTTCACAAGTTTGAAAAAAAAACTGAGGTGCTGGGAGTTTGGCCTAGTGGTAGAGTGCTTGCGTAGCATGCACAGAGACCTGGGTTCAATTCCTCGGTACCACATACATAGAAGAAGAGCCAGAAGCAGTGCTGTGGCTCAGGTGGCAGAGTTCTAGCCTTGAGAAAGCCCAAAGACAGTGCTCAGCCCCTGAGCTCAAGGCCCAGGACTGGCAATAAAAAAAAAATTGAGATAGACTCAAACAGTCTCCAGAAAGCTTTTCCTATTACATGATATGAATTCCACACATACTTTGATATGTGTGGAGAGATAACACAGCATGAAGTTCAGAAAAGAACATAAAATATAGTGCAAACTATAATCCTTGGTCCTAATTTTAGCCATACCATGATATGTATGATCTTGGGCAAAGTCACTTCAACTCTTTATGATTCTGTTTCCTCGTCTATCAATATTAACACACTTAGCAGGGGGGGTAAGATTTAAATGAATACATGAAAAGTACTCAGGGCACTGACTGGCATATAGGTAAATGCTATATAAATGTTAGCTATTCTTGTAAGAATTAAGTGTTAATAAGTGAAAAGTGCTTACAATAATGCCTGACACACTGAACCCTATTTTAATATCATCCTGTATTAGATAATCCATTCATTCAGCCACGAAGTAAGTATTTATTAGGTACCCTTTATGTGCTAGATCATTAAGGTTAGTCTAGTATTAACACAAATGTAATGCAACATAGAAGTGAGCCATTTGTGCAATGTAAAATTCCTAGTAGCTATATCAAAAAGGTAAGAAAAGTGGTAAAGTTATTTTGAACCAGCTGTTTAACCCAATATCCACAATGTTGTCATTTCAACATATCAATATAAACAGATGTTACATTCATTCTTTCATTCTTAATCTTTTTAAAAAAAATTTTTTTTTTGAACTCAGGGCCTAAGCACTGTCCTTGGACTTTTTCTCGAGGCTAGAGCTCTACACTTGAGCCAGAGCACCACTTCCTGCTTTTATTTTTTTCTATGTATGTAGTACCAAGGAATTGAACCCAGGTCTTTGTGCATGCTAGGCAAGCACTCTACCACTAGGCCAAACTCCAGGCCCACTCATTCTTAATCTTTGTAGCCTGGTATTTTGTTAGATATATTTTAGTTCACACTGGTCAAATGTATGTGGCTAGTGGTTAACTCATAATTCTATACAAGAAGGGTTAGAATAAAAGAATAAATGTTACTTTTGTCTTCCACCTCAACTCCTTGAGCTAAAGAGCTCAGGGACTGGTTCAGAGTTCAAGCCCCATGAGAAAGAAAGAAGGAAGGAAAGAAAGAGAAAAGAAAAAAAAAGGAGGGAGGGAGGGAAGGAGGCAAGCAGGCAGGCAGGCAGGCAGGCAGGAAGGAGAGAAAGAAAAAGAAAAGAGGCCTGTGTAGAGTCCTGTTGATAAGAAAAAACTTGGACAAGCCGAGGATGGTGGCTCATGCCTATAATCATAGCTATTCAGGAGGCTGAGATCTGAGGATCAAGGTTCAAAGCCAGCCCGGGAACAAAAGGACCTGAGACTCATTGCCAATTAAGCCCCCTTCTAGAAGTGGGGCTTGGCTCAGGATAGGGTGGTAGCCTTGAGCTGAAGAGCTCAGGGACAGCGCTCAGGCCTAGTTCAAGCCCCATGACCCACAAAAAAAAAAAAAAAACCTTGGATTATTCACAAAATTAAGATAAAAGGATATTTAGGCATGAATTGGGTGGAATTGTGGAGCAAGTTATAAAAGGTGGGAATCAAATAAAATGGTTGCTATGAATCAGAAGACCATGGCAGAAACCTAGATTTTACTTTAAAATCAACACGAAATCACTCCATTTTATTGTCTAAAAGGTTTGCAGCAAGGGAATGAGATGACCTTGATTTTAAGATCATTCGTTGTAACAAAACTGTTTAAAGGTGGAAAGGCACACCTTGGATTTCAAGTAGAAAGAAGGAAATTAAACTAAAGCAAGTGAGCTTGTAGTGCATTATGTAGAACTAGAACTAGAAAGAATGTTGGGAAAATTAACTCTCCCTAGCATTTTTGCAAAAATGATCCTCTGTGATTGTTAGAATCCTGGTAAAAGTTAATGTTTTATCCTATTATGTAGTTTTTCTTTTTTTTTAAGAAGTATTTATGTTAAGGTCCTTCAAATTATTACACTTTAAGTATGGAAAACGAAAATGCTATATTTTTCATCTAATATGTTTATTTCCCAAGTATGTAAGCTACCATACTGCACACACCAAGCAGGCCAGTCTTCTCTGAACTCATTATAATAAAAAATGCTTAATGACATCACAATGGTTTTAATCTTAATTATTATCCTAAAGTGCTATTCCACTACTAGGCATTTACCCAATTGTCCAGAAACAAGGACATACTAAATCCACTAGCACAACGATGTTCATTGCACACTATTTACCATAGCAAAGATATGGAACCAACCCAGATGTCCCTCAGTTGATAAGTGGATCAACAAGATGTGGTATTTGTACACAATGGAATTCTATGCTGCTGTCAGAAAGAATGACATCGCCCCATTTGTTAGGAAATGGAAAGACTTAGAAAAGATCATATTAAGTGAAGTAAGCCAGACTCAAAGGAAGATAGGCTCAATGGTTTCCCTCATTTGTCATAATCAGTAGAAACCTTGGGCTTTCATAGCAGAGATTTGCAATAGAGCAAAACCTAGATACATAAGGCCATATAGAATGATGCTAAATGAAAGGACCTCTAGGATATAGAAACAAAAGCCATATAATGAGTGATTGTTGTCCTTAATGTACTGTTATCTCTCATCTCTTTTGCTGTCCCTTGGTTATCTCATATTGTTACAGCATCTCACTTTGTTGTCTGATATATTGGATATACTTGTATTTGGTTATTTGAAATAGGATAGGGAACGGGGGAAAACAAGATGAGGGGTGGACGTGGGGGGTAGGGAATGGGGACCAAGACATGAGAAAGGGTATCAATGAATTAATGTACCTTCTATATGGCGAATATAATGTAACCCTTCTATTAATTACAATAAAATATATATATATATAAAACTGGAAGAAAGGTTAGTCAATTAATGTTTTAAAGCTTTCATGACACTGTGTCTTTTGTTGACAGAGATTTGATCCTCTCCAGTATTTACATTCAGACCCACAGAAGGATAAACAACTTTTTTTTTTTTTTTTTTTGCCGGTTCTGAGCCTGAGCTCAGGGCCTGAGCGCTGTCTTTGAGTTTTTTGGTTTTGTTTTTTTTTCTCAAGGCTAGAGCTCTAACACTAGAGCTACAGCACCATTTCCAGCTTTTTCTATGTATGTGGTACTTAGGAATCGAACCCATGTATTCGTGCATGCTAGGCAGGCACTCTACCACTAGGCCAAACTCCCGGCCCTAAACAATTCTTATTTATTGGTTATTCTTAATTCACGGTAAACCTTTATCATATAAATATCCCTGATATCAAAGAGCTCAGGCTCTCCCTTAGAGAACAACCACACCTCCGTTAGACTCTCTGACTTTTCTGGCCTTTTCTGTGTATGTGGTACCGAGGACTTGAACCCGGGTCTTCGTGCATGCCAGGCAAACACTCAACCACTAGGCCAAACTCCCGGCCCTAAACAATTCTTATTTATTGGTTATTCTTAATTTACGGTAAACCTTTATCATATAAATATCCCTGATATCAAAGAGCTCAGGCTCTCCCTTAGAGAACAACCACACCTCCGTTAGACTCTCTGACTTTTCTGGCCTTTTCTGTGTATGTGGTACCGAGGACTTGAACCCGGGTCTTCGTGCATGCCAGGCAAACACTCTACCACTAGGCCAAACTCCCGGCCCCTAGACTCTGACTTTCTGCTTATCTACTTATTCACTCAATAAAGCTCTGCCAAGATTTTTTTTAACACTTATAGAGGGAAGCTTCACAAATCTTCACCTGGACCAGGTGTCTCCTTATTTCATTACCTGCCTTCTGCTAAGTAAATATCCTGGAGTCACTGAAGTGATATTTGAAGTTGGACCTGGTGTTACATGGGGAGAGAGAACAGAAAAGCCACATTTTGAGAGGATGAATCAGGAGTCTTTATTAGAGCACTGGCGATCTGCAAATGGACTCCTGTTCCAAAGATCTGCAGTCCTGCAAATACACTTAACAGTGTCAGAAAACTGAACCATGAGAGCTGGAAAGAAAAAGCAGAAAAACAGTACCAACAAACCAGATCAGCTCCAATGGAGAGCTGAAGTGGGACACCAAAGTGCCTGGAGAAGAGTCATGAGCCAGGACAGTTAATGGGGCATGAGCTGGTCTGGACTGAAATAGGGTCAGGCTAGAGGGCAGGACACAAGGAGCTTGAGAGTTCACTACCCAGGTCTGGCAGGTCTAGAACTTGTCCAAGCCCCATTCTCCTCCAGGAATTCAGGCACACTTATCACCTGGGAGATGGGATTTCTCTGGGGATAAACACCACATATTTTTATCTCCTCTTTGGGTTTAAAACATTTGGTTTCTCTGCAATCCAAAGGATGGCTTGTCTCACCTTCAAGCCTCAGAAGTGGACATCCTCCAGTATGTGACTAGGCTCCAGGATGTCTGAAAACAAGATGACTTACTTAGACCCAGTCTTTCTCTTACTTCACTTGGCTCCTACCATTGATAACTCCATCTCTAGTAATGGTTCATATCCTTACCATTTACTTTTTTATTCATTCATTTTTTCATTTATTTTTACCAATCCTGGAGCTTGAACTCAGGGCCTGAGCACTGTCCTCGGACACCGTTTGCTCAAGGCTAGCACTCTACCATCTGAGCCACAGTGCCAATTCTGGCTTTTTCTGTGTATATGGCTCTGGAAAATGCAACCCATGACTTTGTGCATGGTAGGTAGGCATGCTACCACTAGGCCACACTCCTGACCTTTCAAAAAATCTTTTTCAGAAGTTCTTAACCAATCACATAACAGCCATCTCTGATGAAGCAACCCTGAAGTGTGTCACAGCCATTTTTCTGCTCAAAAGCTTAAGAACCTACTCTACAAGCATAAGACTCTTATGCCCTTCGTTGGACCATGGTCAGTAGGAAGTACCCAGAAAAGACAATGTCACCCTCTCTAAATTTTCTTGTGCTTTTGTTGTAAGATGAGAAGACAGAGAAGCCACATTTTGAGAGTTCAAATCTTGGAATCTTTATTAGAGTGCTAGCAACTGTATGGTGGACTCCTGTCTCAAAGACCAGCAGCCAACAAATATACTTACTGCAATTAGGAAACAGGCCAGAGAGGAAAGACAGAACAGAAACAATACCAACAGGCCAATTCAGCTCCAATGGAGAGTTGAATTGGGACACCACAGTGACTGGAGAAGAGACAGAAGGTATAGGATGAGAACACAGAGACATGTGGCATGCTGTAATGGTAACTGAGTCAGAGCAGTGATTCGGGTCACGGAAAACTCACATTCCAAGGCACCAGACTGACAGGTTTAGTAACCTATCAGCCAAGTGCCCACCCCTGCTTCCAGGGATTCAGGCATGCATTCACCAGGGAGGTAGTAGGCATCACTGTGCCAGACCATGCAGATGATATGACAGACCCTACCTTAACCATGTGGCACTGGCCAAATCTGACGTCCTTACTTCACTTTCAGAGTTAGGAATGACAGCGAATGACTTAAGGTTTAAACATTCACCTTTGCCCCCCAGGTCCATAAAACAGCCCCAGCTGCAGGTCCTGCTGAATATGACTCATCTCACGCCCTCTTCCCAAACAAAACCAGCAGTGGTAAGAGATAACCTGCCAATAGAGGGCCCTACCATTTGTTGACATGTCAAACAGACACTTCCCTATAACTCACTGATAAGATTAAATTTCTGTACAAACTACCCCAGACCCCGCCCCACCTGACTTCCCCTCCCCTCTCTCTCTCTGCCTAATTAAAGGAGACCTCAGTTGTAAGAGAGTATGTCATTGTCTGTCTGGAAGACTATGGCATCCTTCTCAGGCTTTTACCCACAATAAAAGTCTTGGTCTGTTGTTCACTTTCTGCTTTCTTTATTCTAATACCTGCATGACTCAGTTTCCTAACAAAAGTTCATCCCTCAAATCAACATGGAATTAAAACATCATCTCAGGGTGTCTGTGGATCATGGCTGTAATCCTAACTACTCAAGAGACTGAGACCCGAGGACTGCAGTTCAAAGCCAGATAGGTCAGGACAATCAGTGAGACTCTAATCTCCAATTAACCACAATGAAGCAAGAAGTGGAGCTCTGGTTCAGGTGGTAGAGTGCCAGTCTTGAGCCCTTTAGGCTAAGGGAGCACTCAAGCCCCTGAGTTCAAGTTCTAGAACTGACATATACAGAAATAAACACAACCTTGTAAATTCTAGGCATTTAGCATACCCTCAGGTCCAGCAAGACACCAGACCCACACAAATAAGCTTGACCACATGCCTGTCCAGAGGCAGGTTATTTCCATCTGGGCAACAGCACCCTTGGTTCCCACCGCCTCAAATAGGCAGGAAATTCCACTGTGGGCCTGGCCAAGGACACAACCCTGGGCCCCCAAGAGACCTTAACCCATTTTCTATTTTCTGCTTTCTTGTTAGGCCCTATATGTCTACCAGAAAATCCAGTCCTAGACACAACCTCCAAATCCCACAGGAAGGTCTGTGCCCCTCAATGCTCCTCCATAAACAGTCTTTGCCTGTTGACGATCCAATCGGGCCTATTCCTTTTCCGTTCTCCATTCTCCTAATATACACAATCTTAACTAATTTTGTAATTAAGTTCTTAAAAAAAAAAAACAAAAAACTTTACAACTCTACGTAGGGAAAACACAAAGACCTAGACCTAAGAACGAGACTGTCAGGCTTAACGTGACAGGGGCAGGAAGGGATGCGGTCCATACTTAGTGAACATTCCAGGTAATTATGTCACCTCCACAATCCTGCCAATCAGTAGCCAGTACTAATAAGGACTAACAGAGGCAAGTGCCCTGCTGTACTTAAAACTCCACTGCTGGTGGACCCAGCGCACGAAGCTGGTTTAAAAGAGAATGAATACCAGCGGGAGGGCCTAGCGAGACGTCTCCGGGGCGTGACAACTCGGTGCTTGACGGTAGAGCCACCAGGTGGGGGCATTTTCTGTAATAACCTGGCAGGCTTGGCTGCCAAATTGTGTTGTTTCTGTAACAATTCTTAACCTGCCCGACCACCTGCGTGTGGTTTCATCCTTCAGGTGACTTTCGAAGGTGACTACCACCTGCGTGTGGTGTTAAGCTTCAAAAGCTCAGCCCCACTTAAAAGTGGGGGGGGTGTGGGGGGCTGCTCGCTAGTAGCCCGACGGTGGAAGAGCAGCCGCAGCTCCGCTCGCTGGGTGCTGGTGACTATTACTGGGGGACCGCAAGAGGGCTGGGACATGACATTTTCCTCGCCTCAAACCCCAAACCTCCACTTCCCGAGGCAACCACAGAGCTGACGGAATTCAGTCCTGACAGGGTTCTCCCAGCCTGGCCTACCGGGACAGAGTACTTTAACGAACCATTAGAAAGCGGCTCCACGCCCTCGCCCTCCACAACAGGCGCACCCAAACTCCACAGGCTCAAGTGTTTTGAGAGCCGCCCGGAAACGGTCGCTGGCGCGCGACCGCTCAGGGCGTCACATCCGGTTACTTGCCCCGCCCCTCCACCTCAACGGAAGTTGCCTGCGAGGTCGGGCAAAAAAATATCTCCAGTCAGGAACGTGTCTCCCCAGCAGCCAATGGGGTGTCTAGTCGTGGCCTGTGACGCGTCGTGGGCGGGGCGCTGACCTAGATACGGAAGCCGAAGGGCGGGGTCGGGCTTTTTTTTTTTTCTTTTTCTTTTTTTCCTGTGTTAGTCAATCCGAAGCTGGGAAGCGGGAGCAAGATGGTTTACATCTCGAATGGTAAGAGGTGATTCGGGGGGGGGGGGGAGGCCGATCTCTGGGACCCGGAAGGTTGGGCCCCTAAGTGTCTGATGCTCTCGCCCGCCGAGCTCGGCCTTGGGGTGACTGTTCCGGCGTTAGTGGCCCGGCGGAGCCCGATGGAAGGGGCCTGCTCCTGGACCCCGGGCCCACTGCGCCCTGGGCCGTGACTGGAGCTGTGCTGCTCGCTTTGCAGGCTGGGAACGGCGCGGGGGGAAAGCTCTGTGGACCCGCGCGCTCCGCAGCGCTTTGGGTTGGGTACCCGCAGAATTGGCTGCGGTGAATTGACCCGGTGAAAGATTCAGTAGCTCGCCCAGCCAAGCGGTACGGCCTGCTTCTGTGACCTGCAAGAGTCAAGAATGCAGCTGAGCAAGGTGATCTCCCCTCCCTCCCCCGAGAGCGTAGCTAGTCGTACCTGGCAGTTTTTGCCATGAACTCGGGGAAAAGTGCCATCCACACTAGTAGCAAGTTGGTTATTACTGGAATCAAACATCTTGAGAGAGACGTATGAATTCACAAAGAAAATGACTGGAAAGAAATACCAGTGTGACTGTCAGCCCAGCGCTAGAACCATCTGTTCTGTATTAGGTGAAATTCCCTGGGGCTGTCTTAGCGAATAGTGCTTGGATCACTGGAAGTTGGTGCTAGTTCTATTGGAATCCTCTATCTCTATTGAGGACCTCAGTTGAGTGTGCTTTTCATTTCTCTCAAAACTCTTGTCTCCCACCTTAGTTGTGTGTGTGTGTGTGTGTGTGTGTGTGTGTGTATCTTGATCTCACACTAGCTCTTCCACTCTCCTTCCTTTCCTTACCCTCTTCCCAAACCAGTCCCAGCAAGCTTCATTGTTCCATTCTTACACTTATGGATCATATTCACTCTGTCACCCTTTCTGTTCAACCTCCTCACTCCGTTAGTACTTAGGGCCTTGGTTTACATTCCTGTCCCTCATTTTTTAAAAGGGTTTCATGACATTTCACACATGGATACCAGCACTTTAGATTGATTCATTAGATGCCTCACTTGCCCCTTTCCCCAGCCCAGCTCATCAACAGCTTTTCAATTCTAGTTTTGCCGTCTTCCTTCACAGGCACAATGCATTCACCTCACATGTAATCTTCCATTTCATCTTAGCTTAGGCAGTTGGAAATACTAGTTTGTGTTTCTATTCTTTGTGATTAAGGTTGGTAGCTTCTATTTATGCATTATTGAATATCTTATTTGTAAAGTGCCTTAGTATGTGTGCCTCCTATCTTTTGAGCCACTTAAGTCCTATGAAGATGTTTCATTTTGCACATCTTAGCTTCCTGAGTAGCTACCAGTACTAGCACTAGCTAGAGCTGTTCTTTCCCACAGATGTTCTGACCTCCTGATTTGCACAGCTGAAACTATAGTACTTTTTGTATTGTTTCAGTTTAAGGTGATTGAAAAAGTAAAATCTGTGTTGCTTGAGATAAATTTAGCTAGATTTATTCAGTCAGAAACATCCTATTGCTGAAGAATGTGTTCTCTTCAGTACTTTTAGCTGAGACGCTTTGAATTATAAGAATTAGTCAAAGTAATTCTAAAAAGAGTATATATAATCTTTTTTACTAACAGTGACTTTGCAAGTGAAAAGAAGTGCTCTGAACACAGCTAGTGGAAGCAATGGTGTAACCACCCCTTTATGTGCACCCAGCCCATTTGTTCTTAACAATGCTTGAGTAAACAGATGTATGCCCATGTATTTCACAAGTATTTCAAAAATTCATTGACAGATGAATAGGTAACAAGTAATGTAATCTCCCTCTCTTTCTCTCCCCCTCTTCCCTCTCCCCTTTCCCCCCTCTCGAGCATTAGTCCATCTAAGAAGGAAAGAAAATGTGACATACAGTGTGGATTAACCTTAAAACAAAACAAAAAAACTATGGTAAGGGGCCCGGAGGATGGCCTAGTGGCCCTGGGTTTGATTCTTCAGTACCACATACACACGCAAAAGCCAGAAGTGGTGCTGTGGCTCAAGTGGTAAAGTGATAGCCTCAAGAAAGCCCAAGGACTGGCAAAAAAAAAAAAATCATGCTAAGTGAAACAAGCCAGTCACAAAACCCAGAAACTAGTTCCTGTTATATGAAATTCTTTCCATAATAATTCATAGAGATGAGCTGAGTGGAAGAGGAAGTAATGGGGAGTCAAGAGTTGAATGAGTTTGAGCTGTGCAACACTGTGAATGTATTTATGTCAAACAGCTGCACATTTAAACTTAATTAAAATGATAAATTTTATGAAGTACTAAGATGTCACGAGCATCAGACATTAAAATGTTTTATTGCCAGGCAAGGTGGCTCGCACCTGTAATCCTAGCTACTCAGGAGGATGAGATCTGAAGATCAAGCCAGCCTGGGCTCTGAAGACTCTTTATCTCCAATTAACCTCTAGAAAACCGGAAATAGAGCTGTGACTCCAGGGGTAGGACAGTAGCCTTGAGTTGTAGGGCTCAGGGACAGCACCCAGGCCCAGAGTTCAAGTACCATGACACACACACAAAAAAATTTTTTATATGCATTTTACCAGTGATGTGGGCAGGGATGAGGATGTACATAATAAACTTTAAAAAATTATTATCAGAGTGATAGGGGGTTGCAGTTACATTTGTAAGGTAGTGAGTACCTTACTTCTTGAACATTGTTACCCCTTCCCATGTTTTTCTCCCACTTTCCCTCCCCACCCCCCAGTATACTTATTCTTACATTGACTAGAAAAATGGCCAAGTTGAAACCTGTTCATTATTGCTAACTGATTAAGTAATCTCTTTGGGTTAGGGATTCATAGCACTAAAGAAATTTCTTGATTCTTGTCTGTAGGGCAAGTGTTGGAGAGCCGGAGTCAATCCCCATGGAGATTATCTTTTATAACAGATTTCTTCTGGGGAATAGCCGAGTTTGTTGTTTTGTTGTAAGTATAACAGTGCTCACCTGAGCTGATCTTTGACAGAATTAACATTAGGTATATTGTATGTTGGTTATCTTGAATGAGCTCAGCTTTTCTGAAGTACATTTTTTTGAGCATTTTTTTGTTAAGTTGTAGCTTATATTGTAGAGGGAGATTTCATTGCTAACACTCATGCGTTTATATCTTAGTTACAGCTAAAATGTAACTTCTGATGAGATTGACTATTTAGCTACCTTTTCCAAAGGAAAATAAAATTTGTGATAGACTTCCATAACCCGTTAAATGAATCAGTTGGATTGGCAAGCTTGTGTCTAAATGGTAGTAACTGTCCAGTTTGTCAAGTTATTGTGCCTTATTTTACTCATTCTTGATTTCCCACATATGTGTGTAACTTGATGTTTCATGTTACACAATAAGTACATAAAGGGTATTACATCTTGACTTTTAAAAGTATCTCAGTTTGGGCTGGGAGTTTGGCCTAGTGGTAGTGCTTGCCTAGCATGCACGAAGACCCGGGTTCAATTCCTTGGTACCACATACTTAGAAAAGGCCAGAAGTGGTGCTGAGGCTTCTAACCTTGAGAAAATCCAAGGACAGTCCTCAGGCCCTGAGGTTAAGCCCAGGACTGGCAAAAAAAAAAAAAAGTATCTCAGGTTATGGTTAGGATTTGTGTAGAACAGACAAAATTTAACCAGTTCCTAATTAAATGCATTTTGTGGTTTGTATTAATGATTAAAACTTTCCAAATAAAATTCCAGTGGATTTTCATAAAACCCTTTGACTCTAATGTGCCACTCTCAGCCTCTTCCTCCCCAAGCTGATCTTCTTCAATAGGCTATGACAGAGGAGAAATGCAGCGGTAAGGAATATAAGCTATTGTGAAAAAAAACTCCAAACAAAGAAGTCGAATGACTTGGTTTCCTACTGTTTAGGGAGTTGTTAGCAAATAAATAGAAAGTACTATGATTTGGCAGAGTCCATAGCACATTTTTTTAGATGCATACTTAAGTTAGTAAAATAAGCTAGATGAATGTGTACAAGATGAGAAAATTTGGAAATAGTAAATTTACACTACCTTTCACAGAAAATGGTATTGGGTTTTATAATGGTGTCAAGTAATACTCCTGTTTTCTACCTCTGGTTTCAGTTTCAAAACTCTGCTACAACAAGATGTGAAGAAAGGAAGAGGCTATGGAAGCTCATCTGATTCCAGATACGATGATGGAAGAGGGTATCGCTTCATTGATAATAGTTGTTTACAACCCTTTGCATCTTTTAATTACCTTAAGTATTTTAGGTAGTATTAGACATATGGAAATTATGTTCAAATCTCATTTCACAAAATTCATGATCACTATAAATCAGAAGTCAGGTTGCTTCCATTTGATAACCTGAGTTAATCTGGCAAAGCTAAAATAAGTATTAAATACTTTATGGAAAAGTCTATATTAGAGGATGAAGATGAGAAAGAGAAGGCCAATAATAAAATCTAGAGATTTCCCTTTGTGGTCTGAATTTTCAGCTGGGTTTGTGATGTCAGCCAGTACTGCTTTTTTTGTTTTTTGTTTTGTCTTGCCAGTTCTGGGGCTTGAACTCAGAGCCTAGAAGCTGTCCTTGGGCTTTCTCAAGACTAGCACTCTACCACTTGAGCCACAGCACCACTTTTGGTTTTTTGTATATATGTGGTGCCAAGGAATCCAATACAGGGCTTCATGTATGTTAGGCAATCACTCTACCACTAGACGACACTCCCTGCCACGGTGCTGCCTTTTCGCCAAGCACTTTCAGGAGGTAGCACAATGTACCAGTTTCCTAAAAAATTTTTATGTATCTGATCCCTGTGTTTTGAGGTTTTGTCTAACCTAAATGATAGCTCCTAGTTTAAAGAATTTTATAGCATCCTATAGTTGTTGAAAAAGAGTCAAATTGAACACTTAAAATGAACCAGTTAGAGTTGTATTTATCAAATAGTAGATATATATCTTTTATCTTTTGTGTGTGTGTATGGGGGGGGGTGTCACGGGGCTTGAACTCTGGGCCTGGGCATTGTCCCTGAGCTCTTTAGCGCAAGACTACCACCCTACCCCTTGAGCCACAGTGCCACTTCCTGTTTTCTAGAGGTTAATTGGAGATAAGAGTCTCATGATCTTTAGTGCCTGGGCTGGCTTTGAACCATGATCCTAAGATCTCAGCCTCCTGAGTAGCTAGGATTACAGGTGTGAGCCACTAAGCCCACTTAATAACGTTATCTTTTATTATTAGGCCACCAGGAAACCCTCCCCGCAGAATGGGCCGAATCAACCATCTTCGTGGTCCAAGTCCCCCTCCAATGGCTGGTGGATGAGGAAGGTAATTTAAAATCTGAAATTACTCCATAGAATTTTATTTAATTTAAAAACATAAGTTATTTAACATTTATTTGGAAAAAAAATAGGCCTTTACCCTAGAAAAACTTCAAGATCTTTTGAGAAAGACCATTTTAGTTATTAGTTCCCATCATTCTTTTTTTTTTTTTTCTTTTGCTGGTCCTGGGGCTTGAACTCGGGGCCTAGCACTGTCCTGAGCTTTCCCAAGGCTCGCGCTCGGCCACTTGAACCACTTCTGGCTTTTCCTGTTAATATGTACTGAGGAATTGAACCCAAGACTTCCTGCTAGGCAAGCGCTCTACCACTAAGCCACTCTCGCAGCACACTCTTCCCTTTCAACCCTCAGGAATTTCATGATCTTTACATACATGTTCAGTGTAATAACTAGTAAATAATGATTATCTCGTTTTAGGTAAATGTCTGCTCTAAGAAGCAGACAACTTGGCATGCACATTCATGGAAGGAAAAGATCAAGAATGGAGGGCTGGCCGTGTTGGATAAGATGAATGTGTATGTCTGAACAAGATTGCTCTGTGTCCTCACAGGTGAATGAGGTCATGCCGGGAATTCCCTCCTCAGGGATCTGGCCTGACTGATAGCAATTCTATAAAAACACATGTTTGTCTCATCGTTTTTTTGTATAGTTTATTAAAGTATTAATATAGTTTTAATAAGTAAATATTTTTAGGTTGCAAAATTTGACTCTGAACCTTGATACATAATAAATCTAAAACCTCTAAGCCTGAGGAAAACAAAGGCTGTACTGTACTGTATTAAAGAACTGTTAGTGTCACCTTTTTTTTAATTTCTGAAATGTTGTTCATTGTTCATTTGTTTTCATTTATAAATAAACTATACAGTCTTTCAATACTATGCATATAAATGTTTTTGAATTTTTATCTCTAATATATTTGTCCTATGAATCTTTACTACATTGTCTGATTTGCTATCGGAAGTAATCATTTAGTGTTAATAAAGACATTGCAAGCCGGAGCAGTGGCTCATGCCTGTAATTCTATCTATTCAAGAGGCTGAGATCTGAGGATCAAGGTTCAAAGCCAGCCGGGGCACAAACGGATCTGAGACTCTTTATCTCCAGTTAACCTCTAGAAAATGGAAAGTGGGGCTTGGCTCAAGGGTATGGTGGTAGCCTTGAGCTGAAAAGCTCAGGGAGAGCTCCCAGGCCTAGTTCAAGCCCCATGACCGACAAAATAAATAAAGTCATAGCAAGATCTAGCTTCAAAATGAAGATAAGCTAGGTAATCAAAAGACATGGACTTCAATGCAGTGTTGAATAATTTGAATTCTATACCAGTCTTTAAGATTGTGCCTATTAGTTTTAAACCCTTCTGAATACTGATAGCTTTCATGTTTGTTACACAGCAGAAATCTTTTCTTTTTTTTCTTTATCCAGCCTTTTGGGGTTTTTGTTGTTGTTGTTTTGGAGGTTTGTTATTGTTTTGAGATAGTGTTGCTATGTAGCCTTGATTGCCTTCAAATTTTTGATCCTACTGTTGGTACCCAAGTGCTGGGATTACAGGAATGTGCCACCACACCAGCTTACCCTAGTTTTCTGAGCAGTGATAATCACTGCAATCTTTATTAATTTTAACTATAATGTGTAATAGGTGTTGAAATCAATGTTTAGGTGAAAGCTTCTTAGCAGTATCAATATTTATTCAATCATTTGTGAGGAATGAGGATGTGGTGGCATAAGACACTTGTGTTCAAAGATTAAACAATTATAAAATTTTAGAGTAAGGATAATCACATATTAGTTAACAAGTGATTATCAGACACATTTTTAATCTTAAAATGTGAGTGGGTAGATCATTTATAGTTACATGCAAGGGTCCAGTGAAGTTTAGCAGCTTTCCAGGTTGTATGGCCAGTGAGTAGCAGAGTCTCTTAAGCCTGTACCTATCTGTAATGGGAGAGTTAATTGGAGTGTCGGTAGGATTAGTGTTATCGATGACCAGGATCTTGTTCAGCACGGCTGTTGTACATCTGCACTTGTAGACTACTGTAGTGCAGAACATGGTCTTGTGTATACCTTGTTTTCACATCTCTTTGCCATCTCAAAGCTTATGATCTTGAGTCATTTATTTCCCCATTTTCTCCTCTATATACTAAAGTTAACTTAAAATCTTGAGATTGTTTTGTACAATTATATCTTGGAAATGCCTCCTTACGGATTGGAATGTAGCTTTATGATAGAGTGCTTGCCTAGCATGCATGAAGCCTCGGGTACAATTCCTTAGTACCACATACACAGAAAAGGCTGGGACTGTGGCACAAATGGTAGAGTGCTAGACTTCAGCAACAGAAACTCAGGGACAGTGCCCAGGTCCTGAGTTCAAGCTCCAGGACTGGGAGGTGGGGAGGAAGGAAAAAAAAAATGAAAATTCCTACTTAAAAATGTTTTCTTTCTCACAAAGACTACATTTTTATAATGAAATTATCTTAGTACTCTGTAGGCTAATTATAGACTAATGCTTCAGACTTCCAAGAAAATAGGATGAGAGAGTAACTGGGAAAGGCTAAGGTGACTTGAGATACAATATATGAAAACAAGCCCACTGAGAGTAAAGCATCCAAGACTAAGGTAACAGCAATAAGAGGGGGCTGGGAGTTTGGCCTAGTGGTAGAGTGCTTGCCTAGCATGCACAAAGACCCGGGTTGGATTCCTCAGTACATAGAAAAAACCAGAAGCGATACTGTAGAGCTCTAGCCTTAGACAAGCTCTAGCCCAAGGACAGGGCTTAGGCCCCAAGTTCAAGGCCCAAGACCGGCAAAAAAAAAAAAAAGAAAAGAAAAAGCAAGTTGGACAACCTGGTAGAATGTCTTCGCCTATCTGAGAAAATTCAAGGTATAGATGGAAATGCCAAGGAAAGAGAAACTGATATGAAGTGGATTTAAAAATATAGCCATAACTAGATTATATATGGTTAACTAAATTCACTCCATCTATGAGTGAAGGGAAGTCAGAGTTTAAAAGCATGTGTGTGACATCTTAATTTTTTTGTTGTTGTTTATCTGGGACTTGAATTCTTAGCCTGGGCCCTGCCCTGAGCTGTTCAGATCAAGGCTAGTGCTCTACCACTTGAGCCACAGCACTATCTCTTGCCTTTTCTATTAGGTGGTACTGAGGAATTGAACTTTGGTCTTTGTACATGCTAGACAAGCACTCTACCGCTAAACCACACCCATGCTCCCAGCCCCAATATCTGATTTTTGTTTGAGATAACTCATTGGTACTACAGTAAGCAGACTGCTAGAAAGCATAATATTGACAATCTTTGTGATATTTTAAAACATTCAGGTAACTGAAGGACATCAGAAAACATGACTAAAAAGAAGCTGTTGTGTTGTCAACTGGGTAACATTTAACATGTTCTTTCCTAGCAGGTCCCAAACCCTGGGGTTTAATTCCTTACTCTTGGGAGAAGAGGAATAGTTTAATGTGGTAGTTGTTCACTTTGGTGAGGGCTATATCATTGGATGAATTCAATGTCTTTTCCCTTTTTTTTTTTTTTGGGTGGTACTGAGGCTTGAACTTAGGGCCTCATACTCTTGCTTAGCTTTTTTGTTCAAGGCTGGCACTCTACCACTTGAGTCCCACCTGTACTTCTGGCTTGTCCAGCTGCCTCAGATTTCAACTTTCTGAGTAAGATTACAAGTTTGAATCACTGATGCCTGGCCTCAAAGCCTGTTTTAGCAGTGAAAAACTTGCTAGTGGTTTGGATATAGACATTATGAACAACTGACCAAATCAAAACTACACTGAGTTGGAGAAATGGAGTATTTTGGAGGGTAAAGTGAAGAGGACTTAAGACTTCTATTTAGAATAAGTTTGCAAAGCCTTGCAGATATCAAACTGTGATACCACATAGGTATTAGGTAATCAGTCTACATCTCAGAGTAAGGTAATATTGGGCAATACTGGGAATCATCTTCATAGTTAAAGCTGTGAAACTAGAAAAAGTCACTTTAGAGACCTAGCCCCTAAGAACTAAGCAGACAACAAAGTATGAGGAAAACTAGATACATGTGTGGTGCCTTAGAAACCTGGAGAAAAGATAACTGAGGGGCTGGGAGTTTGGCCTAGTGGTAGAGTGCCTAGCATGCAGGAAGACCCTGGTTCAATTCCTCAGTCCACGTACATAGAAAAAAGCCAGAAGTGGTGCTGTGGTTCAAGTGGTAGAATTCTAGCCTTGAGAAAGCCCAAGGACAGTGCTCCGACCCTGAGCCCAAGCCCAGGACTGGGGGGGAAAAAAAACTGAGTGAAATATGATGTCACTTTTCATCTGGTCCACATAAAGCATAAACTGAAAACACCAATATTCTCACACCAGTTAGAATGACCATTGTCAGGGATACAACCAATCACAGATGCTGGCATGAATGTGAATGGAAAGGAACCCTAGTAACTGTTGGTTAGAATGTAAATTGCTCAACTGCCTCAGAAAGCTGTACAGAGATTCCTCCCCCCCCCTCCAAAAAAAAAGTGGCACTGTGGTTCAAAGTGGTAGAGCACTAGCCTTGAACTGAAGAGCTCAGGGACAGTTTCCAGGCCCAGAGTTCAAGCCCCACAACCGACAAAAAAACAGAACTTCTCTATTATGCACCAATTCCACTCAGGCATTATCCAAAAGATTTCAGCTCTAGGAGATATTAAACCACTAGCACAATTATGTCCATTGCAACACTATTCACTATAGAATCAAGGAATCAATAAGCCCAGATGCCCCTTACTGGATGAATGAATCAAGAAAACTTGGTATATGTATATAAACAGTGGAATTTTACTTATCCAGTAGAATAATAGTACATCATTTGCAAGGAAATGAATGTACCCAGGGGAAAATCAGTGTTAAATACAGGTCTAGAGAGAAAAAGGCTGCAGTTTTGTAAGTATATAAGTAAACATCCATCTCTGGGTGGTAGGCAAAATATACACATGTATAATGGAAATATGTTAGTTTGGGGTAGGAGAACTCAAATGATGTAAATCCCTTAGAAAAGTTCAACACAATCAACATCAGGAAACAAGTATTTGAAACAAGTAGGGTGGAATCAAGGGAAGAGGAAGAGAAATGAAGAGAGGAGGTGGGGGGGAGAATGCAGCCAAGAATTTAATGCATATTCTAGAAAATTGAGGGAAGGGGTAGCTTGAGGGATAGGTGAGAACATTGAAAGGGACGGCTCCAATGAAGGTGCATTGTATTCATAAACTTCTGACTAGAAACTCATTGTATAACCACTTAAAACCATCTATTAAAATAAGTAAACAAAGCGCTCAAAAACCAAGCATTAAAAGGCAGGTGTTTCAGTCAGGATTGCCCGACATCCTGGGAACTCAGCTCCTCCCGCTTTCCCAGAATCCTCTGGGTGACGCCAGCGACGGCCATCTTGAGAGTGGGCAACCGTAAGGGCTGTGGCGCCTGCGCAGTGGCGCTTCTACGCCGTGCTGGAAGGTCGCTTCAGGGCTAGACGCTTAGAGACCCGTGAGAGCCGACAGCCACGATGACCCAAGCGGAGAAGGGGGACCCGGAGAACGGGAAGGAGAAGGGCGGAGAGAAAGAGAAGGAGCAGCGCGGCGTGAAGCGGCCCATCGTGCCGGCGCTGGTGCCGGATTCGCTGCAGGAGGTGAGGCGCTCAGCTCCGTTCCTCCGGGGCCGGCCGCGCCGGGCGGTGGGCCCCAGACCGGGGGGGTGGAGACGGCTGAGCGGCCCAGGGGCCGAGCCGGGCCTGGCCTCCGGCTGGCAGGCTCACGGAGCCCGCCTCGCCGTCACCGGAAGGACTCTGCTCCCCGCCCCGGCGCCGGGTCTGGGGCAGGGCAGGCCCGCGTGCGCCCTGAGCGCCCTGCGCTCCGCCCCTGCTGGCTCTCCACCCAGCTTTCCCCTGGCCAGGATGGGCCTGAGGTGCGGGGCCTCAGCAAAGACTCCAGCCCCGGCCCGGCTGACGGCGATGCTTAGAGGTTCAACTTGTTACCCTTGGTTGGCAAGTCTCAGGGAGTGGCAGTCATTTCAGACTATGGGAAAAGTAAGACTTTTTTTCCGAAAAGACACATCAAGAGCCTATGTGAGAAAAAGCAGAACAAGATGAAATCAGACTAGCCCAAAACAAAACAAAAACGCCATAGCACAGCAGGCAAGAGGACCTTTTATTGGTACATTTGTACACACAGGCGCGAGTGTGGGCTGACTGATTTTCCTGCAGGAAAATGAGCAAAGGCAAGGCATGACTCACAGATGAAAGGAAGCATTGGACGCTCTGAGACAGCCTCCGCAGGCCAGCTAAGTGGGTTATATAGAATTCCTAACTGGTAAGATAGCTGCAAATACATAGCCACTTCCCAGCACCTGGCAAGTCTGCTCTATGGTTATTTCCTTTGCACAGGTAGGCTTTCTCCACCTGTCTAATCAAAGGGGCAGACTGGATGGTCTGTAGAAGCCTGGGCAGGTCCCACTTTCTAAGATTCTCCCACTAAGAGGAACACACACTACAGTGTGTTGGCCTCTTTCTCTGACAGTCGGATGGCTTCCTCAAACACCTTCATTTCTGGACCAAGACCTGGAGATAATTCAGAGTTTGCCTGAGATAGAGCAGGAGTCTGAGACTGGGGAACAGCTTGGAAGAGGCTTAAGGTCTCACTGACCTTTTGCCTGGATTGGCCTCAAACTGCAATCCTTCCTGAGTTCCTGGGATTATAGGTGTGAGCCACTGCATGTATGTATGTATGTATGTATGTATGTATGTATGTATGTATGTATGTATGTATATTACTTTGATTTACCTTCCCCTTCCCCTCATTTGCTTCTGGTCCTCACTTCTTTTGCTGGTCCTATTCCTCATCCCCAGTAGTCAGTCCCTCCCTCTCCCTGCCTCCTGCCCCCCTTACCCCTCTCTTCCTCTCCCATTTTCTTTCTGTCTTCCTTCCAATCCTGGGGCTTGAACAGCACTCTATCACTTGAGGCACAGAACCATTTCCTGCTTTTTCTGTTTATGTGGTACTAAGGAATCAAACCCAAAGTTTCCTGCATGCTAGGCAAGCTCTCTACCACTAAGCCACAAGCCTAGCCCTGGGGTTTTTTGTTTGTTTGTTTGCTTGTTTCTGTTGTTGTTTTGTTTGCTTGAACTTGGGGCCTGAGCACTGTCCTTAGGTGTTCTTAAGGCTGATGCTCTGTCACTTGAGCCACAGCACCACTTCCATCTCTTTCTAAGTATGTGGTTAGTACTAAGGAATCAAACCCGGCCTTTGTGCATGCTAGGCAGGCACTGTTACCAGTAGGCCACACTCCTGCCCCCCCCCTTTTTTTTAAATATAGACTCCATGTGTAAGAGGAAACTATATTTGTCTGAATATGTCTTGATTTATAGTTCCTTCCATTTTCCTGTGAATAATATAACTTCATTCTATATGGCTGAATAATATTCCACTATGTAAATATACCAATTTTATTTATGTATTCATCTGTTGATGGGGCACCTTGACTGGTAGTTTACCTTGGGTATTGTGAATAGGGACTGAATAACATGGAACATGCGTTCTTTCCCATATTTGCAGCAAATCCAGAGCAACTTCATCGTTGTCATACATCCAGGTTCTACGACTTTAAGAATTGGACGAGCCACAGACACACTTCCTGTCAGTATTCCTCACGTCATTGCTCGAAGACACAAACAACAAGGGCAGCCCCTATACAAGGACAATTGGCTCCTAAGGGAGGGACTAAATGTAAGTCAGAATGAAAGCTGGAGTGAAGGCTCAAGGCTATTTCTTTCTGAAAAACACAATGTGCATGAAAATATTGAACAGACATTGTCATTGTTTTATGGTACTTAAAATATTCAGAGTATCATGGTAGCTTGTAAAGAGTCAGTTGGAAAAACAGTAAATCTAATTGTTAGGCTCATGCCTATAATCCTAGTAACTCAGGAGGGTGAGAACTAAAAGATCATGGTTTGAAGCTAGCCCAGGCAGAAAAGTCCATGAGACTTTTACTCTCTAATCACAAAAGAAACTGGAAGTAGAACTGTGGCTCCAGTGGTAGAATGAAGCTCAGGGACTGCGCCTAGGCCCTGAATATAAACCCCAGGACAAACAAAAAAACACACACACATGGGATCAAATTGGGTGCCGATAACTTTGTTACCCATAATGGAAGATACAGAATTGTCTTTCACTTAAAATGATATGTTCAAGTTTTGTTTTTATTTTCATTTGGTTTTTTTGGTGATGCTTTCTTGTTTTGTTGTAAGCACAGGAACTCTACAGGCCAGGCCTTCAATTCACAGTCTTCCCTTGTCATCTCGAGGGCTGGGATTACAGATGTGCAGTAACACCATGTTCAACACATTTAAGTCTTTATTCATTGACAACTGTGTTCTCTTTTCCAAGTACATATGGTTTAAATCTAACTCTTATTTTTAGTCTGTTAGCAAATTGAGTTGCAATAATAACCATATACTGAAATCTTAGATAAAATCAAAGTTTCAGAGCAAAAAACATTTTCTTATAGTAAACATTCACGTGTCTTTTTTTCTTCTTCTTTTTCTTCTTTTTTTTTTTTTTTTTTGACTGGTCCTAGGGCTTGAACTCAGGACCTGGGCCCTGTCCCTTAGCCTCTCTGCGCTAGCACTCTACCACTTAAGCCACAGAGCCACTTTCTGCTTTTTCTATGTGTGTGGTACTGAGCAATTGAACTCAGGGCTTCATGCATGCTAGGCAAGCATTCTACCTCTATGCCATCAGCCTCATTTATCTTATTTTGTAGATAGCAATTGCTAGAAATAAAATTGTGAAGGTTGTTAAATCAACATATTACATTCAATCTACTTCCACCTTTCAGTTTTGTCAATAAAACTATATCTGACAATAAGTTTTAGTATTCATGGTTTAGTATAATTAGCAGACTGTATTGAAACCCAGTTGTCAGCTTCAATATAACTTTTCAACATAAAGTTTCTAATATTATGGTAACTCAAATAATCTTGGATTAATAATGTCAAAATATATCAAGAAATGTGACATTATATAGATGTGTGAGGAGTCTCTGAAATACTGCATAAATACAGAGTAAGGTATGCTTTGGTAAATGTGAAACCTCTGTCACTCAAAAGTTACTTGACCTAGCACTTGGAGGTGGGGCATGTGGCAGGATGGATTTGAAGTTCTGGAGTACAAAGTAAAACACTATCTCAAAAAAACATAGAGGCCAGGAGTTTGGCCTAGTGGTAAAGTGCTTGCCTAGCATGCACAAAGACCCAGGTTCAATTCCTCAGTACCACATACATAGAAAAAAGTCAGAAATGGTGCTGGGGCTCAAGTGGTAGAGCTCTAGCCTTGAGAAAGTCCAAAGACAGCACTCAGGCCCTGAACTCAAGCCCAGGATTGGCAAAAAAAAAAAAAAAAAGAGGGGGGGTGGCGAGGGAAGCAACTTGAAGTTACAGATTTTTTGCAAAGAATTGGTTTTGGGTCACTTCCATTTTCACTCATTTCTGTGGTTCTTGGAATTGATCTAAAAGCAAATTGCTTACCTAGCCTGCTGAAAGCCTTAACTTTTATAATTTATAGTATAAGTCTATTTGCATGGTTTTCTTTTCTTTTTTCACAGTGCTGAGCATCTAACCCAGTGCTCCACACATGCCAGATAGTCACTGTGCCACTGAGCTGTATACCTAGCCAGACTTGGATTTCATTTTTATTTTGTTTCTTTTTGTTTGAGGCAGTATGTTGCTATGTAGTCCAGGCTGTCTTAGAAATTTACTGTGGTTGCATAGACTAGCCTTGAACTTATGATTCACCTGCCTTAACCTCCCTAAGTGCTGGGATTACAGGTATGTTCCATCATACCCACTAAGGAATTCTGAAGGTTACTCTGTATTACAGATGTATTATTATTATTATTATTATTATTATTATTATTATAAGTAACATATGGATTACATTAGTAACATGCCATGTTGTTTTCTCTCTTCATTAAATCCTTTATACTAATCATCTTTCATTTTCTTCCTCCAGAAACCTGAAAGTAATGAGCAAAGACAAAATGGCCTTAAAATGGTGGATCAAGCAATATGGTCTAAAAAGATGTCAAATGGTACAAGACGGATTCCTGTGTCCCCTGAACAAGTTCAGTTAACCTTTTCTTTGTATTCTTTCTGCAGCTCTTTTATATCATACAGTCATATGTCACTTAACAATGTGGACATGTTCTGAGTAAAGCATTGTTGGGGAATGCTGTGCAAACAGAGCAGGGTGTAGTTATACAAATTTAGATGGGATCGACTAGTACATGGGATGCTTCCTGCTGCTAGGCCATAAACCTGTTCAGCATATGGTATACAGAATGCTATGGGCAGTTGTATATCTAAGCATTGAAGGAACAGTAAAAACATAGTGCAAGGGATAAAATACAAATAGCACACCTGCATAGGGTGCTTGCAGGAATAAGAGTTTCATGATTGGATGTTACCCCAGGGATATCAATAAACTAATAATGAGTGACTTTAATGGCTTTAGACCTACCATCTACTACTATAAGGCTACACTAAATTTATGGAAAATGAATTCTTCAATAGTAAGTTAACTTTGGCTTGCTGCTTATAAACTAAAATTAGTTTGGGATATATTGTTATATTAACGTGATATATATATATATATATATTGTTAATCTGTATAAAAAATATTTATTTGTGCTTGTTCTGAGGCTTCAGCTCGGGGCCTGGGTGCCATCCCTGAGCTTTTTTGCTCAAGGCTAACATTCTCTCACTTTAGCCACAGCCCTCCTCCTGGCTTTTTCATGGTGATTAATTGGAGATCAGAATCTCACAGATTTTCTTGCCCAGATTGGCTTTTGAGCCATAATCTTCAGATCTCAGCCTACTGAGTAGCTAGGATTTATAGGGGTGAGCCACCAGTGCCTAGCATACTTATTTTATGTATATTTTTGCTGGCGCTGGTGCCTTATGCCCTCTCTCAGCTTTTCATTCATGAATGTCACTCTACCTACTGTACCATGCCTCCAGTTCCCCACAATTTTTTTTATAACTTTAATCTTAAAGTACTTCGTTTTCACAAGGTTCAGCTCTGTAGTCCTAGCTACTTAAGAGGAAAGGCCTGGAAGGTTGCAGTTAAAAGCCATCTTAGAAAAGTTTGAAAAAAATCCTATCTCCATCTAACCAGAAAAATGCAAACTGTAGGCTTGACTCAAGTAAGCAAGAAAACTGGAAAAAACATGACGTGCTTATTTGAAGTCCTGTGACTACTACCAGAACAAGCTTATTTTCACTTTCTAGTTTAAAACTAAAATATAGTAGCCAAGTCCACCCAAAGTTCAGATCACTACTGTTTTACCACCTTCTACCCATATATCTTCCTTCCTGGAAGGTCTTCAGGGACAAAGTCTACTCCTCTGATAACATCTTCTGGTTCCTTCCTGAACAACCTCCCTTCAGCTAACTTTGTCCCTGAGCTCTTCAGCTCAAGGCTACCACTCTACCCCTCGGCCTGGGTGCTATCCCTGTGCTTCAGCTACATCCCCACTTCCTGTTTTCTAGTGATTAATTGGAGATAAGAATCTCTCAGCTTTGTGTTGCCCAGGCTGGCTTTGAACCGTGATCCTCAGATCTCAGCCTCCTGAGTAGCTAGGATTATAGGCATGAGCCATTGCACCGGCTTGGTTAACTCTTTATAAGTAGAAGGATGCCCTCTAATGAGAAAAGGTACAGTATAGGAAAACAAACCATTAACAGTTGTTAGTATAAGGATTATGTACTATGTAACTGTACATGCTGTGCCTTTGTGTGAATGTCAGGCTTGTAGGTTTACCCCAGCATTATCACCACTAAAGGAATAGTACATTGTGCTAGGTTATGCCATTAGGTAATCCGGAGAGTTTCCACCCTGTTACAGTCTCATGGGACCACTATTGGATATGAGGTCTGTTATGTAGTCATGTTTTCCCTATGTCATGCAAATATAAGATGAGGTTTTGGGGGGGGGTTTGTTTTTGTTTTTAAAGAAAGTTCCTTTATATTACTTACAAATACTCAGATTGTCATCACAAGTGCATAAACAAGCCTAATAATCAATCGGTAAGGTGTTTAAGGCAAGTTGATGAATATTTGCAAACTACCTGAGAGTATTTAATTCTAAGATCTTGATGGGAAGCAATATTCTTCCTATAATTTAATGTGACAAGACAATAAAGACACGAGTCTGGATTATAAGATTTGTATTAAATTTTGGCAAATAGAGCTTTGGTTTTAGACTGGCTATGCATTACAGTCTCTGTGTTAAAAACATAGGCCCCCCCCCCCCCAAAAAAAATGGAGATTGTGGAAAAGGACAAAAGGATCTCTTTTGTGATGAATCAGCATTTTCCCAAATATCTTTGATTTATGTGAGTGAAAGAAGCATAGTGGGGACTCATTCTGCCCTCCTACTACTTGATATAAATTCAGCTCATTTTCTGACTTTCTTTCTCTTCAGGCACGCTCCTATAACAAGCAGATGCGACCTGCAATTTTAGATCACTGCTCAGGAAATAAGTGGACAAACACATCTCATCATCCTGAGTTTTTAGTAGGAGAAGAGGTAGGAAACTTTTTTTATAATGAAATGGAAGAAGAAAAGCTTGATCTTCCTCTTAAAGTAACTCTAGGAGCCACATCAACTTCTGTTAGATACTCCAAACTCAAGAGTGTGCAGAAAATACTCTGAATGAAATTCTTCATGTACATCCAGAAAACCCTTGGAGAAGAATTTTTTTAACTACCCTTATGCTTCCCTCCCTTTTCTAGGCCTTGTACGTTAATCCATTGGACTGCTATAACATTCACTGGCCTATCAGAAGAGGTCAGTTAAATATCCATCCAGGACCTGGGGGCTCCCTTACAGCAGTTCTGGCCGATATTGAAGTTATATGGTCTCATGCAATACAAAAATACTTGGAAATCCCACTGAAAGATTTAAAGGTGAGCTAAAACTCCCGGTTATTTGGATTGTCTTCAGGAAGTATGCATTACTGAGTTGTTTGCAATTCTCTGTCCTTGAAGCATTCTTAGCCTTAGAATGCTTAAGATATCTTTTGTTTTTTGCTTAATTCCTCTCCAGTGCTTTCTCTCTACCTTAGTCTACTTCTTTAGTGTCTGGCTGTCATTCAGAAATCAACAAGCTCGTACTTGTTTATGCCTTTCTGTATACCTTACTCAGGCACATTGGTCGTCTTGTTTTTCATTTTACAAGTTTGAAATAATTTGACATGGGAGCATAATGAAGAGATGTGATCTGGGCTTGAAGCTACAACATCTGTGGGGGGAAGCCTTTCTAAAGACAAGTATGATGAAATTGGACTTGACTTGAGTTTTATTTGTTTTTATTTTATTTTTTTTTAGTATTACAGGTGTATCTTGTTAATCCCTGATATCTATAATAAACAGCATGTGAAAGAACTAGTGAATATGATACTAATGAAGATGGGTTTTTCAGGTATGTCTGATAATCCAGTGAGGCAACCTTTAAGTGACAAAGTTAATGTAATTCACTGACTTATTTAAATTCTGAAAGGTCTGTCCTACTTAGACACTTGCCTGGAGATTTTTATATTCCTGACTGTAGCTGATAGAGATTTGTTCCAGGATCTTAACTGTTCTATGGCTAATTGCTCCCATTCCTGTTGTTTTTAGGGATTGTTGTCCACCAGGAGTCGGTGTGTGCAACCTTTGGAAGCGGCTTAAGCAGCACATGTATTGTAGATGTTGGGGACCAGAAGACAAGTGTGTGCTGTGTAGAGGATGGTGTGTCTCATCGGAACACTCGGTGAGGAAGACATTTGGAAAATGGTGTTCCCTGATAACCTATTACATCACATTCTGTTCAAATCATTACAGATCATTAGTTATAAGAAATTATATATTTAGACTGGGTGTGGTGGTACCATCAATGATCCTAGCCATTCAGAGGCTGAAATCAAGAGGATTGTGATTTGAGGCTAGCCTGGACTAAAAACTGGTCTGTGTCATTCAGGACTGGAGATTTCAAATGAGTTTTAGTAGACTGAAAAAGTTCTCACCCCTCAGAAGATAGGCTTTCAGTGTAGGCAGACACATTTCCCACCCTGGTCATGGACAGGATGAAGTTAAAAGTTATGGGACAGTGACTTTAATCGACTGAGGTGACTTTCACTGACCACGGGAAACAGTAGTGACACTGTCCTTCAAGACTTATTGCCCCAAGCAACTTGTTGTCTTGGAAGTGAGCCATCGTGCTTGCCATGCTGACAGGATCTGGAGTACATCCCAGAGGGAAGGGGACAATCTGAGGTTTTGATCTGTCTGTCACACATGCATAAAAATTGCTTTTAAAAGTACAAGCAGAATATTTTATCCATTCCAACCAGGGATGTTTCACTATACCCATTTTCAACACTTGCTGACCTGCTTTAAATCTTTTACCCCTAATGCAAGTTCCTTAACATGCCTGCCTTGAGACCAGACTAGGACATCTGAGGGCTCCATAATAATAGGTTCCATTAATTCTCAGCAGAATTTTTATACCAGACCAAGAATGACAGAAGGAGAAATTACTAGCTCCTAATACCTAATGTGGAAGGATCCTCAGTCATGGAGAATCTGTAACCATGACCAGGGCGTTACATTGTCGTTGACCATTCCACAATATGCTTAACCATCACAGGCAGATAATCGCCTTCTGGGACTTCACATTTAAATCCTTCTCTCTCTCAGTCATCCCAGGGAACAAGAATGAGCAGTAAGGTCTGGGAATGTGTCTTAGTGGTAGAGTACTTGCCTAGCCTGCATGAAACCCTGGGTTTAATTCCTCAGTACCTAAATAGAAAAAGCTGGAAGTGGTACTTGTGGCTTAAGTGCTAATCTTTAGAAAAAGAAGCTCAGGGATAGCACCCAAGCACTGAGTTTGCGCCTTAGGACTGGGGGGGGCAAAGTCAGCAAGAACCTTTTCAGTCTCCTAAAACTCATTTGGAATCTCCAGTCCTGAATGACACAGACCAGGTTTCCCTCAGGGGCGTGGGTCACCCAGGTCAGGAAGTCCATCCCTTTTCTGCAGTACTCACTGACCTTTCGGTGGTGAGTAGCACTCGATGAGGTCTCTCCTAGATGAGCTTGAGTGCTCTTCCAAGTCTTGATCAGGATGCAGTCTTTAGACTCATACTGCTATCCAGTGAACTCAATGTATTAAACCCTCTTCAATTTGACCTAGATTTCCATAGAGCCTTCAGGATTCAGTGAAGAGTTCTTGATGAAACTAAAGCCAGAGACAATTAAATCCTGTAACAAGGTAGCATAGGAGGATTGGATGACTTGTAATATTATTGGATGACTTGTAATATTATTCTAGCAGGAAGTATGTGCCCTAATTTGGGGGGGGAGGGGAAGGTGAAGATTGTACTTTCATCCTCAATGGGGCCATGGGTGGGGCCATCAACTCTAAATTCAGAGATAATGGCTGAGTCTTGACTTTGGCTCCAGTGTCCCTTGTCTTGATTGGGACAATGTCTGTAATTGGATGTTGTGGAAATAACACAGGTGGAGACTAATGTTAAAAGAGGTGGGGGGGGGATTTTGAGAAAAACTTAACCTTTTCTATCAAAGTATGTGGTTTAAAAGTTCCTTTGACTTGTGGCTTGGCTCTTGTTAAGGAAAAGAGGGACTGCCTTGGGATGAGAATGGATTTGTAAAGTAAAAGGTTTTCCTATGTATGTGGTACCAAGGAATTGAACCCAGGTCTTGGTGCATGCTAGGCAGGCACTCTTACCACTAGGCCAAACTCCCAGCCCTAAAAAATTTTATTTTATTTTATTTTTATTTTTTTGCCAGTCCTGGGCTTGAGCTCAGGGCTCGAGCCCTGTCCTTGGACTTTCTCAAGGGTAGAGCTCTATCATTTGAGCCACAGCACCACTTCCTGCTTTTTTTCTATGTATGTGGTACCAAGGAATGGAAGCCAGGTCTTCGTGCATGCTAGGCAAGCACTCTACCACCACTTACCACTAGGCCAAACTTCCGGCTACCCCTAAAAGGTTTTTGTCTTAAACTGGTTTCTTTTCAAGATGGAATTAATAACATATCCTGGACTGTTCAAGAAATAGGGTGTAGGTATAATCTGAGGTTGCTTGTGAACTGTTAATCTTATTTCAAAGTCACCATATATTAACACATTTTACTCTATTTAAACTAGCCAATTAGGTGTTCAGGTGTGAACCTGAGCTCAACCAATTTGGGCTGAGCAGGAGGGCCTGGTGCATTAGGAATAAATACCTGAGCATACTGCCTGCTCTCTGTGCTTGCTTGCCAGATTTTTGGCTGTATCTTTCTGCAGAAGTAAATTTTACCTTGCTGAGACAAAAAAAAAAAGATAATTAGCTGTACAGTGGAGAGGATTTCATTTTGGCATTTCTACACAGGTGTACAGTGTGTTTTCTTCAGTCCCCTCCCCCATCATGCTCCTTTACTTCCTCCCTCTTCCTTACAATTGCAGTTTTCTGAAAGTATACTTGAGGACAGTTGATTTGGCCATGCCCATCCTCTTTCACCATCCTTAGAAATAGCTACCTAGAATGCATTGTAAAGCCCAGTGTGAGGTTTTTTTGGCTCATCTATTTGTATTATAGTGCCAGTGGTTTTCAAAGTATGGACAAGTTGTTGGATCCTTGTTTCCTATCACTAAAATACAGATTTTTACATTTATCTTCTCAAGTAGGAGAAATCTGCACTTAGTGAACCATTTGCTTAAGCTGTCTCACATGATCATGCCATACCTACTGGTAGTTAGTGCTGATAGTCCTATGGTAAGCATAAGTTCCAGTTGATAGTGTATACTTTATGTCTTGATACTTTTTGCCAATGGCATAGCTTTTAGGTGTTCTACCATTGGGTTATTGTTGTTGTTACTATCTTTGCTTGGTCATTGGGCCTGAACTCAAGGCCTGGTTGTTCTTCCTGAGCTTTTTTGTTAGTGCTCTACCTTTTTGAGCCATACCACCGCTTCCAGTTTTCTGTTGGTTGGTTGCAGGTAAGAGTCTCACAGATTGTTTTTTCCCCAGCTGACTCAGTCTCCTGAGAAGGTAAGATTACAGATATGAGCCTTGGGTGCTTGGCACTAATGTTAATTTTGGCTTCAGCTCCTTTTCTCCCATCCATCCATTCTATCCTTTCCTTCAGTTGTAAAAGCAAACTTCCTTGAAATGCTATGTTTAACCATGCATAATGGAATTCTTGAAACATCCTGTGTACCTTCTTAACTGAGCTATAACCATCTTCTGTTTTATCAACTTTAGGTTATGTTTGGCATATGGAGGATCTGATGTGTCAAGATGCTTTTACTGGCTCATGCAGCGAGCTGGGTTCCCTTATCGAGAATGCCAATTAACAAACAAAATGGATTGCCTTCTTCTGCAAAATCTAAAAGAAACTTTTTGCCATTTAGATCAGGTAAGAAGAAAGTCAATGTTGGTAATTATTTTTGGTTCCAGGAAAAATATAAAATATTTAAGAAATTTTTAAAAAGTATGCTAGGTATGGCAGCTTATTGCTGTAATCTTGACTACTTGGGAGGCTGAGATCAGGAAGACCATGGTTTGAGACTCGCCCTGGATAAAAAAAGTTCAAAAACTTCATTTCAGCCAATAAAAAGCTGGACCTAGTGGTGCTTGCCTGACACAGCTATATAGGAAGTGTAAAAAGGAAGATTATGATTCAGGCTGGCCCATGCAAAAAGCAAGATCCTATTTAAAAAATAATGAAAGCAAAAAGGACTAGGGAAATGGCCTAAAGAGTAGAATGCCATTTAGATCTAAGTTGTAATGCAAAATTTTCAAAACTTGAGAAATGTAAAAGAACTGTAAGTTTCAGAAAGTTGGAGATGTTGCTTAGTGGTAGAACTCACGCTGATCATGTGCAACACCCTAGGTTTAATCCCCAGCACTGCCAAAACAACAAAAACTAAAAAGGGAAACAAACAATTAAGACTGTAAATTTCACAATTAATACAGACACTTAACCAGTTTCAATAATTTTTATTAATGCATATCAGTAATGAAGAAAATATATGAAGATGGTAAAGATTTCAGGAATGTTAGCAAAGTCAGACTTATTTTTATTCAGTTATTGTGAGCGGTATACCATTATAAGATGATATTTGTGTGAGATTTAGATGCTGGAGAAGCTTATTCATAATTTGAGGCGTTTAAATGCATTCTTACTGATTCACTGACAGCATCTTTTCCTGGAATCAGGACATCTCTGGACTTCAGGACCATGAATTTCAGATTCGACATCCAGATTCTCCTGCCCTGTTATACCAGTTTCGATTAGGTGACGAAAAACTCCAGGTAATGGGATAGGTGTGTATTTCCAGATTCAAACTGAGAGAATAGGCGCTTTGAAACATCATGGGGTCAGAATGTCAATTGGTTGTAGGTTATTTGCAAAAAAAAAAAAACATTTTAACCGTTATTACAGTACAGATTACAAAAGATTTTGAAGACTTTCTTACTTTCTTTTCTACTATAAGTAGTTGTGTAAAGGAGTTGCATTTAATAAAGGAGCTTATAAATACAGTGTACCTTGGTCATTGTCAGCCCTTTCATATTACCCTCCATCCCTCCCCTCCTCAAACCTTCCCTCTTCTTAATTTTGTAGGATAAACATTGAATTCTTCTATCTTTCTAATAAGTCATGATGATGAGTTACTAGTGAAATGGGCTCTGTTCTTATTAGGAAATAATAGATTATGAGGCACTTTGTATTTCCTTTGCCTTGTCTCTCATGTGTGTCCTGTCCTCCATTCGTTTGAGTTTTCTCTCCTGTTGTGCACTGATGAGATAATCCTACTCAGACTTAAGAATGAAATTGAGTGGATAAGTTGTTTTCTAGGAGGCGTTATGTTTTCCAATCACTCTTTCCCTTCCATGCTTAGGCTCCAATGGCATTATTTTACCCAGCAACTTTTGGAATTGTTGGGCAGAAAATGACAGCTTTGCAGCACAGATCACAAGGTGATCCTGAGGATCCTCATGATGAACATTACCTGTTGGCCACACAAAGCAAGCAAGAACAGGTGTGTAGCAATTCTGGTGGAAGAGGAACTCGGTTTCAACCCTGGAGTAGAAGTTAGCTTAGAGTTCATAGAATATTATCACCTCAGTCTTCTAGAAGAGTGATCCCAGTACTTAGATTTGCAAAGTATGTGTTTAAAAACTATATGACAGATTTTGTTCTTATTTTGACATTAATTCTGTTTTCTCAATGCCAGTTCATACATTCAAAAGTAGCTTGATAAAGATAATCCTTTTGCCACATATTATTTACATTATCTGTCTTTTTTTTTAATTGCAGTGTGAGAGGTGACATTAATTTTGTGCCCCCTATACCACATACACTACTACTGGGACTAGCTTATCTGTTCATGGGGGAAATGGGAAAGTAAAACAGGACTTAAAACCTTTTTCTCTTCCTCTCTCTTTTTTTTTTTTTTTCCCTTTTTTTGCCAGTCTTGGGGCTTGAACTCAGGGACTGAACACTGTCCTTGGACTTTCTCAGTCTAGTGCTCTACCACTTGAGCCACAGTACCACTTCCAGCTTTTTCTATGTATGTGGTACCGAGGACTTTGTGGATGCTAGGCAAGCACTCTTACCACTAGTCCAAACTCCTAACCAGGACTTTAAACCTTCTGTAGTGTGTGTTCCTCTGCCAGAAGCAAGAAGGAGAGAGTAGACTGGATTCATAAGTGAGATTCCATAACAACTACTGGTACCTGAATCCCACTGAAATGATCCATTTAAATGCTCACTTTAGGGCCAGGCATCAGTACCTCACACCTGTGATCCTAGTGACTCAAAGAGGCTGGTATGTGATTATTACAGTTCAAAGCTAGCTTGGAAAGTGTGTGAAACTTTTTTTGTGTGTGTGTGCCAGTCCTGGGGCTTGAACTCAGGGCCTGTGCACTGTCCTTGGGCTTTCCCAAGGCTAGCGCTCTACCACTTGGGCCACAGCAACACTTCCAGCCTTTTCTGTGTATGTGGTACTAAGGAATCATGCTAAGTTCATGCTAAGCAGGCACTTTTCCAGTAGGCCACACTTGCTGCCAGTGAAACTTCTTTTCTTTTTTTTAATTGAAGGATTACAGTTATATTTGCCAGATAGAAGGTGCATTACTTCACATATATTGACACCCATTCTCATGTTTTTGTCCCCATTTCCCTCCCCCACCCCACCCCTCATCTTTTCCCCCTTTTCCTTTCCTATTTGAAATAAACAAATAAATGTATATACAATATACCAGATAACAAAGTAAGATACTGTAACAATATGAGAATAACCTAGGAACAACAAAAGAGATGAGAAATAACCTAGTACATTAAGAATAACAATCACAGTATATAAATCTCTTGTTTCCATATCCTGGAGGTCCTTTATTTTAGCCTCATCCTATATGGCCTTTGTATCTAGGTTTTGAGCTATTATAATCCTCTGCTAGGAAAGTCCAAGGTTTGTACTAATTATTACAAATAAGAGAAACCATTGAGCCTATGTTCCTTTGGGTCTGGCTTACTTCACTTAATAAGATTTTTTCCAAGTCTTTCCATTTCCAGAAGTGGATCTGTGGGTCACGTGGTAGAACATTAGTCTTGAGCACGAAATCTCAGGGATGGTACCCAAGCACTGAGTTCAAGCCCCAGGACTGACACACACACACAAAAAGAAACTCAGTTTAATCTGGGCCCAGTGGCTCTTGTCTATGATCCTTACATGATCAAAATGTGATTTAAAGTTAGCCTGCGCAAAAATTTGCAAAATTCCATTTCCAAAATAAGCAACAAAAAGCTGGGCAAGAGCTGTGACTGTATTGGTAAAGTGCCAGCCATGAGCAAACTAGCCTAGCAACAGTGCAGTGCTCTGAGTTCAATCACAGGTATAAGCACAGGAATAAGTAAAATCAAAACTCAGTTTAGAGGTAGTCATAGTGTGGTATACCTCGAGTCTCAGCACTGTAGTGTGGTTTGGGGCTGTTTGGAGGCATGATGATCCTGAGTTTTGAGCCAATTTGGACTATACAGACCCTGGTTAAAATGTGAAATAAACTTTTTGTTGTTGTTTGGCCAGTCCTGGGGCTTGAACTTAGGGCCTTGCACTATCCTTGAGCTATCTCAAGGCAAGAGCTCTACCACTTGAGCCATAGCACTACTTCTAGCCTTTTCTATGTATGTAGTACCAAGGAATTGAACCTAGGGCTTCATGTATGCTAGGCAAGCACTCTACCACTAGGCCAAACTCACAGCTCCAGTTTTGTTTTTGTTTTTTTCCATTTGTTTTTAAAGCTCAATTTAACCGGGTACTGGGGCTCATACCTGTAATGCTAGCTCTACTACTCAGGAGGCTGAGATCTGAGGATCCTGGTTCGAAGCCACCCTAGGCAGGAAAGTGTGTGAGACACTTAAAAGCTTCATAAACAACTCAAAAATGGACAGAGGTAGCACTGTGGCTCAAGTGGTAGAGCACTAGCCTTGAGCACAAAGAAGCTCAGGAACAGCACCCATACCCTAAGTTCAAGTCCCAGACCTGGGGTCAGGGAGGGGAGCTCAATTTATGGGATAATGTCTATGTTGATATTTCAGTTTTAAAATCCAAGTAGTGGTAGTAAGGTTCTGAGCCCTCTGTGGAGTTGTCCGAGTCTGTGGGTGCTTACGTGCCTCAGCTCTGAGGGAGTTGGTGTTAGCAGTTGTGTATATACCATAGTGGCTTTCATTTGATAGTGGTACATAGTAGTGGGAGGGGTTGTAGCAAGCTAGACAACACCAGCAACGCTGTGGTAAAATCACTCCATCTATTTGATTGTCCCTTTGATTTGTAGTCTGCAAAAGCTACTGCTGACCGAAAGTCTGCATCCAAACCTATTGGATTTGAAGGAGATCTTCGTGGCCAGTCTGCTGATCTACCTGAAAGACTTCATTCCCAGGAGGTGGACTTGGGGTCCTCCCAGGGAGATTGTCTGATAGCTGGCAATGATTCTGAGGAAGCCCTCACTGCGCTGATGTCCAGAAAAACTGCTATCTCGCTGTTTGAAGGGAAAGCCCTGGGCCTTGATAAAGCTATCCTTCATAGCATAGACTGCTGCTGTAAGTACATTTGGGGAAACCATGACTTAGCAAAGTGAGCAGCAGTTTAATTGCGTGAACCTAGGCATATTTGTGCGGTGTAGCATACCTATTCAAAACCTGTCCAGCACCCAGTCTATCCATGCGTTAACATGTTCTGGGAATATAGTAATAGAGAATTTGTTTCTAGCCTCATCAAGCATTAAAGTCTAGAGAAGATTAAGTTACCAGAAATTACTACTACCCTAGTATTAATGTGAAATTACAATATTACATTTATAAAATTGAACTTAACCCTTCTGATTGAGTAATTAAGGATTTTTTCCTACTCTGGTGGAGATAGAGGGTAAAAAGTTCTCTTGAAGATGAGCGACGTGGGAGATGTAAGGGTTGGATGGAAGGTAGCAGTCACATGGGTGATTTTCGAGGCTGAGGAAGAATCCAGTGTGGATGAGGCTAGAGAAGCCACCCATACCTCACTGGATCTTGTGAACTCCTTAAAGAGTTTGGTTCTGACCCTGTAAGTAGTAAGGTTAGACAGTGAAGTAGCATTGTGCTCACACTTGTGTTTTATGTGGTGGTTCTGGATGCAGTGTTGTAATGCAATTGTCCATGCAAGAGATGATACAGCTTGTCCTGGAGAAGTGGTGGTGGGTAAGTAGAATGGATGTCACTGTCTTTTCAGCCTCTGATGACACCAAGAAGAAGATGTACAGCTCCATCCTGGTGGTGGGAGGTGGCTTAATGTTTCATAAAGCTCAAGAATTTCTGCAGCATAGGATTCTCAACAAAATGCCACCTTCCTTCAGGCGAATTATTGAAAATGTGGATGTGATCACAAGGCCCAAGGTGTGTTTGAAGGTGTAATTTAGACTGAGCCCTAGTTAAAAGTAACATTGGTTATTTGTAATGGTAATTCATGTGGGCAGGTAAAGTCTTAGGGGGTGTGGACTCATGTCTGAAAAGTTCTTAAGGACTTGGGGAAGTAGAAGTTTTATTTTCCAGCAGGTCATAAGTTGCTCTGGCACAAGTTGCTCTGGATTCCTGTTCTAGTCCCTGCCACATCTGATTTCCTCCTTTGTGAAAGAACCATGTAGGTCAAGGGACAACTTTTTGCCTCATACCTTGACAGTCAAAACCTGCTGCATTTCTATCTCTGTCTTAGTAAGAAGCTTCTGCGGGCCCTGTAGAGATCTTTAAGAATATTCTTGGTTTAAATTACCCTAATCCAAGGACTTTAGAAATAGATCACTCCTATATATCATTAAAACTTGTTATTTCTGATAATGTTCTCATTTCATTTTCATCCTAACAGATTGTGTAGATACTTTTATTCCACACATAAGATTTAGTAAGTTATTATATATATTTCTACCTGTGAGGGATTTTTTTTCCCCATCAGTTGTGGGACTTGAACTCCACTTCTGGAGTTTTCTGGTGATTAATTGGAGATAAGAGTCTTGTGGACATTTAGTGCCCTGGCTGGCTTTGAACTGCAATCCTCAGATCTCAGTCTCCTGAATAACTAGGATTATAGGCGTAAGCCACTATGCTCGGGTTTTTTGTTGTTGTTGTTGTTTCTTTATGGAAGAATAGCATCTTCAATAATAAAGACTTGAGAATTTCTCTTGGATGTGGCACTGTGGCTCAAGTGGTAGACTTGAGCTGAAGAGCTCAGGGATAGCGCTCAGGCCCCGAGTTCAAGCCCCACTACAGACACACACACACACACACACACACACACACACACACACACACACACAAAAAGCAGCCAACAGTTAAATGGGTTGAGAGTGTAGCCTAGTGGTAGAATGCTTGCCTAGCATGCATGAAACCCTGGGTTTAAGTCCATGATACATACCACATACACAGAAAAAAACCGGAAGTGGTGCTGTGGCTTAAGTGGCAGAGTGCCAGCCTTGAGAAAAAGGTGTCTAAGGACAGTGCTCAGGCCCTCAATTCAAGCCCCAGGACTGGTGAAAAAAAAAAGCATTTCTCTTACCAGTTGAAACAGAGTATCTGTTCTTTGTGAGTCCTGCTGTCTTGTCAGTAGTGGTGCTAGAGATTGAACCCAGGGTCTTGACTTTCTAGGCAGATGCTCTACCAGTGAGAAACACCCTAAGTCCTGGTCATATTGTCTATGTAGGTGGAAACGTACTCTGACAGGAATCAACCCCCATCCCCAACTAAAGTAAATGATAACATATGTCTAAAATAGATTTATCAAAAGGAAGGAAGATGGCGCCGAGACAATAGGGACGCTGCCTAGCTTTCTCTGACAAAAAGAGAGAACCAGGGAGTCCCACGAGCCAACTACCTAAAGAAATCCACAACAATAAAATAGCTTTATCTTTGGTCTAGGACATGGATCCCCGGCTGATTGCATGGAAAGGAGGGGCAGTGTTAGCCTGTTTGGATACCACACAAGAACTTTGGATTTATCAGCGAGAATGGCAGCGCTTTGGTGTCCGCATGTTACGAGAGCGAGCGGCTTTTGTGTGGTAAAATGGAGAAGTCAAGTCCCTGTTGAAGATGAAAACCAAGACTGTTTTAAAGGACTTAAATATATTTTTTAACTTATTGACTTAGATGCTTCATTTTCATGGAAAATAAATGAGGTTCAACTTTATGTTCAGTATGTAATTGGTTTGATTTCCTCCTCTCCCCCACCCCCACTGGGGCTTGAACAACTCTGGGCCTGGGCTGTGTCACTGAGATTCTTTTGCTCAGGGTTAGTGATCTACTACTTGAGCTACAGCACCACTTTTGGCTTTTTCTGAGTTGTTTATTGGAGATAAGAGTCTCTTCGACTTTCCTCAGATCTCAACCTCCTGAGTAGCTAGGATTATAGGTGTGAGCCACCAGCACCTGGCCCAATTTGAAATTACAATCCGTTTTCACAGTCAAAACATTTTAGAAAATATGTGAACTTACTCATTAGTTATAAACTCTCTTGCCCTGTTTCTAGTGTTTTTGGCCCCCCATGTAAAATGAGTGTGTCTGACATGCTGATGGTCTTTAATTTAGAGCCAGATGCAAGGGATGGTATGACTTGGGATGAGAAAGATGTGGTCCTTCTCTTCCTCCTCAATGCCTAGTAGAGCAGGTAGGTTCTGAAGGTGTGTGAGTTCCACACATTCAGTATGTAGTACAATTTATGTGCCCTCTTGGAATTCGAGATAGAATATTGTGGTTATCTTGGGTCTTGTTTTTCAGGTTTTGGTTGATTTACATACAAAAAAGACTAGGAATTATTTCATGTCTTGGATTTTTCAAAGTAAACTTTAAAAGCTGACTAGCTTTTATTACTTAACAATCTCTAGCCTGAGTTTAAGGAAAGAAAACTACTGTTTGACTCAAACAGCACAAGTGAAAAGAAAGTCTACTTCCTACAGTCAAATAGAAATAGTTTAGGTGTCAGTTTTGAAGTGTTTGCTTGTATTGTACAGAAAAATCAGTGGTTGTAATAAAGTACTTCATCACATTCCCGGTTTTTCTTTACTTGAAGAATCTACTGAAAGCTTTTGGAGTTCTTTCTTTGGTATGATCAATTGACTTTTAAGGTAAGAGCATTCTAAAGCTACATTGAAGTAACATAGCTAGCTATTATGCCCTGGAAAGCCTTCAGAGTCTCTGGCAAGGGGAAAGAGCAGGCATTATATGGAGACCTGAGCTGATCAGAGCACAGCCTGAGGCTTAGACTCCCCTCTCCCCCAAAAAAGGAGAATGCTCATCCCTTTTGTTAGGTATCTGCTTCTACCATCTCTGGTCAAGACCCTGCAGGGATGAGACTGAGAAAAAGAGAAAAATAGGAAGGGGTGAGCTGAATGCCAGTGGCTCACACCTGTAATCGTAGCTACTCTGGAGACTGAGATCTGTGGATACAAAAGTGTGTGAGATTCATTTCCAATTAGCCACCAGAAAACCAGAAGTGGTACTGTGGCTCAAATGGTAGAGTGCTAGCTTTGAAAAAGCTCAGGGACAGAGCCCAGGCCCAGATTTCAAGCCCCAAGTCTGCTGCTCCCCCCCCCCAAAAAAAAAAAAGTGAAATAAGGATACTGGGTCTAAGTAACATACCTTGTCCTCATAGCCATATTAGCCCCACTGCCGAGTGGCCAGGGCTTTTCACCCTGCTCTGTAAAGCCTAGAGATGAGATAAAGTTTGAACTGCAGATGCCTCCTGTTGTTTAGCTTCAGAGGATCTACAAATGTGTCATGTTTAGCCCCAGGGAAGTTTTGCTGCCAGAATGCCTACCCCTGATCTTTTCCCTGTATGGTTTGCTTTTAACACCTGTTGAATTTGGGACCCACCTTTACCTTTAAAAGCTTTGTGCAAGCTATATTCTAGGTTGTAGGTCTTTGGGACTGGAGTCTACCTGCAGTTGCCAGCTCTCTATTAAAAGACTCCCAAATTGACCTCTCCAAAGGTTGTATCTCTTGATTGAATTCCCAGATGACAAAAGGTATATAGAAAACTAAGTCTGTGGCTGGAGAAATGCTGGTATTGATCAGTTTATATAAGTAAAACTAATGAGTAACTGCTAAGAAGGTTAGGAACAAGAGTCCACTAGTATAACAAAATAACCTTAACTTGCTTCTATTACTTGGAATGTGTACCTTCAGTTTGACAGAATGTTTCTGGACTATTTCAACATAATTTATGATAGGCTACTTATTTTCAGAACTGTAATGTATTTTTGTTTATAATATTCATATAATGGGTTGGTGTTGATTCAGAAGTTCTTTTTTGGCCCAAGTTTTGACATAGTCATAACTATCTTCTATCACCAGAACTTTTACAAGCACTGTGAAAGCGCTCATGACAAATATCTGAACCCTGTCATATTAAACATCTTGCCTCTGCAACTCCAAAGTATCTGTTTTTGAAGCTACATATGCTGAGTTCCTGCTTTATTCTGTGTGGGTTTTTTTTCTTTTTTTTTTTCTTTTTTTTTTTTGCCAGTCCTGGGGACCCTATTCAGGCCTGCGCACTGTCCTTGGGCTTTCTCAAGGGTAGGACTCTGTCACTTGAGCCACAGCACCACCACTTCTGGCTTTTTTTTCTTCTATGTATGTGGTACCAAGGAATTGAACCTGGGTCTCCGTGTATGCTAGGCAAGCACTCTACCACTAGCCAAATCCCCAGCCCAGTGGGTTTTCATTTTATACTTAAGATTTGTATTAGAAAGTAGAATGATCCTTTAAGGATAATCTACAAATATGTACATTTTAACAATCATCCATCTGAAACCAGCCCAAATTCCAGAGCAAATTGAGTATTAAATTGTATGAAATAAGCATTTATATATATATATGCTAATACATTTTGTGACTTCTATATTAAGAAAAAGATTTTTAAGAAAGAAGGAAAGAAGTAGAAGCCGGGAGTTTAGCCTAGTAGTAGAGTGCTTGCCTACCATGCACAAAGACCCGGGTTTGATTCCTCGGTACCACATATATAGAAAAAAGCCAGAAATGGTGTTGTGGCTCAAGTGATAGAGCTCTAGCCTTGAGAAAGCCCAAGAGCCCAAGGACAGTGCCCAACCCCTGAGTTCAAGGCCCAGGACTGGCAAAAAAAAAAAAAAAGAAAGAAAAGACTAAAATACCTTATCTCTGTTCTGTAACTGGCAGTTTCATTTAGTAAACTGTTATCATAGCTCACCTATAATGCTGGCCAGTTGCAGTGACCTCAAGCTTGTACTCTGAGCTACTGGGGAGTTGGAAATTGGGTGATCAGGGGAATCACAATTTAAGATCAACACAGGCAAAAACTCATGGCCAAGACTTTCAACCAATGCCTGGGTACAGTGATACATGCCTGTCATAAGCATGCACCTTGACGGGCTGTGATGTCTTTACCTGTCACCAACCCTACCTCAAAGATAATCCACTAGTGGAATGGCTCACATAGTAGACTACATTGCTTCAAGAGGGCTAAGTAACAAGGATTAGGTTTCACAATACCCAGGAACGCTGGAAACTTGACAGTAATCTCTAATATGTTACTTTTGGGGAAAAGTTGACAAGGTTTTTAGGTAAATGAGGTCATTGGAGAGCTTATAATCAGAATTCAAAGCCAGCCCTGGCAGACAATTCTAAGAGACTGTTCCTTTCAGTGAAGCAACAAACAGCCGGAACTAGAGGTGTATGACTAAAATGATAGAGCCCAGCCTTAGGCAGAAAAGCTAAGCAAAAGTACGAAGCCTTGTGTTCAACCCCAGGACTAGCACAAATAAAATTGTGTGTGTGTGTGCTGTCCTGGGGCTTGAACTCAGGGCCTGGTTGCTGTCTATGACCTTTTATGCTCAAGATTAGCAATCTACCACTTGAATCTTTACTTTTGGCTTTTCTGGTGCTTAACTGGAGATGAGTCTCACTGAGTTTTCTGCCTGGGCTGGTTTCAAACCTCAATCCTCAGTTACGCCCCTGAGCAGCTACAGATACAGTTCTGAGCTGTATTTATTTTTTAAAAATAAATTCACCCCTCATGGTCTAGAGATGTAATTCATTGACAGAGCACTTCATTTGCACCCTATCATGTACAATACATAGGATCTTCTAAATTGTTCAAAAAAATCAACTAAGTTTGGCAAGCAAGGTCCTATGCAAATACTATATGATGTAGTGATTATAATATACTAGGACATCTGCTCAGCCAAGATGGGGCCAGCTTGTTATTCTCTAATTTTATAATCTCAGGAATGTGTGTGTGTGTGTGTGTGTGTGTGTGTGTGTGTGTGTGTGTGTGTGTGTGTGTGAAGGCTTTTCCCTAGGAAGCTGCTGCCTTACTGAGAACTGCTATACTCTTAAGTTGAACTTAAAATGTTACAAAACTGAACTCCTACCCTACAGTGCATAGGCCATAAAAGACTGGAGTTTTGGTTGGAGGATGCTTTATTCCAGAATGATTATAGTTTTAAATTGTAAGCATTTTGGATTTTTGATACAAGATTAATTTAGTTTTGTAGTTCTGTAGTTCTTCTTTCAATTCGTTAATGTTCCAGTAGTTAGTAATGTTCATAACAATAAGCATAAAGTTCATTAGTGACTAGCCTAAGGGAGATGTGCTCAATTATTATTCTTCCTCTTCCAGTTCTAAAGCGGTTGTGTTTGTACCATTTCCACAAGCAATCTGTACAGTAAACGTCGAGGTCATCATAAAGCTTTTGTTACTAGAATAAGGAAATAGGAGAGATCTGGGGTCCTTCCCAGACTACAAGGGAGAACAGCTGTTGTGGCAGGCATGTGACCATTTCCTCCCTGACACGTGGGGGGTTGCACGAAGCAGTTCTGTGCGGAACACACTGGCATCCTTCATGAGGTGGTATTTGGGGCAGACATGGAGAGCACTATAATTGTCTTTGATATCAGCCCCTCGGAAGTAGACTACCATGTATTTGTGCACGTGCATCTGACTACTTAGATCACTGCAAAAAAGGTGGAAGGCAAGAGGGAACAGGTCCTGAGAGCTCTCCCTGGGGGCACCCTCACTGGGACCACAGGTCCCATCACAGGTGGTGTTGGCATTGGATAGGAGGAAGATCACTTTATCTGCTATTTGTTTCTGAGTAGTAAGCCACTGCAGGGGACCCATCTCAGCTATTTTCTTTTTCTGCCACTTTTCAAGGATGACCTCACTTCTACAGTGGTTTTGAAGAAATTCGGTGAAGTAACAGACTGTGTGATGGAAGCATATGTCAGATGGGTAAACTACCAGAACCTTAACAAGAGGAAGTAGTGAGGTGCCTGTAGGAAAAGACATCATCTTGATCTTTTCTGTAAGAAGGAAAAGGAGAATTTGTTACTTGAATAACAAACAGCAGGCATTCATTCAAATTCACCTACCATCAGCCCATGATCCCTGACGAGAGAATGGCAGCTAAACACCAGGGTCCTAGTCACTGTAGAAGGACAGCATACCCCTTCTGGTCCTTTTGAACCCACCACTTGAAACACACTGAGCTTAAGCTTAACTGTGTTTGTAGAGATGTATTAAGTCACTAAATCAATCACTCAAGTTTTTATCTTTCCAAATAAATTCATAGAAACTTTATATTTTAAATACTGTGCCAGGCATAAATTGGTGGTATAACTAGAATTTTTACCTGACCTTTGCCTATTATGTTTGAGTTGGATCAATCATAATTTGTCTATATTATTCTCTACCTATAGATGGCAGAATTTGGAGTTCTATCATCAACCTGGCACACATGGCTGTGTGTGTGGGAAAAACAGTGTGTGAGTACTTGCATGGCATGTACATGCCAATACTGGGACAAACTCACTCAGGACCTCATGTTCTTAGTGTTTTTGCTCAGTACTGATGTCCTATAATTGATCTTCATCTCTACTTTTGGTGTTTTGCTGGTCAACTCAAAGTCTCAGAGACTTTTCTGTCTGGACTGGCTTTGAAACACAATCCTAGATCTCATCCTCCAACTGAGTAGCTAGGATTACAGGCATGAACTACTGGGACTGGCATTTATTTTAAAAAATTTTTTTAGCTAGGCCACCCCTGTAATCCTAGCTATTTACTTAGGAGACTAAGATCCGAGGATCCAGGTTCAAAGCCAGCCTGGGCAAGAAAGTCCATGAGACTCTATCTCCAATGAACCACCAGAAAACCAGAAGTGGTGCTGTGGCTCAAGTGGTAGAGTTCTACACTTGAGCTGAAGAGCTCAGGGACAGTGCCCAGGCCCAGAGTTCAAGCCCCACGACCCCAACAAAAAGAAAGAAAAAATTAAAATTGTCTTTTTTTGCTACTAGGACTCAAACCCGGGGTATGTGTTTATTTACTGAGCAATTGCTTTGATACTAAGGCACATAGCCTTCTTTGATTAGAGAGAACATGGCATGAGTCTACAGTACCCCATGCAGCTCAAAAGATCATTTATATTCCATTTTCTATGTGTGGAATAAGAGAAAAGCAGAACCTTTCTCTGCTTGTACAGCTATATGAAGTCCCTGGTGTCCATATTTAAAGACTCAATGTTGGGCCTCAATGTAAGAACCTTAGAGAATGAATTAAAAGAATAATTTTTTTAAAGTAGGAACTGACATACAGTAAAGTGAAATGCAGTGTGCTATTTTAATACTTACAGAAGCCATACAGAAGCCTGGTGGTAAAAACGAAACACAGTCTATAGTCACAGACCCTTGTTATCCTAAACTAGTAGAGAACATAGCATACTTTCCACTAGTGCTCCAAGCCATTGAACAAATGCTGCCCTAGTGGAGGGACAAAGAGTGAACAAATGCAGCACTGTACTCACTTAGACACTACCTTGAAAATGAACTCTGCAACCCGTAGGTGGGGACTGAAACTGGGAAGGAGCAAGAGAAGGGTGACACTGTCCAAAAAGAAACGTACTCATTATCTGACTTACATAACAAGCCTTCATAACAACAAAAAATAGTAACAACATCTTCAACAAGTGGTACTGGCAGAACTGGTTAAGCACCTGCAGAAAACCAAAGTTGGATCCTTCTTTGTCACCCTGTACCAGGATTAACTCCAAATGGATCAAAGACTTGGAGGTAAAAGCAGATACCCTGAAAACTTTACAAGAAGGAATAGGAGATACACTAGGTCTCCTTGGCACAGGTCAAAACTCTCTTAATACAGACCCAGAAACACAACAAATCAAAGAAAGTCTGGATAAGTGGAACTGCATTAAACTGCAGAGCTTATGTATGGCAAAGGACATAGCTAACAAGCTAAATAGAAAGCCTACAAAGTGGGAGAAGATCTTCACTAACCATACAACAGACAAAGGCCTCATATCTAAAATATATCAGAAGCTCAAAAAATTGAATCACTCCAAAACTAATCTCCAAAGAAACAACCATCCCATTAAAAGATGGGCCAAAGCCTTAAAGAGAGTCTTCTCTGAAGAAGAATTAAGAATGGCCTATAGACACATGAAGAAATGCTCAACATCTCTGGTTATAAAAGAAATGCAAATCAAAACCACTCTAAGATTCCACCTCACTCCAGTTAGAATGGCCATGATCAAAAAAATCTAATAACAGATGCTGGTGGGGATGTGACCAGGAGGGATCACTACTACACTACTGGTGGGAGTGTAAACTCATTCAACCACTATGGAAAACAGCAAGGCAGTTCCTCAAAAGACTAAACATAGAGCTCCCCTATGATCCAGCAATTCCACTACTTGGCATTTACCCAGTCATCCAGAAACAAAGACATACTAAATCCACTAGCACAATGATGTTCACTGCAGCACTATTTACCATAGCAAAGATATGGAACCAACCCAGATGCCCCTCAGTTGATGAGTGGATCAACAAGATGTGGTATTTATACACAATGGAATTCTATGCTGCTGTCAGAAAGAACAACATCATCCCATTTGTAAGGAAATGGAAAGACTTAGAAAAAATCATATTAAGTGAAGTAAGCCAGACTCAAAGGAACATAGGCTCAATGGTTTCCCTCATTTGTTATAATCAGTAGAAACCTTGGGCTCTCCTAGCAGAGATTTACAATAGAGCAAAACCTAGATACATAAGGCCATATAGAATGATGCTAAATGAAAGGACCTCCAGGATATAAAAACAAAAGCCATATAATGAGTTGATTGTTGTCCTTAATGTACTATGTTATCTCTCATCTCTTTTGCTGTCCCTTGGTTATCTTACATTGCTACCGCATTTTACCTTGTTATCTGATATATTGTATATATGTTTATATGGTTATTTGAAATTGAATAGGGAATGTGGGAAAACAAAATGAGGGGTGGGGGTGGGGGGGAGGGAAATGGTGACCAAAACATGAGAAAGGGTATCTATGTTTGTGAAGTAATGCACCTTCTATCTGATGAATATAATGTAACCCTTCTATTAATTACAATAAAAATTATATATAAAGAAAAGCAGAAGAGGAAGAAAAGCAGAGAGGGGGGAGGGAGGGAGGGAGGGAGGGAAGGAGGGAGGGAGGGAGGGAGGGAAGGAGGGAGGGAGGGAGGGAGGGAGGAAGGAAGGAAGGAAGGAAGGAAGGAAGGAAGGAAGGAAGGAAGGAAAGAAGGAAGGAAGGAAGGAAGGAAGGAAAGAAGGAAGGAGAATTAAATAACCAGGGTTTACTCTGCCTCCTATGAAAAGTTACAAAATACTCACCTGGAATCAAATTCCCTGGCATGAGAAATAAATCTCTATTGTTTAAGCTAAAAAAAAGAAATAGCTACAACAAAAAAATGCTGCCCAGGCCAGGAGTGTGGCCTAGTGGTAGAGTGCTTGCCTAGCATGCATGGATTCAATTCCTCATACACAGAGTGTATGGCAGAGTGCTAGCCTTGAGAAAACACAAGGACAGTGCCCAGACCCTGAGTTTAAGCCTCAGTACTGGCAAAAAAAAAAAAAATGCTGCCCTAACCCTGGGAAATGCTAGCAAAAGACTGCCTCTAACTGCCATGTGTCTCTAGAAAGAATGATCCTTACCATGCTTCCAGGTCAGGTAGATCCCAGCTACCAGCACCCATACAGCCACCAGCAGTGATAGGAGGAGAGGCAGCCAGCCTCCTAGCACAGACCTGTCTAGAGAAAACAGCTTCTTTACCTTCTGCAGACAAAACCACATTTACCTTCTACCTCAAAACCAAGATTTTTATTTTATATGTTAGAATCTCTTTAAAACCAAAAATTAGGAAATCTTCAGGGAGTCTGCTGATACGTTTCTCTAGTGTCTTCCTCTCATCTGTCACTGGAGACAGAGGGCTCCAGGAGTGAGGAGACATCCTCTAAAATCGCTCAGGTTTCTTACTCCTCAAAACACAAAGGCATACTCATTGCTGTAACCAGAGATTTCAGGACCTTTTGTTCTGTGAGGAATACTGGCTACACGTAGATATATGTACCATGCCAGTATAGGAGTAGAAACCCCATATTATTAGAAACCCAGTAACAATAACACCTTCTATCTTTTGACTCCACCCATGGGCTAATTCTGGAATCATTTGATTTGCCTACTGCTAATAAAATAACTGACATATATCTTAATCCAAAGAGTTCTTTTCCAGAACATGCTGCTCAGGCACCAGTGAGGCGTCTCTTGGTGCCAGTATCCCTAATTTGTTATCCAAATGTTGGCTGCATTACCATATCAAGCCATAGGAGCATACAGCCTGTCCATGTCACTCAGACTGATAGGGACTCAGAGCCCAGGGAAATTCATGTTCTCTCACATAACCAGTCCTTTGGACATTAAGACTTTTTTTTCAGCAGAGCCTGTGGCACTTTCAGTATCCATTTTGCACTATTATTTTTTCCTTCTGTATCATGCATGGTTTTATAAATGAAGCCTTTGTCCATACAGAGCTCTGTGGGACAGAACTATTTCTGTCACCTTGTGACAAGATGTGTTCCCCACAGACATATGCTGAAGTGGGCTCTGAACGTCATGCACGTCTGATCATGTTGTAACTTCTAGATACTTACTGTTATCCAGAGGGGAGGAGACTTCTGTCTGTGGACAAAGCACAACAATTCCTTTCCGTCGGATGCAATCATTGCCACAGGAATGGAAATATGGAGTCAACTAGAAAAAAAAGGCTTAGAGAGTTCTTACCATACTTCAGACCAAAAGCACAATAGTACTTCTATTTCCCTTACAACCTTCCCTGGCTTTTCCTCTAGCACTGGCATAGACATTTAATCCTTGGTAACACATAACAAAACCAATGCGGAATACTATGTCTTGAGACTGACACACCTGAAGACTGGTGTTCTAAACCTAAACTTTGTGCAAGTTACTAACATACTGGCTTCCTTACCTGGAAGCACTGGGCTATATCCTAGCAAATGTACACATTTCCTGGAAGAGAACAGATCACTAAGGCTTCTGTTGAACCTCCAGTGCTTTTTGGCATGCAAGACAAGTCTATGGCTTCCTGGAAGAGGGTCTGCTGAGCTTGGCCAGTCGAGGACATCCTCATGTTCCAAGGAATGAAGAACAGAAACTTTTAACACACCAGGTTCTAGTGACTCAGGCCTATAATCTTAGCTACTGGGAAGGGTGACATCTGAGAGTTGCATTTGAAGCTAGCCCAGGCAGAAAAGTCCCCACGAGACTCTCATCACTAATCAACCACTCAAAAACAGGAAGTAGAGCTGTGGCTCAAGGGGGTAGCTCATACCTTGAGCAAAAGAAATCAGGGACAGCACCCAGGCCCCAAGTTCAAGCCCTACCCTACAACAGAAAATAAAACCAGTTTGTTACTCTTGGGTGTGTCTGTGGCCCACTGTTACTCCCTATATCCTTTGGAAACTAAAAAGACAATATTTACTGGTCCAGCTTGTTTCTACCTGTTCAACTGATGCTGGGCAGTTTGCTCTCCAGAGTTCTTCAAATAATCTGCAACTTCATTTTTCAGTTAAAGATGAGCCCTTCCCATTGAGAGTACTCACACTCTCTCAGAGTGTGCCCTACTTTTCTGCCAGTCTGTTGTTTTTTCTTTTGCTTATCTGCTTGCTTGCTTACTCAATAAAGCTCCACCAAGTTTTCTTACAGAAAAGAAAAATGAGACTTGAGAAAATAAAATGGTTGGTTCTGCTTTAGATCTGAGAGTTCATGACAAAAAGATGGAAATAAGAGAACTTCGGAAAGTCAACAGCCACCTTAGCAAAGACTTATAGGCAAACCTCTTTAGCAAGCCAGAACTTATTGTTCAGTTTTTAGAAGGAATATGATTTTAAAAAACAAAAAGCAGCCACTTATTCAAGCAAAAGGGACCATGGCTTTGAGGCAATTTCCTCATCTCACCACCATAAAGACTGTAAATATAGCTTGATGTGGAGCTGCCGCAGAGGAGAAAACCAAAATCCTTAACATCTAAGAACTAGAGGCATGGCTCAAGTAGTAAAGTGCCATCCATGATTAAAAAATACAAGCGGAAATTCCAGCCTCAGTTCAGGCCATGGCACCTGCACATATACCAAAAAAGGAGACAACCAAAGCACCTAATAGAGACATTCAGTCTCTTCCCACATACCTCATGAGGCTCACCTGAACCACAGCACCTTCACTTTCACCATTCACCGGAATGACCACAGAAGTCCGAGTTAGTTTGTTCTGATGTACCTAAAAGACACAGTTAAGAATTAGAATCATGGGGCTGGGAGTTTGGCCTAGTGGTAGAGTGCTTGCCTAGCATGCATGATGACCCGGGTTCGAAAAAAAGCTGGAAATGGTGCTGAGGCTCAAGTGGTAGAAGAGCTCTAGCCTTGAGAAAGTTCAAGGACAGTGCTCAGGCCCTGAGCTCAAGCCGAGGACTGGTAAAAATAAACAAATAAATAAATAAAAAAGGAATTAGAATCATATATACAATGAGATCAAAGTCCATGAAGAAGCCACTCTTCCCTGATTTTCATTTCAATGAGTAAGGATTCACTTCCTATTCAGATACATCTACCTTTAAGTAGATTGAGATTTATAGTGTTATATATTTATAGGTCCACAGGGACAGAAAGAAAATTCTGTTAAATCAATCAAAGGAACTGGACACTGATGTCTCACACTTGTATTCCTACCTACTCAGGAGGCTGAAATCTAAGGATCACAGTTCAAAGCCAGCCTAGGCAAGAAAGTCCACGAGGCTTCAGATTCTTATCTCCAATTAATCCCCGTGCTCCCCCCACACACACAAGAAGTCAGAAGTGGAGCTGTGGTTTAAGTGGTAAAGCACTAGCCTTAAGCTCAGGAGTTCAGGGATAGGGCCAGGTGCTGAGTTTAAAGTCCAGGACCAACACACATCCAGGGCCAGGAGCCTGGCCTAATGGTAGAATGCTCACCTAGCCTGCACAAAGCCCTGGGTTCAATTCCTCAGTACCTCATACACATACAAAAAGCCAGAAGTTATACAGTTACCCAAGTGGTAGAGTGCTAACCTTGAGAAAGCTCAAGAACAGTGCCCAGGACCAAGTTCAAGTCCCAGGACTGGCAAAAAAAAAAATGCTCAGCGTGATAGGACACTAGGCAGTTCTATGCTTTTGCAGAAAATAGCCTATTCAGAGAATCCCAAAATGCCAGTATTCTTCACAAGGTAGGAATCCAGAGGTTACCAATGAAGGTAACTAACAAGGAATAAAAGGAAACACACCTCCAATATAACACTGGTGTTATACTGGATAAGAATCATGTATCTGACTCCAAGGGGACTGTTTGTAAAATTTACTTCAACCATCTTCTCATTCTTCTTACAAGCAGTGATGTTGGGTTCCCATAGACTTCCTATGAGTTGAGAAAGAATCACACAGATTAACTAGTTAACTGGTCTGTTTATTTTGCACCCCCCCCCCAAAAAAAAGCTTTGCAAAAAAAAAAATCTAATTTTCAGGCACACATCTAAGAGACCGGGACAAAGTATACTCCTCCCAGAGTCTCAAACTACCTGCTGTCTAAGAGAAGTTTAGGGTTTCCATCTTTGCCAAAAAAAAAAACTTCAAGCTAAAAATGGTGGGGGCCACAGATCTGGTTCTACTACTACTATTCTCAGTCTGTATTTCAAGCTATGGACTAGAGCCAATATTGTCTTCTTCCCAACATTTGAGAAGGCACAGGCTGGGAAACATGCCTAAGCACATGAAGCTAGTGACTTCAAGAGTAGAAATGCTACCACAAGGCCATCCTATGGTACAGAAGGATCGCCTCCTGCCAGCTTTACTGAATTCAAATAAGGAAATGTCCCACAACTTAGGGGATTCCCTGACAGGTCTGCTGGGAGAAAAAGTCAGTTGTTTCACTGATGTGACTTGCAAATAGGAACTGGGTTCATTTCCAGGAACATGATGTATAACAACATGAATTAACTTCCTCACCTAGGAGACCATTTTTGGAAGCCCTGGTTCACAGCTGACTTTAGAAGTTCGTGCTAAGACTGATACCAGGTCTTCAAACCTCACACCCCAAATTCCTTCTGTGGTGTGTGTGTATGTAGGTCTAGAGGCTTGAACTCTGAGCTTGGGCACTGTCCCTGAACTCTTCAGCTCAAGGCTAGCAGTCTACCACTTTGAACCACAACACCATTTCCAGTTTTCAAATGGTTAACTGAAGATGAGGGTCTCATGGACTTTCCTGCCTGGACTGGCTTTGAATCATGCTTCTCAGCTCTCAGCCTCCTGAGCTAGGATTAGTGTCTGACTCCCAAGTTCCTTCATACTCCAACATCCCTTCATACTCCAGCTCCTTCATAATCCTTTCCTTGAGGAAGGGAATAAGAGAGGAAAGTCTCCCCCTTTAGGTCGGCCAGACAATGACAGGCACATAGCTCAGTTTAACAGAGATGTCTTCTGGGGTGAAGGGTTTCTAAATGACCGCTAGCACTATTACTATACCAAGATTACAATGGCTGAGGCATGTACACTAATCTCCGATGTCAGGCACTAAAGAGTGATTATCATAAAGGGGTTATTTCCACAGTTCAGGGGGGGAAACTTAATCATCTATCATGGACACAGGTTGAGAACTTGCTTTGCTAATCAACAGGATCCTTGAGGGGTCTTTACCAGGAAAGGTGATGATGGTGGTAAACAAGTGATTCCAGTCCAATCAGAACCAGCCTTCTGTTTATGCCATTGTTACATGCAGTTAAGGCTAAAATGTTAGTTTAGCTAAAGGAGTGGAGGTGGTTTCACAAGTCCTTTCCTGGAGAGGGTCTTGTCCCCATGGGCAAAGTGCAAAACAAAGGGCAAGAACCCTACGAGCTTCCGTCTTCATTGGACAGCTTGGCTCATACCTTCCAGTTGTAGGCCTTAGTTCTTCATCCGTTCAAGTCTGCTCAGGTTAGGAGAGTCTTCATATAACTAAACACAATGCTGCATCTACTTACCTGCCTCAACGCACTTTTGTTTGTATTTCATTGTGTGGTCTAAGCAGCCTAGAAATTTGAATGAAAGCTTTTACACTTTGGAAAAAAAAAAACAGTCTCTATTGTATGCTTTCCAACCAATAAGAGCACACACCTACATACATACATACAAACACGCACATCCCACAGACATATACACCACCTACAACAAACTACCAAAACATGCCAGATGTGAGTGAGAGAGAAAATCTAAATAACCCACTACCATTTTATTCTTGAACAGAAAATCAACTTTTCAACACAACTTTTATAAAAACAGAAACAGTACTGATGGGTCATGCCATGGTTCAAGTGGTAAAGCACCAGTCTAGCAAGCCCAAGATCTTGCTTTCAAATCCCAGTACTGTAATAAAAAAATAAAAAATAAAAACAGTATTAGGTACCCCTGAGAGAAGATTCTCATAAAATCACAATCCTTTCAAAGCAAGCTTTGGCAATATATATGGATTCTGCTCTCTTCTAGCCTGCTGCCTATTCCAAGCAGTAACCTAGCTAGGGGACAAAAGTCCCCTAGTCCTCAGCAATGATGTCACACCTTTGACAAAATGCAGTAAGGCCCCCAAACCCATATCCTTCAAGCTAAGCATAAGACCAGGATCAGACAAATGGGAGCAACCTTCAGGACGATTGTCAAGATCATGAAAAACAAAAACTATAGAGTAAGATGAAAAACAAGGGACTAAATACAATTAAAACCAAAAAGACATTACCAGAGATGTAGGTGAAACCCAGTTAAAGTCTGCAGTTTTCCTAATAGAAATGTACCAATGTTTTTACATTGGTCAATGTAACAATTAGAAAAAATTAGGCAGGAGAGATAATTCTTTGTACTAGTTTTGTAACTTTTCTGCGAATTAAAAATAATTCTGAAGTTTATTTAAAAATAAAGGGAGATTTAGGAAAGCTTATCACTGAAAATGAGTTGGACAGCCCAGTGCACTACTGTAAAAAAAAAGTTTAAAGGTCATTTTTGCTTTCCATGATATGTGCAGCCCTGCGTGAGGCACTTACCCTCACTTTCCTCACCTGTGATAATGGGCTATCCCAAGTTCATAGTTGGTAGGGAAGCTCACTACCAGGCTTAATAATCCTGCCTGATACCCAGGAATGGTACTTGCCTTGCATTTACCCAATTATTCTTTTTTATTTTTGTGGGTCATGGAGCTTGAACTCAGCCTGGGCGTTGTTCCTGAGCTCTTCAGCTCAAGGCTACCACCCTACCCTTGAGCTAAGCCCCATTTCTCATTTTCTAGAAGTTAAGTGGAGATAAGAGTCTCAGGTCCTTTTGTGCCCTGATTGGCTTTGAACCTTGATCCTCAGATCTCAGCCTCCTTAGTAGCTAGGATTGCAGGGGTGAGTCACCATGCCTGGCTACCCAATTACTCTTTGAATTAGGAGTAGTTACTATACTATATTGTGTGTATATATATACATATATATATAATATTGTACATTGTATATTACAGATGAAGAAACAGACCTTGCTAATCCAAAGCCTTATCCAGGGTCCCCTAGGCTCATTGGACAAACCAATACACCCCAAAGTAAAGACAAAAAGCTAAGTGAAGAGTTGAGGAAATTTACCTGGTGAGGTGAAGTTGATAGATAAAGATGGGCCATCTTCATTCATGTTTGCATTGGGGATATTATGGGCACCGATGAGGTAGAGAGTGCTCAGCTCCACAGGAAAACCAATGTAGGAGAATGTCCACTGAAAGACAAAGCAAGGTGCCTGGTTCTCACAGGCTGTGTGGGGCAGAAATAGGGCCTCTGTGGGGGGGGTTCTTTCTTTTTTCCCGGTATTAAAGTTTGAAATCAGGGTCATATGCTTGCTGTACTGGTGCTCTACCACTTCGGCTACACTTCTAGCCCTGCTTTTTTGCTGGTTACTTTGGAGATGGAGTCTAGCAACTTTTCGGCCCTGGTTGGCCTTAAACTGAGATCCTCCAGATCTCAGCCTCCTGGTTAGCCAAGATTCCACAAATACCTGGCATCTTTTTCATTTTTAATATTGTCCTTTATGCAGCTGCTGGAATTTAGAGAATGAGCCCTACACAATGAGAATGAGAGTGAGAGAGATGAACTACTAGAGCTAGGACAATTTAAATCCAGCCCACTCTCTTTGCTGATATATCCTGAAGTATCTACTGAACCAGAAATATTCAGGGAATATTCACAGAGAAATGAAGTGGCTAAAAAGGGTATTTAAACTTGGGCACATCAGTGCTCCCCAAACAGAAAGTTTTCAGTCACAACTGCATGCCTCAAAGTGCTTACCTTGCCACCAGAAGGTCTGGTCTGACTCTGGAAGGCCCGTGTGTAATTACATCTCACACAGCTATGTGACTGAATATTGCTTTTTCCCGTCACACAGATTTTGGTGGCCTTCAACAGACGGATGCTGGCTGCAGAGACACGTTAAGTGGGCAGTTACATTACTCAGTCCTTGCTACATGACAGATCTGATGCTAGATACTTCCCATGCTCTCTCAGTTGATAGTAAACACAGCATCACTAAAAGGTAAGCAGCAAGTGTGAGGACCCAGTGTGAAGATGGGGTGAGCTAGGTTTACAGAGTTCCAGGGAAGCTCTGCTGCAATTCCTAAGCTCAGATTTAATTCTTGACTACATCAAATTTAATTGAATTTAGCCAATGGAAACATAGGGGCTAAACACAAGCATGGGAATTAGATTCATTGTAAGAACCCACAGGTTGCTTTGCAAGTGCCTTGTAGCATATCTAGAGCAGATGTCAAGACTTTTGTTATATCAGCTGGGAAGTAGAAGAGAAGCCCACTTAAGCCAGTGTTCTTCCTAAAATGGGAGAATTCTCTCTGGTCTCTCCCTGTCTTCTTCCATGAAATATAATGCATTGAAAAAACAACAACAATACACAGATCATCAGCATACTACCTGTTGAATTTGCACACTGTGTGACTAGCACAGGTGAAGAACTCCCCACCCTAGAGGCGCCCCTGGTGATTGGTTTCAGTCACTCCTAACCCAAAGTAACCACCATCCCAATTGCTGACCTTCAGTTTATGCAGCATGTACAACTGCGCTATGCCTACAGGGATAACTGTATGAACTCTCCAGGATCCGGCTACTTATGTTTGTGACATCCATATTATATGAAGTTACAGGTCATCCTATTGGATTTCACCTGTTACTATATTCCACTGTTGGTCATTTGGGTGTTTTGGTTATTAAGAACAGTGCTACTGTGAACATCCTGGAATGTAGCTTTGAATATAAACATGTTGGACTCTTTATGGATATATCGAGGAGTGAGATGAATAGTTCTTTTAGCCTGCATATTTCTAGTTTAGTAGACACTACAGGGCTTATATTTGATTGATGCGAACTTACCATCTGCCCGGAGTGTCCAGCTTATGTTCATCAAAATTGAACTGTCTTTTGCTGCAGTGCTGGTTCTAACAGGTTCTACTCTGAGGTCCCTCAAATCTCCTGGGGTCAGGGTGTGTTGAATCAGCCACTCTGGAGATGGCCCTAGGCAAAGGTAAGACTTCTCATGACATTCCTCTTCCTGGTCCAGTCTCCCGATCCACTCTGACCCATCACTATTCATCGTATCTTCCAGCTAAGGTAAGCCAAGCCTTTCTAGGTGTTGGCTGAACACAGCTAAGCTGGAACTGACCTCATGTCCAAATTACAGCACATTTGGAATCTATATACCCAGCTGCATGGGTATATAGAGGTCCCCTGTGCCTCCAGCCATCTGGTCACACTGATCCCCCCTCATCCTCCCCACACTCTACTACCTTCCAGCTTTTGTTGCTGTCATCTCTTCTAGAGCTCATCTTCCCTAGATCCATTTTGGGAGCAGAAATTCATCTCAAATACCCATTCTTCTATAAAACATTTGCTCACTGATCCCCACCATAAGTTACTTCTGTCCCCTACACTGGCACTCCCTCTGTCTACAGAGTGGCAAACTTGCTTTCTACCCTGCATGGTAAGACCTTCCCCGCCAGTGTCCCAGTCCTTTACCAGGACCTCTTTATTCTTCAGAGTTCTTGAGAACTTCAACCCCAGCAACTAAAACAAAGTAATCATTTCTCCTGTGCTTGATCTCTGCTTAAACACTTCCTAGATTCAGGTTCTCTTAACATCCAAATGTGATTCAATATACTAATTCCAAAAATGTACCTACCATCTTCAGAGCCACACTGAATATTCTACAGGAGGGGGGGAAAAAAAAACAAGTGTCACATTGAAGCCAACAAACCACAAGCTTTCTGTTATCAGATTAGGCAAAATACCATCTTTTCCCCTTGGGTGCATAAGTAAATTATAAAGTTTCAAAAAGATGATCTGTTTCTACTTCACAACTTGGAGAAAACTAAGCCGCTCCTCCAGTGATTTAGTTCAAGGCCAGAGGTGGTCTCCATTCATTTATGGGTATTAACCTTCCCTGTGCCAAAAGCACAGATGATTTAGGACCATCCTGAGCACCAACCTCCCCACCCCACACCAATATTTGACTGTAGGTTTTCAGAACTATCTGTAGTTTTTATTGAGTTTCCCAGACAAAGGATTTATTGTGCAATGAAAATGGTCAATGGTACTTTCTACAGATTCTTAACATGCTGTCTTTTTAAAAAAAAGGAGCTTTTTTTTAAAGAAAAAAAGATAAATATTTATCATTGATGTCCAAGACATCAATGAGATAAACTGTGCATGTCGACTTAAAAAAAAATTAGCCAGGAGCTGGTGGCTCATGACTGTAATCCTAGCTACTCAGGAGGCTAAAATCTGAGGATCAAGGTTCAAAAATGGCCTGGGCAGGAAATGCCATGAGATTCTTATCTCCAGCAAATTACATGGAGAAAGCTGGAAGTGGTGCTGTGGCACATCCATGATTCTAGTATCCATCCCCTCCCTCTATGCCTCCACCCAGTAAGACAGAAGGTAAAACTTTTTCCTTCAATACTGGGGATTAAACTTAGGACCCCTCTCTCATTTGATAGTCAGGTGTCTACCATTTGAGACATGACCCTAGTCCAAGGCTTGATGGCTTGAGTCATTAGGGTTTGGATAAAACCATCATAACCTCTTTGTCTCTGTGAAACTCAACTGAAGGGATCTCATCCCATATTCTTCAACAAATAAGATATCACATTGGAAACTATGTTTCTGTTGAAAGACTAATGAGATAAATTTTAGGAAGAAGCCAAGCAGCCGCTCTAACTCATAGTTCAAACTTGCCTTACAAGCAAGTGCCACAAAGGCAACGAATTCTTCCGTTGGTAGAAAAAGCTAAGGGGCTCTCAAAACAAAAAGGGCAAAAGACAGCTGCAGAAGGGATCAGGACACTGTGAATGGTATATGGTTTCCCATGGCTATCACCCAAGACCCACCTTGCTGTGCTGTATTACACTATCTGAGAAGCAGGGATTGGTTCTGAAGGCCCTTTTGAAAATGAGCTTTTTTTCCTTCTCTAGTGACCCAGAAAATTGATTCAATTCAGAAGAAAGAAAGCCTAACTTTTGGAATCGACAGGATCCAAGAGAAGGAAAAGTAAGCAGGTAGTAGCCTCAACCAACCTTGGACGAGGAAGTTCTTGTCTGCTGCTTTGTGGGCCACCCTTCCTTTTACTGATGGAGAAATGGAGGCTAGGTGCGCACAGACACCTGAATCAATAACCCAGGGTGGCATCTACTACTAGATCTGTCCGGCCTGTGATCCACCGGGATTGCCCACGGGGGGTTAAACAGGAGCCATCGAGAGCTCCATCCCTCCAGGCGTGAGGAAGCCCTGGCTGGTGTGTGAGGGGCGGGGGGGAGAGGGGAAGGGGTGCAGTCAGGGTCCAGGAGCCAGGGAAGGGGTGAAGAAGGGGTAGAGGTGCAATGCTTACCGGTTCTTGGGGCATAGCGCTTCTGCACAGCGCAACCAGGCTCAGCAGCACAAACGACATGACCCAGCCACAATCGCTCACTGGCCGCCAGCACGCAGGGGTCTGGGCAGCCCAGCAGCCCTGGGCGCTCTTAAACTTGCATCCTGGCCCCGCCCATCGGGGCCCCGCCCCCAGGACCACGCCCCCTCAGGGCCCCGCCCCCTGCAGCCCCGCCCCGGGCGGAGGCGGGTCTCGCTCGCTCTCCCTCCACTCCCGGGCCCCGAGGTGAAGTCTCCCGCCCAGTCTCCAGAACTCCCTCCGGGCCGGGTGGGGGGGTCGGGGAAGGGCAGGGACTCCGCGCGGGGCTGGTCGGTGCGCACGCACGTGTGCTCCTGGCGGGCCAGGTGTGGTGCCTGCACCCACGCCCCCGGCCCAGCGCCCCGCCCGGCTACGCCCTCCCACCCCAGGCGCTGGGACCCGGCCGCCCTCCTGCTCGTGGAGTGCGCGCGCGGGTGTGAGCGGTTACAGTGCGGCGGGGCCAGGGACCGGGCCGCGCACCGGGCGCTGCTGCTCTCCTCGAGCTCCGGGGTCCCCCGGGTGAGTATCCCGGAGAATGAACCCCGAACCCCCAGAGATCCTCCAGCCCGGAGGCTCTGGCGGGTTGGGAGGACTTGGGGACCCCTCTATGTGGTAGCTGAGCCGGGGCGGGAGGGGGGGCGAGGGAGAGACGCAAGCCTCCGCTTGGAGCCACTTCTTCAAGGGTGCTACTCAGCAGGCGCTTAGGCAATTTAAAAAAAAAAAAGGAGAGAGAGATAGGAATTGTCTGCTCCCACCCCTTAGATGTGTTTGCTGGTAAATGTGTGTTTCCACAAAATAGAGGGAGTCTCGAAGTGGAAGCCTCAGCACTGTGGGTTTAAGAACTGCGGTTCTCAGGGTTGATACTTAATGAGACTGAGACTTCAAGGCCAGGCCTGATCACAGACCTCCCACCCCCCGCCCACCAATCTGGGGAGGGTGGTCCCGGGGCCTTCCTCTTTGGCCTAGTGGTTTGAGGGACAGTTGACCATCCCTTGAGTGAGCCACAGAGCCTGGAACTTTTGCTGCTTCAAGCCCCTCAAATGTTGGGGGACCAACTCAGGCACACACCTCCTAAGCTCTTATTTAGTCCTCAAGCAGGACATGCAGCTTCTGGATGGGTGCTCAGCGGGTAGAAGGTGGTGCTGAGTTCAGCAGCTAGGTTTACTGAGGCCCTACCGTGAGGTAGGCCTAACTCACCTGTGAGGTTCAGGTGAAAGCTCCAGTTCTGGCACCCAGCCCTCAGCCCCACAGGCCTGAGGCATGCATGCATACAGGTGGAATGTAGGAATCTTAATCAAGGATTGATCTGGCTCCTGGGAGGGGTGAGAGTTATTCAGGCCAGGTTGTGGCCTTACCCTTCCCTGGGGCTGAGGTACTCTAGGTCAATCTTTCTGAGTAACTATGTGCACTGTGTACCCTACAATCATTTCTAGCTCCCATAGTGGCCCTTTCTGTACAGTAAACACTTGCCAAAGGGTGCAAAGGTGAATTGCACTTGGTGCTCTGGAACTGAAGAGTGCAGTGAGAGGCACGTTCAAGGCCACCGGTGTCCACCCTTCTTACCAATGGAAGCAGCTTGAAACCATGGACTTTGTCCCGTGTTGTCAAGGAACCGACTCTGGCATTTAGATGGTGGGCAGTCTTCAGTTTATTAAAGGCCACCCGTGTGGGGGAGGGGGTGCAGGTAGGGCTAACCTCTCAGAGACCAGAGAAGCATAGGTCATCACCAGCCTTCATGCTGACAGTGAATAGTGAGAGCCTGCCCCAGGCCACGCTCAGAGTTGTGCTGGTAGAGCAGATCCTGCTTCAGCTAATAAGTACAGAGACTTCAGGACAACTTGGACTGTAAAGCCCTGTCGGGGGACAAGTCTGTGAGTTATCCATTGCTAGTGCTTTTGGGGAGGAAAGCCTGGGGTAGTAGGGACTGGGGAGCTGGTTAGAGCAGGAAGCCCAAGATTGAGACCCCAGAGGCAGGAGGACACATGGGTACCAAATCCAAGTCCAACATGGTCTGGCGGAAAGACCGACAGTATAGCGAGAGGAAGTAGGCTCAGAAATAGAAGAGGTGGAGGGTAGTTTTTTTTTTATTAAAGAATTAACATTGATTTTTACATCATATTTCAAATGTGTTTAACAAACAAGTATTCAAGAAGGGACTCTATATATAATCACTGGCACTTAGATTTTGGAACATAATTAAAATCAGGCTGAGGCTTTGTATGTCAGATACATAGTAATCTATGTAATAAAACATGTCTATAGAGTCATAGATTTTTATGTCTATGTAGTTGTGTTTATATTTCCAATACCATGTCTGTAGCATTGGGTATGCAAATATTGAGTCCTCCCTCTTGTACTGTTTGGCTCTAATAGCCACATGCAGCAAAGGATACCATGTAGCTTTTGTTCCTTTGGTCTTATCTCACTCAACATGATTCACTCTAGCTTCATCCACTTCCTTGCAAATGCCATTATTTTATCTTGTCTGATGGCTACGTAGAATTCCATTGTATATATATATATACCACATTTTCTGTATCCATTCATCTACAGTAGGGCATCTGGATTGTTTCCATCGCTTGGCTATTGTGAATAGTGCAGAGATGAACATAGCTGAGCAGGTGTCCTTATCATATCTTGGGTTATGATGTTCAGGATAGATGCCCAGGAGTGGTATGGTGGGATCGTAGGGAAGGTCTATTTTCAGTTCTTTAAGAAACCTCCACACTGCTTTCCAGAGTGGCTGAACTTGCTTACAAATCCACCTGCAGTACAGTAGGGTTCTTTTTTCTCCACAACCCCACCAGCATCTGTTTGAGTTCAAAATCTTGGCCATTCTTGTTGGGGTAAGGTGATAACTTACAGTTGTTTTTAATTGCATTTCCTTTATGACCATGGATGATGAGCATTTTCTCATATGCTTTTCTGCCATTTTAACCACCTCTTTTGATGTCTTTCTTTAGTTCCCTTGCCCATTAAGTGATTGGTTTGTTGGGTTTGGGGGGATTCGTTCTTGGGTTCCCTGTAGATACTGGATATTTTTGTTTTGGGTTTTTTTCTGGTGGGTCATGGGGCTTGAACTCCTCCTGGGCACTGTCCCTATGCTCTTCAGCTCAAGGCTACTGCCCTACCCCTGGGCCTGGGTGTTGTCTCTGACCTCTTCTGCTCAAGGTTACTGCCCTACCCTTGAGCCAAGTCACTTCCCGTTTTCTGGAGGTTAATTGAGGATAAGAGTCAGGTCCTTTTGTGCCTGGGATTTGAACCTTAATCCTCAGATCTCAGCCTCCCTGAGTAGCTAGGATTCCTGGCATGAGCCACCATTCCCAGCGGGGGGAGGGTAGTTTCATTTTTAGAAAGGAGATGGCTAAGTTCCTTCACTAGGGAATAGGAGAGGTCCAAAAAGGAGAGAGGAAGAGTGGAGGGAAGATGGAATGGAAGTCCCTGAGCATGTGTGAGGAGGGGTTGTTCTCTTGGTAAGGGTGTAAAGCAACTTCTGAACAGCCAGATTAAGTTCATCAGCCACTCCTGGGGCCAGCAATGATAGGCTTAGAGAAGATGCGTCCATGCTGTGGGACTTCTGGAATGGGTGTGCGCTTGAGGCTTGCACAGGACCGGCTGTGGAGTACGCAGAGAAAGAGAGAGGAGTTCTGCATGGGCGAACAGGACATCTCTGAGGCTCTCACACTGGTTCATGCCACAAGCCTCTCTCTAAAAGGCCTCCCGAAAGGGACCCAGCATGCTTGGATCCCTTAGCCCAGTAACTGTGGGTTGAAACCTGGAGGCAGGGGCACCTGGGTTCAGCAAGGCCCAGCTTCCTCCTCGTAGCTCTTCTCAGAACCTCTGGTTGTTTTTCTGTAAAATGGGGCTAAATGAGACCATAGAGTGACTAGAGGATCGGAGTGACCTTTGGAGACCCTTTCAGTCATAGTCTGCCAAGGCTGGATTTCCAAAACACTTGAAGGTGACTTTAGTAAGTGCTCATTAAAGTTCTGAGTAAAGAAATAACTCAAGGTATACCTTCTTCCAAGGGTATGGAAAAGCCTACCCACCTAGTAGAGCTGCTTTGAACTTCTTCCTCTTTTTCCACAAGCAGGCAAAGGTCATGGGCTGGGCCAAAGCCTGGAAAAGTCTTTTTTTTTTTTTAATTGTTGGGGTTACAGTTACATTCACCAGGTAGTAGGTGTATTACTTCTCACACATTGCTACCCTTTCTCATGTTTTTGTTCCCATTTCCCTCCCCCCACACCCTCAATCATCTTGTTTTTTCCTCTTCCCTTTCCTATTTCAAATAAATAAACATATATACAATATACCAGGTACTGTATCTGACTTTAGAAAAGCTTTCTATTCAGGACTATTGGCCCCTTACCAAGACTCCCCTACCCCCAAACAGGCTCTGTGTTGCCAGTGAGGGCTGAGACTCCCAGTCTCTAGACTGCCTGGCTCTGGTACTCACTTTCATCTCTTGGTCGTGGTCAGGCACTTTGGTCTCTCAGTCTCGCTATTCCTATAGTGTGTTGCTAACCTCAGCTCTGCCTCACTAGCAGGCTATCAGGAGACTCATGGCAGAAGTTGGGAAAGGAAGTTGAAGGGTTTAAAATTGTTGTGTTGAGCTTGGTACCTACAGCTCCTGCCTGTACTAGTCAGAGGTTGAGATCAAAGCAGGAAAGTCCTGGAGACTTTTACCTCCATTAATTAGCAAAATGCTAGACTGGGGATGTGGCTCATGTGATAGAGTGCCAGCTATGTTGAAGAAAACTGCGCAAGAATTAAAGATTCAAGTCATGGTATTGGTGGGCTTTTTTGAATCTACACACACAAATACTGCTGTGTAGATTTAGGGCAGGGAAGGCAAGAGAATTAAAAAAATCCTAATATGCAAATGGGAAAATTCCCTTGGTCCCAAGAGTAAGGACAGTCTCCGGATCATGTCACGGCTCTGTAAACCTTTGTGGCTCTGCTGGGTTCATCCCTGAGACAACAAGGCAGTGAGGATTGTTGACGTTTCCTGGGTCTAGCCTCCACCCACACAGGTGGAATTTTCCACTTTGTTCTCTTGCAAATATTAATCAAGGCCCTGGCCCATCAACAGTGAATTCATTGTCTCATGAAGAGCTTGCTGGTCTGGCAAATACGAGCTGCCTGCCAGCACTCCTGAAGCTGAGCTGGGAGAGTAGGCGTTGGCATTTGGCCCTTGGTATGCCTTCTTCCCTTCCTCACTCTTCCCTTCCAGCTACTTGGACTCCTCAGCAGAACTGAGTTTAATGCCAGGTTTAAGCTTTTTACCCCGAAGCCAATATTCAGGTTTTGCTCTGCACTGTCAGGGCCACAGAACTCCACACATTACTATGCCTTAGAGGGCGGGGCTGGCTCAGGAAAGCAGGTAGACTCAAGTCATGGTGGAAACTTGGTTGTTCATGCTCTGCCAGCCAATTCACGGGACAAAACCCTACAACTAGTGTGTCCTGCCCATGGCTGTGATCTCTGTGCTGTCTCCTGATGTGTGATGATTGTCGTGTTTGTTATCACATTGGAGTTTCAAAGACAGTCCAGAACACACAGGAGTTACATAGGTATACCCAGTATATATGGGTATACTTTTTCTCTCAGATCCCTATCTATAAACAGGGTGATGGTGTATAAGACAGAACACCTGATTTTGTGGAAATGCAGGGTCAGTCAATGATAGTTGAATTAACCTGTGATTAAGAGAATTAAGATAAAAGTGTGAAGAGGGAATTCAGGCCATTCTGTGGACTTCATAGACTCCCTGTTTGCTGCTGCTATTTTTGTTTTTGGTTCCAGTCATGGGGGTTGAACTTGAGCCTGGGTACTGTTCTGCTTTTGTGTTCAAGGCTAACACTCTACTCTTGAGCCACTGATCCACTTCTAGCTTTTTGGTAGTCAATTGGAGATAAGACTTCCATGGACTTTTCTGCCCAGGCTGGCTTGAACTGCGATCATCAAATCTCAGCCCCTAAGTAGATAGGATTATAGGCATGAGCCACGAATGCCTTGCCTCCATTGTGCTTTTAAGGATGTTAAATGACATACAGTGCCCCTAGATGAGTGATTAGGTTAGGAATTGAAAGTACTTTCTTTAAAAAAAAAAAAATCTGCGCCCTGGAGGAATACCTATAAAAAGACCATAAAGAGAAGACACCCATGTCAAGAGACTGATTGTAAGGCCAACTGAGGCCTGGTGGGTCTCAGTGATAGCATCAGAATAGGATAAACATCTAGGTGACTGATTTCTGAACTGGAACCCTCAGCCCAATCAGAGGACATCAACGCTCTGAGATGAAGACCAACTCCCCACTATTGCCACTTTCTGTCTTCCTTCCTTGCACCTTCCTTTCTCTTCCCATGGTAAACCTCTCTGCTGACTACTACTCTGTGTGTCTCCTTGTGATTACTTAGGGATTAATTTCATCTTTATTCCAAGTTCTTGGAGGATCACAGTGGGTTTGGAAGAATCCTTCTATCAGGGAAATCTCTTTTCCAACTCAGTACTTTCCTGACCTCTGCGTTGTAGTGGCTGAAGCGTGGAAAGGAATCAGCAGTGGCTGTGTGTGTGAACATTGGCTGGCTGATCATGGCTTTAGGGTAGACATTTGGCCCCCCTTCTGGACTGCTTTGCTGGAGTTGCTGCCCCTTGCTGGAGGCTTGGCCTGCCCTGACATGAGCAAATGAATGTAGACTTGTGAATCACATGGGCTTTTACAGAGCTGCTATGCTTAGGAGGCCATGTTTTTTGGGAGTACTAGAGTTACTACTACAGATGGTGGCAGGGAAACTTAGGCACTTTGTAGGCCCCCTGTCATGTTTGATGATGGCATATTTGGGCTCTCTGGCGGATTAATATCTGGTCCATAACATTCTCAGTCTCTCTGTGGTGAAGGACTAGAAATCCATTTATTTGCTTTTTTTTTTTTTTTTAAATCGGTCCTGGGACTTGAACTCTGGGCCTGGGCATTGTCCCTGAGCTCTTGAGCTCAAGGCTGCCAACCTACCCCTTGAGCCACAGCGCCACTTCCAGTTTTCTGGTGAGTGTAGATAAGAGCCTTGTGGACTTTTTGTTTTAGTGCTTGGGCTGGTTTTGAACCTTTATCCTCAGATCTCAGCCTCCTGAGTAGTTAGAATTACAGGGGTGAGCCACCTCACCCAGCTTGCTTTTGAAAATTTAATTACTCATGGTCTGATTTTTTAAATGCCAAAGACATTCACTGTAATAATTAAAGCGAGTCTATACAAAATGAAAGGGCCCTGTCTTACTTCTAGATACATCCATTTGAGGTCACTGCAAAGGCTTGAGAAGTTTCTCAATGTTGCCTTCCATTCTGTACTTATCTTTCATAGACTATTGCAAACAGAGAATGAGCAAGGACCACTCTGCTCTCACCTGCCAGACTATACTGTATCCTGTCATTTGCTGGCTGTGAGATGAATGCTTTGTCGCTGAAATTTAGAAAACTCATTTAGAAAAGTGTGCTTGAAAGAGAGAGCTCCACAAAAGATTAGCAGAAGGTATCAAGCTCCTGAAAGATAGTATTAGCCCTTAGCCAGGAACCAGGCCTCTGCCTCCCCCAGCCCAAGTATCTCTCCCCCTCCCTTTTTTTCCCCTCCCCTGTGGGTAATGGGACTTGAATTCAGTCCCTTAACTCTTATGCCCAAGGCTAGTACTCTACCACTTTGAACCACGGCACCACTTCTGGTTTTCTGGTGGTTAATTGGAGGTAAGAGTCTCACCGACTTTAGTGCCGGGGCTGGCTTTAAACCTGGATCCTCAGATCTCAGCCTCCTGAGTAGCTAGGATTACAGGCATGAACTAGTGGTGCCGGGCTCCCTTCCTTTTTAGGGCTATTTGAGATTCCACACTAACAGCTACAGAAACCCTCTTTTGAATACCCTACAAATTTAGGTGAAGTCAAAATTAAGCTAGAGACTCCACTGCATATATTGTCTGCCTTGTCTGCCTCACCCTCTTGGGATGATTTTAAACCAAGTCCTCAATAGCTTATGTGTTTCTGAAAAAGTGCTATGAAATGAGTTCGCTGCAGGACCCTTATCACATCACCCAGAGATTTCTTCAGATCTTCCGGATCTCCACTCTTCTAGTCCCTAGGATCAGTTAAGAGCTTCTCAGTATGATAAGCAGGTACATCCTGTGCTTCTCTCATAATCTGTAGGTTTTCCTCCTCCTGTCCTACATTCATATACTTGGCCTTCTTGTTAAAGGAATATGTGATATTTTCCCTGCCCAGATTCTATTGACACTGACCTTTTGCATGTTCCTCTGCATTTCCTGTGGTGATCCAGACCCCTGCCACAACTGCAAGGAAAAGCCCCTGCGATTTTAGTCATCTCCCATGTATGTGACATTTGGGTGAAGTCCAAGCTGAACTTCATATCTTTCCGACTTCTGCTGGCTCTGGGGTCCCCTCACACTAAGATCACCCCAGTGCTATGGAGAATTGGCTATGAGTTGGAGCTATCTCAGGGGAAGATTATAATTGTGAGAGTGTGTGTGTGTGTGATTCCTGGGGCTTGAACTCAGGGACTGGTTGCTGTCTGTGAGCTTTGTTATTTATATTCAAGACTATAATTTTTACCACCGAAGCCACAGCTCTGCTTCCTCCAGTGCAGCTGTTTGTTGTGCATCACTATGTGGGAACTGAGGTTCCTAGGAAGAGAAACTTTTATTTGTGGTCATACTAAGGCTTGAACTCAGGGTTTCACCGTCATCTCACTTGGTTTTTTCCACTCACAGCTGGCTCTCCTACCACTTGAACCACACCTCTAGTCTGGCACTTAATTGGAGGTAAGACTCTCCTGGGAGTTTTTGATCTCAGCCTTAGATGTGTGAACCACTGGTGCACAGCTAAAAGAAACTCGACTTTTAATGAAAATTGTTTTAACTTTGAATTATTTTTTTTGATTAAAGAATTTGTTAACATTGATTTTTATATTATATTTCAAATGTCATGTTTAACAAACAAGTATTCAAGAAGGAAATCTCTGTGTACAATCACTGGCACTTAGGTTTTAGAACATAATTAAATTTAAGCTGAGGGTTTCTATGTCATAGATACATATTAATCTATGTAATAAAACATTATGTCTATAAAGTATATAGCTCATCTTAGATTTTTATGTCTATGTAATTAGGCTTATATCTCCAAGACCATGTCCATAACCTTGGGTACCAAAATATTGAGTTCTTCTTCTTATACTGTTTGGATCTAATAGCCACATATAAAGGATACCATGTGCCTTTGGTCTTGACTTATCTCACCCAACATGATTTGCTCTAGATTCATCTACTTCCCAGCAAATGCCATTATTTTATCTTGTCTGTTGGCTATGTAGAATTCCATTGTATATATATACCACAGCATGCATGTGGCCAGTGTGGAGGAGAGCTCTCTGAAGAAATGACTCCTGAATGAGTCCTACAGTCAGGGAAGAGTGGACCAGGTAGGCAGAAATCAGAACACAGGCCTGGAAGAGGGATTAACATGTACGAGGCCCCAGGGGAAGAAGGGAAGGTGGTTCCTTTACCTGGAGCCCAGAGAGTAACTCGCAAGAGGAAGAGAGGGGACTGGCAGGGACCAGGCCATCAGAAATCTTACTATAGGGACTATAGGCCATGGAGAAGTTGATTTCAACATCATAGGGTACCCTGAGTTAGGGTGGCAGGGAGGTTCCTCTGGGAAGAGAGCAGCTGCCCACTGGGCTGTCACTATCGCTCAGCTCAGGCAAGTCTCATCACAATGACCCCTCTTCTTAGCCTCCCAAGTCCTACTGTGCCTCACGCCCTCTCCCCATGCAAATTGTGATCTTTTGGCTCCCCCAAATTGGCTTTGTTGGTTGGACCTGTAGTGGGGTGTGTTCAGCCTCTGACCTGAAATGGGACACATCTCTTGGACTTCTTCCCTCTATGGATTGGGCTGATGGTGATAACAATAATGATGAAGGCCCCCTCTCTGTGTATGTGCCCAGTGCTTTAGGAGGCTCAGAGAGGATGGCTGCTTCTGTTGTTATGTTAGTTTCAATTGAGTCAGTCATTTAACAGTATTCAGACTTGAATTACACTTTCTTGATCCATTCATCTGTTGAAGGACAACTGGGCTGTCTTCATAACTTATATGAATGTGCAAATGTCTTTACTGTATCCTGACTAAGAATGTTCTGGATAGATGCCAAAGAGTAGTATTGCTGGGTCATAGGGCAGGCCTTTCTTTGTTTAGCTTTTTGAGGAAATTTCCAAACTGCCTTCCTTCCAAAGTGGTTGCACTAGTTTGCACTCTCACCAACAGTGTAATAGGGTTCTTCTCCCTTTCCCCACTCGTATCTCTGCTAGTATCTATTTTTTTATTTTAGTGCTTATTAAATTTTGGGGGGGTGGGTGAATGAATGGACAATCGAATGGCTAGCCTTACTGGGGGTAAGATGGAATCTCAGTGTTGTTTTAATTTGCATTTCCTTTATGGCCAGAAATGTTGAGATGTGTTTCTTGGTTGTTTTTGTTTCTTCTAAGAAGTTTCTCTGTTTACTCCATTGCCTGTTTGGTTATTTGGGAGTTTTTAGAGAGCCTTATGTATTGTAGATATTAAGCTATTATCAGATGGCAAAGATCTCTCACACTTAGTAATGATGTTGGTTTTTTGTGCATAAAGTTTTTACTTGGATGGAATCCCATTTGTTAATTCCTTCTATTTTCTGAGCCCTTGGCATTCTACTCAGGAAGTTCCTGTCTATGCCAATAAGTTATAATGTTTCTTCCACTCTTTCCTGTAGTAGTTTGAAGGTTTCAGCTCTTACATTGCGCTCTTTAATCCATTTTGAATTGATATTAGTACCAGGTGATGGGTGAAAAGACAGTTTCAGCTGGAAATATATGAATGTCTTTTTTTTCTTTCTTTTTTTTAAAATGTTGTTTGTTGAAAGTGACTTGTCAAATAATAGATGTCTATAGATATATGGGCTTCTAGTCTATTCTATTGGTCTTTAGGTTTGTTTCTGTGTCAGTGTTTTGTTAGTATGGCTCTGTAGTAAAGTTTGAAGTCTGGAGTTGTGATACTTTGGTGTTACTTTTTTTTTTATTGTCCAGGATTGCTTTGGCTACATGGGAATTTTGTAGTTCTGCATGAGTTTTGAGGTTATTTTAAGAATGACATTGGTAGTTTGATAGGTATTTCATGGAATTTATAGGTGGCCTTTGGCAGTATGGCCATCTTTATGATATTCTGGCAATCTGTGAATACAGGAAGTCCTTCCACTTGCAGGGTCTTCTTCAGTTTTTTTTTTTTTTTTTTAATTTTTGCCAGTCACGGAGCTTGAACTCAGGACCTGAGCACTGTTCTTGGGCTTTCTCAAGGCTAGAGCTCTACCACTTGAGCCACAGCACCACTCCCCACTTTTTCTATGTATGTGGTATCGAGGAATTGAACTCAGGTCTTAGTGTATGCTAGGCAAGCACTCTATCACTAGGCCAAACTCCTGACCTAAAAAACTACTGATTTTTGTGGGTTGATTTTATATCCTACTATTTTGCCATATACAAATTCAAGACTGTTTCAATATAGTTAGGTTTATAGAGGGTTCTTAGCACCTTTTTTTTTATTGCCTCAGACTGACATCCTCCTATCTACACATCCCGTATCGCTGGGATTACAGGCATGAGCCATTGTGTTCTTCAGCTTGATGATTTATTTTATTATGGTAACATATATGTAAAACTGCTTAAATCATTTCAAGTGTACATTTCAATGGCATTAAATATATTTAACATGGTGTATGCTTTATACTATGCCTTACATTTCTGTTTGTTTTGTTTTTTTGTTGAAGAGTTTTGTTTAATACTTCTGAAAAGAACACATACAAATTAAGACACAGGAAAGCATTGGTTCAATACTAATGAATCTGTAAGAATTAGGATATGAGGAAGGTGGAAATGATTTTCTAAACACTTATAATAGTCTTAATAAGACTCTTGTCATTGTTATTGAAGGAGAGCTTCAGCAGATTGCTCAAGGTTTCTTCATGTGCAAGACAGAAAAAAGGGATTCCCCTGAATGATTCCCATGTTACTCTTCCTGGCTTTTCAAGAAGCAGGCCTGCCAGCCTCATCACCAGAAAGGGTGCTGGTTATCTTACAGGCATCTGTCTTCCCACACCCCTCTCAGAATTTCTCTGTAGGCCAGTAGTCAGCTGGCTTCTAAGAATAACACACACTACTGACTTGCAAATCTATGCTAAGGTGACAGGGAAAAAATATTATATATGTAGTCAATTCGATGTAGCTCAAAAGATGCAATACTTTTCTTCATTTTTGAGTAAAAGAAGTTAGAAATCACTTCTCCCCTAAAAAAAAAAAAAAAAAAAAAGCAAATGGCAAATGAATTTCCTTGGAAGTCACAGCCACACATAGAGTGCAACTTAGAAAAGAGGCAGGCAAGATGGACTCCACCCACTTTTATGAACATCATCAAATACTGGATCTACTCAAAGGTGGAGAAAAAAGGCAACTTTCAAAAAAGGAATATGTTATTAAATAAGACGTTTACTATACTCCTTCCCAAGAGCACCAGATAGGGAACACATTTTCTAAATTAGACCTAGGAAGTAGGATATAGAGTTAACCCATCCTCCCCCCTCCACAAAGGGCTGTCAGCTGATTAATTAAAAAGAAAAAAAACCTAAAAAATGCATCCCCCACACATGACTCACCCCCGTGGGGAAAAAATCCTCTAAAATGGAACCAGGGTGCAGTCTCAACAATTCAGAATTAGTCTGTTGTTATAGACACAAGCATGCCTTTTAAACACCACCACCAAAAAAACAAAACAGGTCTTTCCTGCTCTCCCCTCCCCCCAGTTTTGGGCTTGAACTCAGGGCCTGCTGAACACTGTCCTTGGGCTTTCTCAAGTCTAGTGCTCTACCACTTGAGCTTTTTCTGTGTATGTGGTAATGTGGAATCAAACCCAGGGCTTCATGCATGTTAGGCAAGCACTCTACCACTAGGCCACACACCCAGCTCCCCCTCCCCCCTCCAAATATTATTTAAGTTTGATAACTGTATATTGTCAGAAAAAATGATCAGTACTAGTCTTCATTGTTTCAAAAGGTCTTTTCTAGTGATTAATTGGAGATAAGAGTCTCCCGTTCTTGTGCCGGGCCGGCTTTGAACTGCCATCCTCAGATCTCAGCCTCCTGAATAGGATTACAGGCATGAGCCACTTCACCCGGCCACCCACTGTTCTTTTACATCTTTAAATAAAGATGGTGAGACCATGGAAAAACAGACTAGACATCTGTTTGTGGACAACTCAGCATTTATAATCTGTCATAATCTCCTTGCCCTGCAGTATCGAAAAGATCAAGAGTATATGGCTCACCACCAACCATAATGGTGACTGCAGAGTTGTCAAAAACAGTACAGAATCAGATGGAAACTTGTTGTGTAAGACATCAGGAGGCAGATTTTACCAACAGCACCATCTCCCACAAAAACACATTTAATTGTCTGCATGGCAGAAACAGTTTTGTATCCACTTTAAATAATCCACATTTGATGATGACCTCAACTTCTCCGCCAGGGGGTTGGCAGCTCTGCTCTGGGTCTCCTTGACTGCTGGACAGGGGCACACCACCTTCTACTTTCAGAACTTGGCAGTACTCCAAACAGAAACACTGCTCCCTTTAATATTAGCTCCCTGCTTCTCTCCCCCAACTCCTGGAAATGAATGTGATCAAGAATCCCCTTCATCTACTTTCAGTCTTTATGAATTTGTCTATTCTTGGTACCTGTTGTCTATGGAATCACATTCTGGTTGTTGTTTGGTGTCTGGCTTATCTCACTAAGCATAATATTTTCAAGGTTTATCTGTGTCATAGTATACATCAGAATTCTGTTCCTTTTTAAGATCAAATAATAATCCCTTGAATCTATATACTCCATTTTGTGTGTCCACATACCTGTCAGCCTGTTGTGGGTAGTGTGGTTGCAAATAGGGTGTGTCCCTATCTGTTCAATCTGCTTTCCATCTTGTTTTGCTAAGCCCGGGAGTAGAACTGTAATACCCTATGGCTTCTCCATGTTTAACTTTTCGAGTAACTGCTAACTCCCCCGCCTCAGGTGGCTGCAACATTTTATACTGTCACTAGCAGTGAATAAAGATTCCAGTTTCTTCACCACTTTGCCAGTCTTCGTTAGTTTCCATCTTTGTGTTGTAGCTGTAATAATGGGTGGGGAGTGACAGCCCATTATGGGTTTGATTTGTACTTCACTGGTGACGCTGAGAAGCTTTTTGTATCAGTTTATTATTTACATGTCTTCTTAGAAGGAGTTTTTTGTTCAAGTCCTTTTCTATTTGAGAGGATTGGTCCTTGTTACTGAGTTGTAATTCTTTATAATTACTGAATATTAAGACCTTAGCACATGCATGATTTGCAGTGTTTTTCTTCTTTAGTGGATTGTCATTTAACTCTTGAAAGTGATTTTTTGTGTGTGTTTGAGTCTTTACTGCAGACTGAGGTGATCCTTTAGTTTTAGTCTCAGCCTTCCCAGCTGACTACAGGTTGTTTTTTTTTTTTTTTTTTGTTTTTTGTTTTTTAAATCAAGCTTGACTGGTACCTTTACTTGCTTTCTTCTGTCCATTTTTTCCTCTTCCCCCCTCTTTTTCCTCCTCTCCCCTCTTTTTTTTCCTCTCCCCTCTTTTTCCTCTTCCACCTCTTCCTCCTCCTCTTCTTCCTCTTCTTCCTCCTCTTCCTCCTGTTCTTCCTCCATCTTCTTTCCCTTTTCCTCTTTTCTTTTTATGAGGTTACTGGGACTTGAGCTCAGTGCCTCTTATTCTCATTCAGTTTTTTCGATCATGGTTGGCACCTGAATGAAACTCACCTCCTTTTCTGGCTTTTTGCTAGTTATTTAAACAGAGAGCCTCATGGATTTGTCTGCCAAGGCTGACTCCGAGCAAGAGTTCCTCTCATCCCAGCCTCCTGAATGGCTAGGATTACAGCTTTGACTTGAGTTCTTCCTTCTGAAATGTTACTCAGAGTTGGGTTTTTTTTTCCAGTCCAGGGGCTAGAACCCAGGGCCTGAGCACTGTCCCTGGGCTTTCTCAAGGCCAAAGCTCAACCACTTGAGCCACAGTACCACTTCTGGCTTTTTCTATGTATGTGGTACTGAGAAATTGAACCCTGATCTTCGTGCATTCTAGGCAAGCTCTCTACCACTAGGCCAAACTCCTGGCCCTGAAAGCGATTTTTTTTTTAAATGCATAAATGTTTGTGTCTGTTTAGCCTTGTGTGGTTAGCTTGGCAAACATAGACAGCCACTCTTTATCAGTGAGTAACATTCCCAGTCCCCAAAGCATTAAATTTTGATGAAGTATGGTTTATTTTTTCTTAAAATTAAAAAATATACACTAATTTGCAAGACGGTTCCATTGTGATACATGGATTGTACTTTGAACAAGTTTACCACCTCTATTATATTGCCTTAACCCCTCTCTTTTCTTTCTTCTTTTTCCAACAACATTTTTATTTTGTACTTTATCTTATTTTCTTATTTACTTATTTTTGTGCCTGCCCTGGGGCTTGAAACTCGAGGAATGGCACACACACACACACACACACACACACACACACACACAGACATACATACACGTGCACATCCACAAAATCAGCAACATTTTGTATTTTTTCATGTATACATCTTTAACTGTTGGTTAAATTTATGCTTAATACATTGCTGTTTTTAATGTCTTTGTAAATGGAATTATCTCCATTTCTTTTTGAATTTGTTTCTCATTACTGTAGAAAAAAGTAATTTTTTTCTTGTGCTGGTGCTGGAACTTGAACTCATGGCCAGGATTGTGTCTCAGCTTTTTAGCTCAAGGATGGCTCTCTACCACTTAGGCCACATTTCCACTTTGGGGTTTTTGTTTTTATTTTTATTTATTTATGTTAATTAGAGAAAAAATAGATGAGTCTCAAAGATTTGTCTGCCTGGGCTGGGTTTGAACCTTGATTCTCAGCTCTGTCTCAGCCTCCCGAGTAGCTAGGATTGTGGATATGAGCCACCAGGGCCTGGATAAATCTAATTTTATATGTCAGTTTTGTATGTTACAGCTCTGCTACATTTGCTCTTTGTGTGTGTGTGTGTGTGTGTGTGTGTGTGTGTGTGTGTAAATTTTGGTTTCTATGTATAGGATTCTGTTATCTGTAAACAGAGATAATGTTATTACTTCCTAGTTTCTTTTTTCCCTTTTTTTGCTTTAGTTGTTTTGGCAAGTACATGTAATATTATATGTTTGCGTAGTGCATAGAAATGGCGAAGGCAAGCACCGGAGTCCTGTTCCTGAATACAGAGGAAAAGTTTCTGAGATCCACCATCAAGTACCACTATAAAGCTTGATCACTGTTGCTATAAGAGCAAACTTTTATCTTCATCAGCTTTCTCTTTTGTTTTTTTATTATCTCTGCTGGAATCTTTATTTCCTTCCTTCTGCTAGCTCTTGGTTTAGTTGTTCTAGTTCTTTCAGAGGAAAGGCATTTGTGAGTTTCCTGCTCTGTACTGCTGTCTTTATTATACCCATAGGGTTTTGTTGTTAAGTTATTGGTATTATTAAGATGTACAGAAAAAGATGTACAGAAAAGGTTACCATTTCATAAGTCAGATAATGAGTTCTTTATTTGGATAGTGTCACTCCTTAAGTTTCTCCTAGTTTCCCCCTTCTTTCCCTGCCCACAAGTTACTCAGGTCATTTTTCCAAATAGTACATCCTGAATTCCACAGGTTTTGATATTTGATGTTTTTATGACATTTTTAATTTTTGTCTTATGACATTTTAGTTTCCTTTGTGATTTCCTCTTTGACCCATAGTTGTTTAAAAATGATGTTTAATTTGCATCTTTTCTGAATTTTTCTGTTTCCTTCTGCTTTTGTTTTATTTCACTATGATCTGAAAAAATTCTTTGTACAATTTCAGACTTTTTGAAGTTTATTGAGATTGGTTTTGTAGCCTAACATATAACATGTTAGTCTACACACATCTGAGGAAAATTGTGTACTCTTTTGTTGGGCTTAGTTGTATATATATATCATATATATATATGATATATATATGTAGAAAGACAGATGTAGGTAGATTTATATAGAGAGATATATAGTGCTGTATCACTGTCAGATATAGATATCCACCTGACATATATATCTAACAGTGATATATCAATATATGTATATATACATATGTGGTATATATAGATATTTATGTCACTATCTGTTATGTCCAGTTGGTTTATAATATGATCATCTACCTCCTTATTAATCTTTATCATTATTTAAATCTGATTATTGAAGTTTTTACTTATTAGGGCAGAGGTTTCTATTTGTTTCTTGAGATCTGTCTGTGTCTGCTTTGTGTACTTTGGGGACTCTGTTTTGTACATATAGAAATTGCATGCCTTAAAATTAATTCAGACTACCACCTCCTGTAAATTTTTCAAACATTTTGACTGTGTTCTTAGGATTGAGCTATACTGATGTGAGATGGTGTGGCTCCTTGTTTGTATGTGTTTTTGCTCATATGACTATAATATAGTTTTTTCTTTGTGTTTGTATCTCTGCCAACCTTTGAAATCATTTTCATTTCCATCCCTTTGCCACCGGATATTACTGGCATTTGCATTGAATCGATAAGTCAGATTGGGCAGAATTTGATATCAAAACAATTGAGTCTTTTCCATGGTTGCTTGATCTATTTAGGCCATCTTTTGTTTCTGTGTCTTGAAGTTTTTCTTTTTTGCCAGTCCTGGGGCTTGAACTCAGGGTCTGGGCACTCTCCTTGGACAGTTTTTGTTCAAGGCTAGCGCTCTGCCACCTGAAGCACAGGGCCACTTCTGCCCTTTTCTGTGTATGTAGTTCTGAGGAATCAAACCCAGGGCTTTGGGCATGCAAGGCCAAGGCAAGCACTCTACCACTAGGCTATGTTCCAGCCCCACGTCTTTTGGAGGTTTCTATTTGTTAAATCTGTTCCTATTTGTATCCTGTTTTTGAGTGCTTGGTCTGTAAACTCTCTCCTCTCTCCTCCCTCTCTCCCCTCTCCTCTCTCCCCTCCCTCTGCTCCTCTCCTCCCCTCCCTTCTCTCCTCCCCTCCCCTTTCTCTCCTCCCTTCCATTCCCCTCTTCCTTCTCCCCTCCTCCTCCTCCCCTCCTCATTCTCCTCCTCTTCCGCTTTCTCCTCCCCTTCTCTTCTTCACTTCCTTCCCTCCTCCCCACCCCTCTCCTTCCCTCTCCTCTCCGTCTTCCACACCCTTTTTTTCTCTCCCCCCTCCCTCTCTTTCCCTCTCTCTCCCCCTCCCCCCTTCCTCTCCCTCTCTCCAGGGCTCACTGGTGGAACTTGTGGGTGGAGCAGGGCGGCCTCTTGGCTGCCTTAAGTTGGCCTGAACAAAGCACCAGCCAAAGGGTCCCGCTGTTGTAGTGGCTCCCTCTGGGCTGCCTGCAGGGGGCCTGACTGGCTTGATTTGAACTTCCCCACCAATTCACAAGGTAGGAAAGCCTGGGCTTTCTGAACTGATCTCCCCAGGTATATGGGGCAAGGAAAAGGGAAAGGAGATGTGAGGCCAAAAAGCAACTCATGGTCAGAGACCCAAAACAGAATCAGATTCTTTATTGAATTTAATTTTAAAATGTACTTATTGCCAATCATGGGGTTTGAACTCCCGGCTCCTACTCTTGCTTAGCTTTTTGCTTCAGGTTGGTGGTCTCCCACTTGGTTGGTGCGCCTCCACTTCCACTAATTTCTATTTCCAGTGCCAGATTTTTGAACTCAGGGAGTGTGTGTGTGTGTGTCCGTCCCAGGGCTTGAACTCAGGGCCTGGCTGCTGCCTCAGAGTTTGTGTGGTCAAGGGTAGCTTCCTCCACTCTGGCTACAGTTCGACTTCTGGCGCTTTTTTTGGTAGTTAATTGAAGTTAAGAGTCTCAGACTTTATTGTCTTTGTTACATTTTAAAATGTGTTGGACCGGGAGTTTGGCCTAGTGGTAGAGTGCTTGCGTAGCATTCCCGAAGACCCGGGTTCAATTCCTCAGTACCACATACATAGAAAAAAGCCACAAGTGGTGCTGTGGCTCAAGTGGTAGAGTGCTAGCCTTGAGAAAACCCAAGGACAGTGCTCAGGCCCTGAGCCTAAGTGTGGGACTGGAAATAAATGTGTTGTTGGTTATTGTGATTTGGGTATATTTATCTGTATATTTGAATAACTTTTATCACATATGGCTTCTGCAAATATTTAATCCCAGAATGTGGCTTGGTTGCTTTTTAAAGTATTTATGCATGCGTGCTGGCCCTGGGTCTTGAGCTCGGGGCTTGCTCCCTTTCTCCTGAGTTGTTCTGTTCCAGGCTAGTGCTTTGCCCCTTGAACCACAACTCACTTCCGGCTCTTTTTGGTGCTTAGTGACAGACAAGGATCTCGCTGGCTATGAGCCACAAAGGATCTCAGCCTCAGTAGCTAGGATTAGAGGCATAAGCAACTGGCTTAAGTATTTTAATGAAATCTGCAAGGTTTTTCTTTTGTAGACTGTACCTTTGGGGTCCTAGCTAAAAAGTCCTTGTCTAACCCGAGCATATTGTTCTGAGTTATATAGCTCTGTGTTTCACATTTGTTTATAGTTTATTTTGAATTTTTGTGAGTACAATGTCTGTTTCTGTTTCTGTGTGTATTTGTGTACAGTGGTTGTAACACCCTTTGCTTAAAAGACCATTTTTGCTGCTTTGTATTGTCTTTACTCCTTTGTCAACCATCACTGTATGTGTTTATATGTGTTTATTATTTCTGGGCTTTCTATTCTGTTATATTGATGTATCTGTCTACCAATACCAAACTGTCTTGATTACTGGAGATTCATAGTAAGTTCTAAGTTCTGGTAGTCTCAGTGTATTTTTTCTCTGAACATTGTGTTGGCTATCCGCAGTCTTTTGCCCCTGTGTGTAAATATTGGGCCAGTTTATAGATGCCCATAAGACCACTTAGTTTGGTTTTTCTTTGGTTTGCATTGAATTTGTTAAGTTGAAAGGAATTGACATCTGATAATACTGAGTCCATGGTATTTTACAAACATGAAAAGCTCTCCATTTATTCAGACTTACTGTCCAGGCTGGCTTTGAACCATGATCCTCAGATCTTAGCCCCCTGAAGAGTTAATATTAAGCCAGATGAATCACTGTCACCTGGCTTGATAGATGGGTTTACCAGTTACTCCTTTAAAGACTTATTTTTCTTCGCAAACACTTTTGAGATCAAAGGCATGTCCTCTACCTGCCCCCACTAAGGATCTTTCCTTAAGATATTCTTGAAGCCAGGTGCTGGTGGCTCATGCCTGTAATCCTAGCTGCTCAGGAGGCAGAGATCAAAGGGTTGTGATTTGAAGCCAGCCTGGGAAGAAAAGTCTGTGAGACTCTTTATCTCCAATAAACTACTCCAAAAAAGCTCGAAGGGGCACTGTGGCTCAAGTGAATAAAAAAGCTCTGGGTGCCAGGAAGAGGAGGAGAGGAGGGGGAGCGGGAGAGGAAGAGAAAGGTAGGAGGGGGAGAGGAGGAGAAGGAAAGGAGAGAGGAGGAGCAGGAGGAGGAGGAATAGAGAAGTGGGGAGAAAGAGGTGGGGCATGAAGAAAGAAAAGACAAAAAGAGCTCAGTCTGGTCTTTTCTACTTGCCCTTCAGAAACTCTGAGCGAGCCAGAGGGAGAGAGAAAGGAAGAGGGAGGGAGGGAGGGAGGGCGGGAGAGAGAGACAGAGAGAGTGAGTGATGAAGCTTGAACTGGGCCTGGGTACTGTTGCAGAGCTCTTCAGCCCTACCCCTGGAACCAAACTCCTACTTCCTCCATCTGCCACCCTCCTCTTCCTCCTCCACTCCGCCTGCTTTGTTCCTCCTCTCCTCCTCCCCCTCCTTTTCCACCCCTCTTCTTCCTACCTTCCCCTTCCCCCAGTTCCTCCTCCCCTTCTCATACTACTCTCCTCCTCCCCCTCCTACTACACTTCCCCACCTACTCCTCCACCCCCCTCCTCCCTGGTTCCTCCTTCTACTCATCTTCCTTCTCCCTTCTCCCCTCCCCCTCCTCCTACTTCCTCACTTACTCCTCCCCTCAACAACCTCCTCTCCTCCACTTCCTCCTCATGCTCCTGTGCCTCCTCCACTCCTCCCCTTCCCCCTCTTCCTTCTCTCCTCTTCTCCTCCTCCCCTGCTCATCCTCTCCTCCCTTCTTCTTCCTCCCCTCCTGTCCTCCTTCCCAATCCACCTCCTCCTCTCTCCTCCTGTTCCTCCTCTCCTTCCCTCCTCGCCTCTCCATCTCTCCTCTCCTGCTCCTTCTCATCCTCCTCTCCTCCTTCTCCTCCCCTCCACTTCCCTCCTCCTCCTTCTACCTCTCCTCCTTCCTCCCTACTCTTCCTCTATCCTCCTATCCTCCTCTGCTTTCTCCTCCTATTCCTACTCCTGTTTCCTCTCTTCCTCCCCTCTTCCTCCTTCTCCACCCTTACTCCTCCTCCCCCCTCTCCCTCCCCTCTTCCTCCTCCTCTCCTCCTTCACTGCCTCTTCCTCTCCTTTTCTCCTCCCTTACTCTCCTCCACTTCCTTCCCTTCCTTCCGTTCTGTCCTTTCTTCCTTCTTCCCTCCCCTCCTCCATCTCTCCTCTCATGCTTTCTCCTCTCCTCTTCCTCCTCCCCATCCTCTTCCTCCCCCTCCTACTATACCTCTTTACCTCATCCTCCACCACCTCCTCTCCTCATTCCCTATCCTCCTGCTCCTCCTCCCCCTCCCGTCCTCATTCCCTCCTCTTCCTTCTCTACCTCATCTTACCCTACTCTTCCCCTCATCCTCCACCTACCTCTTCCTACCCTGCTCCTCTTCCTTCCTCCCTCTCTTCTCCCTTCCCTCCTCCCCTTTCCACCTCTCCTCTTCCTCTCCTACTCTTCCTATCATCCTCTACCTTCTCTCTTCTTCCTCCCCTCCTCCTCCCCTCTGCCTACTCATCTTCCTGCCTCCTTTTCCTTCTCCGCCTCCTCCTATGCCTCCTTACCTACTCCTCCCTTTATCCTCCCCCTCCTCCTATTCCTCTTTTCCCCTCTCCTGTCCTCCTCCTCTTGTCCTCCTCCACTACTCCCTCCCCCTTTCCTCTTTTCTGTCCTCTTCCTCTCATCCTCCTCCACCTCTTCTGCTCATCCTCTTCTTTCCTCCTCCCCTTCTGCCCTCTCCTCTTCCACTCCTATGCTCTTTGCTCCTCTTCCTCCCCACTTCCTGTTCCTCCCCCACCTGCTGTTTCTCCCCCTCCCTCTTTCCTTCCCCCTCCTCCTCCTCTATCCCCCTTCCTCCTCCTCCAGTGGTCCTCCTCCCCCCCTCTCCTCTTCCCCCTCCTGTGCCTCCTTCATGGCCTCCTTCCCATTCCTGGGGCAATGTCCCTGAGCCGCTTTTGCTCAATGCTAGTCCTCTGGAACTGGAGCCACGGCACCACCTTGGCTTTGACGAGCACGTGGTGCTGAGAAGCGGAGCCCAGGGCTCCGTGCCCGCCGGGAAAGCCCTCTTCCCACAAGCCACACGGTGCGCCTTTATCCTTACCATAGCTCAGCGGGGACGGAGGCTTCACGCAAGGGAAGTGGTCATCCGTGTTGTTGGTGCAGCCCTTGAGCCCTAGTGTGTGGTTTGGTGGCAGGGGCTTGCACTCGGGGTCTCATGCTTACGCGGTGGGGGCTCCGCCATCTCGGTCACACCTTCAAATCAGGTCGTGTGTTTAGGCCCAGGCTCGTCTGCACGTGCGTCCCGGGCTTGAGCTCAGGCCTGGGCACTGTCTTGGACTTTCTCCGGGCTGGCGCTCCGCCGCTTGAGCCACAGCACCGCTTCCGGCATGCCGGGCAAGCACGTGAACCACGAGGCCGAACTCCCTGCCCGCAGACGCTTAGCGCCTTCCCCCTTCTGTTCCAGGTGAAGCCAGCGAGCCTCCCGGCCAGAGCAGCATGTGGCGCCTCCTGGGAGCCGCGCCCGGGGCCGCAGCGCGGGGGCCGCTCCCGCTCCCGCCCGCCGGCAGCCGGGCCTTGGCGGCCCAGGCGCGCGCCGGGGCCGAGTTCAGCCACGTGGTGGTGGGCGCGGGCTCGGCGGGCTGCGTGCTGGCCAGCCGGCTGACGGAGGACCCGGGCCGCAGCGTGCTGCTGCTGGAGGCCGGGCCCAAGGACCTGCTGGCCGGCAGCAAGCGGCTGCTGTGGAAGATCCACATGCCCGCCGCGCTGGTGGCCAACCTGAGCGACGACAGGTACAACTGGTACTACCACACGGAGCCGCAGGCGGGCCTGGGCGGCCGCGCGCTGTACTGGCCGCGGGGCCGCGTGTGGGGCGGCTCCTCGTCCCTCAACGCCATGGTGTACGTGCGCGGCCACGCCGAGGACTACGAGCGCTGGCAGCGGCAGGGCGCCCACGGCTGGGACTACGCGCACTGCCTGCCCTACTTCCGCAAGGCGCAGGGCCACGAGCTGGGGCCCGGGCCCTACCGCGGCGGCCACGGGCCCCTGCGCGTCTCCCGGGCCCGCGCGCGCCACCCGCTGCACCTGGCCTTCCTGCAGGCCGCCCAGCAGGCCGGCTACCCCTTCACCGACGACATGAACGGCTTCCAGCAGGAGGGCTTCGGCTGGATGGACATGACGGTGCACGAAGGCCAGCGCTGGAGCACGGCCTGCGCCTACCTGCACCCGGCGCTGGGCCGCCCCAACCTCACGGCCGAGGTCCGCGCCCTGGTGACCAGGGTGCTGTTCGAGGGCGTCCGCGCGGCGGGCGTGGAGTTCCTCAAGGACGGCCGGAGCCACAGGGTGAGTGCACCGGGCCGCGGGCGCTGCCCCCGCGTGTGGGCCCCGCTCCCTCTGTGAAAGAACACGTGGTTCTTTGTCCTTCCGGGCTTCCTTCCTGTAACATCACCTCCGTCTTTCTGCAAATGGTAGGTCACTCTCCACGGCTGATCGCTGTGAACAATACATCCATAATCTCTGCATCATCCGTTTAGGGGCCCTCGGGCTGCTGTAAACACCCACGTGCATCATTCTTGATCTTCCTTTAGAGGTTGATCGCCTTTCTAGTTACCTGGAGCTGGAATTAGAGGGTGCTCTTTATTTGCATTTCCCTTAGGACTAAAGATGATCAACATTTTTTTCATGTCTTTATTGCCTATTTATACTTTGTTCAGTAATTTGCCCACTTATTGGATTATTTTGTTCTTTAGTATTTAACACAGTCTGTGTATTTTATATATTCTGGATGTTATTCTTCTATTGGATGAATAGCTGGCAGACATTTCCTCAAATTCTATGGATAGTCTCTTCATTCTGGCGACTGTCTTTTGCTGTATCAAAGCTTTTTAGTTTGATGCAGCTCAATTTGCCAATTTTCATTATTTCCTAAGCTGTTGAGCCCTATTCAGAAAGCCATTACCTACTTCTGTATCATCCAGTGTTTTTCACCAGTAGGTTTTTGTAGGGTGACAGATTGAAACTAGACTCCCTATCTACGACATTCAGTCTTCTACAGAACCGCTTTTCCTTCCAGTATGGGTTTGGCATCTTTGCCGGGAGACTCTGGCTACAGGGTTTCACCCCCTCCTACCCTACCCCAGGTCTTCTAATTCCGCTCTGTTGGTCCACACAGTTGTTTTTATGACATACCAGGCTATGGATCCAAAGTATAATCTGAAAGCATTGCTCCTTTTGCTCAGTATTGCTTTGGCTATTAAGAGGTCTTGTGTTTCCATATAGATTTTAGGATTTATTTTCTCTGTCAAGAATGTCAACTCAATTTTGACGAGGACTGCAGTACTGTCTGGCTCTAGGCCCACACTCGATTCTCACACACTAGGATTCCATACGCAGGTTGCTTTCCAGATAGCAAGACATACCAGTCTTGAGCCTATGTGCAGACTCTCAATAGTGGCAGCAGTATTCCTGACCTACTACGTGGGTACAGCATCCCAAGTCCATGTCCTCATGCTGCTGAGTACTGGCCCTTCAGGAAGTATGAGCAGGAGCCCCTTGCTTCTTTCAGGTTTATGCCAGCAAGGAAGTGATTCTGAGTGGAGGCGCCATCAACTCTCCACAGCTGCTAATGCTCTCAGGAATTGGGAATGGAGATGACCTCAAGAAACTGGGCATCCCTGTGGTGTGCCACCTGCCTGGTGAGTTCCTCCCTCACTGGGACCTAACTCCTCCCTCACTGGGACCTAACTAGACAAGAAGCAGTGATCCCTGGAATGGTCATTCTTCCCATGAGCCCAAGGGGGTCTCATGGGACTTGAGTAGACACTTACCCTGGACCCCAGCTGGAGGTCCCAGGGTAAGTCCCATAGCAGGAGCAGAACAGGCACATCACCAAGGCATCTCATTTACCGGAAGGTTCCACTCCCAGAACTTTCCATCTACCCCAAGTGTGAATGAGGCAAATTCACGGTTCCAAAGCCTGCGCTCCCTGTGAAGATCGTAGGTGCTCAGGGGGCTGGCTGTCCTTCGTGGTCTGTGGAAGGGCTGGTGCATGCTTGTGATGAGATCCCACAGGGTCTGCACAACATACTACTTCCTTCTTCTGAAGGTTTCCTCCCCTCAAGGGGTGGCAGGGCTTTTGTTCACCTGACTGGTCAACAACCACGCAGTTCACCAGCCAACCAGGCACTTACCAAGTGATGCCTGCTGTGGGCATAGACTGCCTTCTGGAGGATGCTACTGAATGAAGCTGGCCAAGGACACCTTGGTGGCTGTTCTAGGAGGGTGTGACCAAGGTAGATGGTTTTGGAAGCTTTTGAAGGAAGACCAGTCGTAACTGTAAGCCTAGGAATGATTTTTTTTTTTTTGCTAGTCCTGGGGCTTGAACTCAAATCCTGTGCACTGACCCTGAGCTTCTTTTGCTCAAGGCTACCACTTGAGCCACAGCACCGCATCCATTTTTTTTTTTTTTTTGGTTTGTGTGGTAATGAAGGAATTGAGCCCAGGGCTTCATGCAAGCAAACTAAGCAAGCATTCTACCCCTAAGGCACATTCCCAGTGCTGGTGGTAACTTTTAAGCTGAGACCCAGAGAATAAAGAGGATGTGGCTCAGCAGGTGAGTGGGCCGGGGACATTTAGCCTGCTAAGGGAGTGGAGCTGTGGCACTTTCCCTGGGGGAGAGGGCAGCATTTTTTTCCTAACAACTCCCTCTCATGTCAGGAGTTGGCCAAAACCTGCAAGACCACCTGGAGATATATGTTCAGCAGGCATGCACCCGCCCCATCACCCTGTACTCATCTCAGAAGCCCCTGCGTAAGCTCCGCATCGGTCTGGAGTGGCTGTGGGGGCTCACAGGTGGGCATATGCCTCTGGGATTTGGGGAAAAAATGGTCTGTGGGCATTATGGCCTTGGCTTCAGGTAGCTGGATGCCAAGTTGAACCCTAAGCCATGGTCTGACTATCCACAAAGTCTGTGGATACTAAGGTCCTGCTTGACTGGTGTGAGGGCTGGAAGCAGTAGCCCATCAAGGGGTTAGCTGTAAGTGATACCACTGGAATAGAGTCCTGTTTTTCTCATAGGTAGATAGGCTGGTCCATGAGCCAGGAGAAAAGACCCAGAGGCCACCTTGATGCTAGCTGCAGAATCAGCACTTGGTCTTCAACCACTGACTGTCAGCTCTGCCTCTGCCTCCTCATTCATCAGGAGTGAAACGTTCAAGGTTCTCACGCTCTTGCCCTTTGCACTAAGCAGTGGGAAAGCCAATGGGAACACAGAGCTGGCAAAGCTGGGCATATCTGTGATGATTTAAAGTTATGGCACTAGGTGAGACCACCAGGGGGAAAGAGGCCAACCACGGACAGGGCTTGGTGCCTGGTCACAGAATCAAGGCCAGGAAGAGGCAAGGAGCTGCTAAAGGTTAAGAACAGGCACTAGCTGTAGCCAGCCTACCTGCCACACCCTGCCTGCCTCTCCTGCTTGTCTTCTTCCGACCTTCAGGAGAAGGCGCCACAAACCATCTGGAGACAGGGGGGTTCATTCGCAGCCGGCCTGGGGTCCCCCACCCAGACATCCAGTTCCATTTCCTGCCATCCCAAGTGATTGACCATGGGCGGGTCCCGACCCAGCAGGAGGCCTACCAGGTGAGTGGGAGGTCCCTGGGTTGGTGTCCTGTCCCCTGGGGCAGGGCCTTGTCTCCTGCCCTCCAGTGTCTCGGTGTCTAGGAGGGGAGAGAGGAGAGCCTGGCAGGTCAGTCTGGGTCGCTGCCAAGTGATTGTGCCATCTTGAAGGTTTTAGGCAATGGAGTGTAAAGCTTGATGGGAGGAGCCATGTTGTTTTAATCACTTTTGCCAAACTGCATCTGCTCATGAAGAGATGTGGGATCCAGCCACATGGGAAAGCCAGGGCCCAAGCTTGAGTGGTGGAGTTAATAGAGGGTACTGTGGCTGACACTGCTTTCTCTGGATCCTTGTAGGTACACGTGGGTCCCATGCGGGCCACGAGTGTGGGCTGGCTCAAATTGAAAAGTGCAAACCCCCAGGACCACCCTATGATCCAACCCAACTACTTGACCACAGGTAATCCCCGTGGCTCCTTTTGTCTCTCTGGGCCCAGACCTGGACCCATGTGAAAGAATGGCCTTAGGCTCTATTTCCTGACACGTCAGTGAGTTCCAAGTTGCTTGATATGACTTGAGACAGAGGCTCAGGTTTCAGAGCTGTTAGTGCCTGGCCTAGGCCCGCCCTGTGACATCTCCTGGTGCTTATTCCAGCACGATCTAGTTTAGAAGCAGGTCATGTTTCTTCGCAGGGAGCAGCACTCCTTGTTGGGCAGGTCTCGGTCCTGGATGGAACGGGACACTCTCGTCCCACTGGTGGCAGAGCTTGGGTTCTTATCCTTGTGTTCCAGAGGAGTCAGACCCCTGACTGCAGCCTGGCCCTCTGGAACAGGCCCTTTCCATCCTGGTTGTCATCTAACCACAGTAGGCAGGCGATGCATACCTGGTGGCTGTTCTCCATGTCCCATGCTGCGAATCTTCAAGTAGGCCAGCATGATAAAAGGGGGAGCCTCATTTGTCTCTTTTCCTCCACAGAAACCGACATTGAAGACTTCCGCCAGTGTATAAAGTTGAGCAGAGAAATTTTTGCACAGGAAGCCCTGGCTCCCTTCCGGGGAGAAGAGATCCAGCCAGGAAGCCATGTCCAGTCAGATGAAGAGATAGACGCGTTCGTGCGGGCAAAAGTTGACAGCGCCTACCATCCCTCTTGTACTTGTAAGATGGGCCAGCCTTCTGATCCCACTGCCGTGGTAGATCCACAGACCCGGGTCCTTGGGGTGGAAAACCTCAGGGTCGTCGACGCCTCCATCATGCCCAGCATTGTCAGTGGCAACCTCAATGCCCCCGTGGTCATGATTGCAGAGAAAGCAGCTGACATTATCAAGGGACAGCCTGCCCTCTTCGACAAGGATGTCCCTGTCTACAAGCCCATGACCCTGGACACCCAGCGCTAAGGCAGCCAAACAAGAGAAGCCTAGAGGACTGCTCAGCACAGCCCGTGCTTCAGGCTGTCTGGACCATCAACCCAGGGCTACCTGGATAATGTTTTAGGAAATGGGACCAATATTGACCAGTTAACACTCGGTTCAGCGATTCCTCCGTGGGCCCTTCCTTTCCAACCTGAAGGGACAGCCAGTAGAGGAGGGTTAATCCTTGTCCAACTGGCTTCCAATTCAGGGTCCTGCTGCCTTAAAAGAAACAAAACCGCTCAAGACAGCCCCTGAGATGGGGTACTGAACTAGTAGTCTTCAAAGCAGCCAGAGCTGCCCAGCAGGCAGGGCTATGAGTTCTCAGGCACTGAGACTGTTGGGAAGCAGCGAAGTGTGACAAAGCCAAATGTATCAGAGTGAGGATTTGAGATTGGGGGGGGGGGGGGCGATCATACAAATAACTTTTACTAAAGATCTTTGTTATAGAATTCAGTAACTTGTTGGACATACCTTATCCCAGAGATTAAAAGTAAAATGAATTTTGAGTTGGGCTTTCTGAAGACGTCCAAGCCCACCATCAACAGCAGAGAAGTAAAATGAGTTGCCACACGGCACTGGACCCAGAACAAGGAGGGGAAAACCAGCATCCAATGTGGAGTGGATTGAGGAACCTTCCAGACCTTGACAAAAACCTTCCAGAAATACTTTGTTACACTTGTAAGTATACTTAATAAAGTATAATAGAAAATCATTATACTTACTCCTTTAAAAACTTGGCATAGATCTGCATCTTCTTTGTTCCTGTTCCAAGAGGTGGTTAAAAAACAAAATTGTAGGTCTGCCAAGAGATTCTCCTCAGGCAAGTCCTCCACCTGGCCCGTGGTGACTGGCCACAGCTGTCCTCTAGGTTTGGGAGTCACAGTGGAAGGCTTGGGTGCCAGGCTCCCCACAAAGGGTGCTGTCATGTGGAAGGGGACAGTCAGGTCCACCATCTCTGCATCCTTGGCATTTCAGTCTCTGAGACAGTGGCTTATTCAGGGCAGCAGTTCTAATTTAAGAGAAGCAGTGTAAGAAGAAGAACCTGGGGCTGGGAGTTTGGCCTGGTGGTAGAGTGCTCGCCTAGCATGCACGAAGACCGGGGTTCGATTCCTTGGTACCACATACATGGAAAAAAGCTGGAAGTGGTGCTGTGGCTCGAGGGTAGAGCTCTGGCCTTGAGAAAAGTCCAAGGATAGTGCTCAGGCCCTGAGCTCAAGCCCCACAACTGGCAAAAAAAAAAAAAAAAAAAAAAGAGCCTATCCAGCATACTGCTTACTTACAACGAGGCTGTTCTCTCATTTTCACCTACTGAGGCCTGTTCTACATGCTCATAGACAGCCACACAAGGAAGCAAGTTTCTGAGGACAAGAAACAAGCATGTATCAGGAAACTGTTCTGAAGAGGTCTATAAGGGATCCCTGAGGGGCGAGCATGGGTCCTCCCATTTCCAGTTGCAGGCCCTCACAAGGCCAACTGCACACTGGCCAGCTGGAAGCTCCACTGCTGAAGGGGGAGAGCCGCTCGGCCGAGAGAACAGTGTTCATTGTGCTCTACAAAGTGGTGTGCACACAGGGTGTCCATGCGGTCCGTCTCATAGGGAATCAAGAAGACTTGGGTGGCTGGCCCTTTGACAGATGCTTGCCCCAAACAAAATTGCTTTGCAATGACTGGTTAGAAAGGTCAGAAAGCTCCAACTGTGCCCTGGAATCCCAATCTAGCCTGCAGCAGCGGGGGGAAAAAAAAAGCCTGTGTTTACTTGACTATGTCAGTAACTGCCCTGACAGTTAAAGGGCAGGCCGAGGAGAGGGAGGGACCGCAGCATCTGACAGCATGAGCAGGAAGGGCGAGTACTAGAAATGGGGGTGAAGGGAGGTACCAGCCAGGGGAAAGCCGCTGGAATCATTTCCATACATTCAAATACATTCTTCCCTCCAGCCAAACCATGCTCCCTTACTCCAAACATTTTTTCATATTTCCACTGATAAATCAACATGACAGATTGAGTAGGTTTTGCTTTGCTTTTTTTACCCTGTTAAAAAAAATAGTATATAAAAACAAATACATGCCCTGCACAATGGCCCTGGCTGGTCCATCCAGGATGTCCTCGGACTACTTCACCTGCCTTCTCAGTACTGGAAGAGAGAGACCAAATAACCTTTCAACAAACAAGCAGCAGGGCTGAAGATGGCTCTTGAGTGGGGGTGGGCCAGGGAGGGAGTTGAGGCTCTACATGTGACCTCAGCCCTGTGGCAAACTAGTTTCTACAAGTAAGCCGTCCATCCTAAAAAGAAAAGCCTGTAAAGAAATGAATTGGCAATGATACTTTAGACTGCGAAAAAACCACTCTGGCTATTTTTTAAGAGCAGGACCATCATAACCGGTTCATCGCAGCCTTTGGCATGTTCTGTAATGTAGCAGGGGCAGGAAGGAGGCCCTGGCCAGGGGAAAAGCCCACACATTGACCAGAAATGGCTCCTCTGAATGAGGTTCTCACTCCTGATTGGCAGTTATATCTTAGTATCCATTTCCACTTCAAGGTATATCATAAACACAAGATTAAAGAAATCTGTGGACACAATTATTTGCGGGGGGGAGAGGAGGGGAGTAGAGGAGACACCAAAAAAGTAGAAAGATTGTTTTAAAACTCTTCCTAAAGCAAAGGGGGAAATAATCATGCTCTACAACTCCGAATTTTTCTTACAAAGAGAAATTTAATATAAGGTGAGAAGTTGAATTAGACTTAAAGCAAACATAGACCCAGAAGTGGCAAAGCCTATAAACCCACCAGTGAATCAGGAATGATCAGTGCCAATCCCAGAACACACAGTGTGGGGATGGTGGGTTTGGCCTGATGATGATAAAGCCACACAGTCCAAGGTAATGTTGATGGTGGATTAGCCCTTTAGAAGCAGTGCTCTCTGCAGCTGAATTAAGTTACCTTGAAGGAGATGAAGAACAAAAAAGCTACCTGACTACAGAGCTGCTGGAGAACACCTGCCCCTTGGAAGCTCTCACTGGCAAAGCCAGCTCTGCCAGGAGAGTTCCTGAATACAATGAAATTATTACACACTTTTATTCTGAAGAACATTTTAATTTTTTTAAAAAAAGGCTTCATGTCAGGAAATAGTCATTTACAAACCTTGAAGTGTTTTTGCCTGGATCTGGAGTAAGAATGTCTTACGAAGAGGTCTGTGAGGTCTTCATAACAAAGTATTATTTACAAAAAAAAAATTCGACAGGTTGTCTATGCAGTAAAAAAAAATTTTTTTTGAACCCAAATCATTGCCTGTCTTTTTTTCATTGCAGGGAATCCCTGCCTGGTAACTTGATATCAGCATGATTCTGTTCACAGGAAAGGAAGCCTTGACAGTCTTAATGGTTCCCTAAGAGGGAAGCATGACAGGTGGAGTGACTGCACTCTCCTGAAAACTTCAGCCCTCGTTCAATTGCATGTGACTGCTATCACAGGAAACATAGCACAACAACTTTTAGGAAAAGGCAGCAGGACAATGTGGACAGACCATGGCACTCGACCCCAGAGGGTCACCGTGTGCTCCCTCCACCCCTCTTTCAACACACCCAGCAGCACCACCAGTCCCCGGTGGACATACTTCATTTACCTAGGAGATTATTTTCACACAGGGATGCAGAAACAGCCTGTGTGGACAACCAAGAAAACCCAACCAATATGTGGGATGGAGAGTAGGCAGATGCACATAAATCTGTAGCTTTTAAAGTAAAAGGAAACCCAGAACAACTGCAACCCACAGTGGACAGAAGGTACAATATTTTAAAAAAAAAATCAGAACTTATGCCCAATTGAAAATAGCCATCTTATATCTTATGTAAAGATAGGTTTATAGTGACTCAAAATACTTTAGAAAAATTTCCATAGTGTCAAGTTACATCAAACTCAAAATTTTGCCCCCCCCAAGAATGTTCACTAAAGAATTAGTTCTATTTTTTCTACTTCTGTATAACCCAAGTAAAAATACTAATTGTTTCTAGATTTGGGTGGGAAACTACAATTGTTAGGACCCATGGATATTGCTGCAGTTCAAATACGGTACGATAATTACAAAATATAGACCATCTCTTTACAAATACAAAGTGTAGTATATTACAAGTCATGTACAATAAATCTATATGTTAAACAAACTAGCGTTATCTAAGTTTACCTGGTTGCGAGTGCATTATCATTCCAGTTTACAGCTGCCCTTAGCATGACAGTCAGAACTGACCATCAGGTTGATGTTCTCTTGTGTAAACTGGCATCCCGCCACAGAAAACCTTGTCTGTCCGGTCCTGCTCCCCTCTCGAGATGACCACTGGTAGCTGGGCTCCGCTGCACACTGTGTTTCAGAATAGCTGGACAGGAACCAGGAAGCAGTGTTTCAGGGGAAGGAGTTTAAAAACAGGTCTGCTGGGTCTGGTGGGCGTCTGATATGCTGCACTGACGGCTGAGGTAATGACAGGCACGGGAATCGTCATCACCTTTTCATCTTCCCCACTGTGCTGACAGGTTGCCCTGGGTGTAGGGAGACATGGAAGTGGACTCCTCGGAAGTCCATCCAGACCTTCAGGCGGGGCGGAGCTGCCCTTCCTTACCCATCCTCTGGAGGTGGCCGGGCCTGCTGTCTCCTGCAGCTGGGGCCCGAGCACACAGTCTGTGTGCTCTGCTTGGACCCCGGGAACCTGTTCCGACCAGGTTTATGGCTTCCTGGAGGCATGACCTCCCTTGTACAGGAATCTAATTGAGTATCGCCTCCCAACTGGTGCCTAAACTGTTCCTGACCACGAGGCACTTTTCCCTGGCCCTCCCTCTGAGGCTACAAGGTAGTGATGCAGATCATTTCATCTGCCAGGTCCTCCTCTTCTTGCCTGGGGTCTGGCTCCTCATCACTGTAGCCTGGGCCAAAGTCCTGGAGCTCATAGTCCTGCCCATGAGCTCCAGGGCCCACATCTCCGTTGGCTCGGGGACACGCACTGCCGTTGAGCAACGTGCTGGCAGCACTCTCCATCTCATCGATGGTTAGGTCACAGGCGTCGGCAATTTCGTGCTTTGTGGCTGACACAAATTTTGGGTCCCTTGCATAGCGTCCCAAGCCTTCTGATATCAGGACCTGCACAGGACAGAGAATGAATGACATGAGCAATAGAAGGCTTGGGGCAGGTGTAGGAGGACTTAAGCACTCACTGCCATGTGCTTTAGGGACTCAGCCCAACTGTACTACTAGGCCTCAGTCATGACATGGACTGTAAAGGGCTTCAGCTTTGAAAAATGGCATGGTGGTCCAGCAGGAATGAAAACTACCAGGGAACTGTGGCACACATAGGTAATGCCAGGTACTGAGCACACAATACCAGTACACGTCATTTAGACTAGGTGGTCTTTGACTACTTCTGCTGTTAAGAAGCATCAACCTGAGGTAGCCTGGGCTCCAGGGCTCACCCACGTCACCGCTGTGTTTTCTGAATGTGGTTGCCTTCCTCTGCTCCACCATGCTGCCCCTGGGATGTCAGTGTGCATGAGAGCCATACTCACTGCCTCCACCAAGCTGTCTGCGCTCCTCTGCTTGTCACTGTTTTTGTTTCGGAAGCTGCTGGGGACAGTCAGGCTGGCTGGAGTGAAAGTCCGATAGGAGATGTCTGGCTCATCTGTGTACCAGGAGCTGCGGTGCAGGGATGGCAGGCTGCCGTTGACCTGGTCCAGTGATTCTGACCTATCCACCTGAATCAAGGGTGTGTAGCACGGGGTCCAGTCCTGGTATGGAGGGGTCGCTGGAGGGGTGACCCATGACCGGGTTGAGTGGCTTGGCGAGTACTTCTGGGCTTTACTGGAATCAAGGCCTGCAACTGCCATGATCTAAGGAGAGAGGCAAGAATGGGCGGGATGCAGTCCTCAGAGGTCTGGGCCTCAGGCCTCTTGAATAGACCAAATACGGGCTGCTACTCAAGAGCAGCGCCATGGCACTGGTTTAAAAGGGTGCAGACCTCAGTGAGCAGACAGGGCAGCTCTAGTTTCCCAATAGTCTAGGTCTTCCTTATCCCGAAAGCCAAAACACATTTCCTAGAACTGTGTGCAGGGTGTTCCCACTGACTAAATCATGCACCTGTTTCAGAAGAATGGAGGACCAGGAAACTAAGCATACCACCAAGGGGACTCTGGGCTTCCTTGGGAAACTGTTCTGGGGAAACTGAGGATTCCAGCACATGCAGGAAAACAGCCGGGTATCCTCACTTAAGTGTGGGATATCCTGTATTCAAGAATTCTTTCTTAAAACACTGGATGTGAGTCCAGCTTCCCACTCTTCTCCTATGGCAGATCTGCCTCAGAATGCCCATTCTGCAGAGATGGGTGCTGAGGCCTGTTTGTGCCCACAGCTCAAATCTACAGCCAGAGAGAAAGTGATCACCATGATGACATACAACTTCTAGCCAGAGTCAGTCCTCAGATCTCAGCCTCCTAAGGAGCTCGGATTACAAGTGAGAGCCACCTGCGTCCAGCTGGCTCACTCATTCTTGGGACCACGAAGTCCATCCACAGAGCCTGAGAGCAGTGTGATGGAGGAGCGACTTTTCATTCCCAGAAGAAATAGGGAATAGCAGCAATTGTTAGGAATCTGGCACAGGGTTCCATTTCCCTGGTATGTGAGTCATATCAGAACCTGTCTTCAACTCTGGGGAGAAAGGGGTTGAGAAGCTGGCCACTCCCCGCCTCCGTGGAGCTCCTGAGAAATGAGCGCCGGAAGATATAATTACGAGGGTTGTTTGGAGGCTTGAACCAAACAGGAGGTGAAAGTTCTCTCCTTCCTTCTGGATACCCCCTCTGAGGGGTAGGGCATATGCCTTGCGGGGCACAGGCAGAGCCTGGCAGCTTACCTGCTGCTGCATCAGGTGCAGAGGCAGGGCGGCATGGTGGGGGAGCACAGGTGACAGCGGGACCTCCTCCTGGCTGCTCTGTCTGCGCAGGCACTCGAAGTTGAAGGAGGATCTCCGATGGGCTGAGAAGTGAAAGCACACCGTGCATGGTGAACAAGCCCCCTGGCACCATCTTGGGAATTAGTATGTTCAAAAGATGGAATTACACAAGGAATTACACAGTGAGGACCCTTGACCCTGAGAGAGTGAGGGGTGGGGAAAGAAGGGAAGGAAGCATCTCACCTGAAGGGTTTTTTGTTTTGACACTACTACTTGTCTGTACGCCGAGCCTTGTGCTTGCTTCGGCAGGTGCTCTACCATTGAGCCATGCCTCCGGGCCTTTTTTTGCATTGTTTTTAAGATATGGTCTTGATTCCTGCCTAGGCATGTACCTGGATTTTAATTTCACTTCCTGTTAACTAGGATGACAAGCATGTGGCACTCTACTTAGTCTCGAGACTAAGTAGAAGTCTTCTAGACTTCTGTTGAGGCTGGCCTGGAACTGATCTCAGCATGACACATAGCTGGGTGACAGAGGTATGACACTACCCAGCTCTTGGTTGAAAAGGGTTTTATAGATGCCTAGACTGGCTTTGAACCACTGTCCTCCTAATCTCAGCCTCTGAAGTATCTGATGAGTCACTGGTGCCCCTCTAATTTTTTTCTTTTCTTTCTTTCTTTGGTCAGTTGTGGAGCTTGAACTCTGGGCCTAGGTGCTATCCCTGAGCTCTTCAGCTCAAAGCTATCACCCTACCCGAGCCGCAGCACCACTTCTGGTTTTCTAGTGGTTAATTAGAGATAAGAATCTCAGAATGTTTAGTACCCGGGCTGGTTTTGAACTGTGATCCTCAGACCTTACCCTCCTGAGTAGGCAGGATTACAGGCATGAGCCACCGCGCCAGGCTCTGATTTTTTTTTTTTTGGTTGGTTTTGGGACTTGTACTCTGGGCCTGGGTGCTGTCCCTGAGCTCTTCAGCTCAAGATTAGTGCCACAGCACCACTTCCCCCACTGATTTTTTTAAAAATGGGAATGAATTCGTTTGCTGTTTTCAGACAACCTAGAGAACAACTGATCCTGAGTCTTGAATCCACAGGAACAAGGGAACAAGGAAGAGTCGCTCTACAATCTGACATTTCCTGACTATATCAGTTTTGCCTTATGCTCTGTGCTTATGTTTTAAAGGGAAGGATTCTTCTTGTCCTCACCAGCTCAACTAGGCAATAAGTAAACTCTTCTATTGGGAAAGACCAAGTGATAGAAAATAACTTAAACCGAAAGCACTCACTGTTCCCCTCGACAGCCGTATCTTAGAACTGTCCTTGCTGCTGACCCCACTGAATCATTTCCCCTCTCCCCAATCAAATGCACCTGATGGTCTTAGACGAGAGCCTGACACTAGGGCCATGTCTAGTGCCGATGCCCCTGGAAGATACAGATGCTGTTGAAAACCTGAAACCCTCTGCTCTCTTATCTCACTTCCACCTGTCCTGCCTGACTTCACTTTTTCTGCCTAATCAAAAGAGACCCTAGTTGGAAGGGAGATAACACCACTTCCTTTCCAGCTGGGCTGTAGGAGACTTGGAGGCCCTTCTCCTGTTTCCTTCCCAAATAAAACCTGTTGTACTGTTGAGTTTTCCTTTCTGCTCTTTTTCTTTTCTTGCACCAAGCCTCCTAGCACTGAAGAAGCAGGAAGCAGCTGTAAGCACATAGCACATACCAGCGGCTGATGGTAGGATGGGAATAGCCATCCTCACAGCTGAAGAACCACAAGAGAATCCACAACGATCAGATTCACAAGGCACCAGGCCCAGGACAGCAGTCTGGGCCTCTTGAGGCCCCTTGTCAAAACCGGAGGCTTCTCCTCCTCCCAGCCCCACAAGCTCCTTTTTACCCTTAGCAGGCTCAGCTTCAGTGCATCCTATTTGCCCCTTACAAGGGAGCAGCTACATTAACTTTTCCTTCCTTGTTCTCTAAGCTCACAGTGTACTTTTTAGCCCCAGAAAAACTCAATAGGCTTCCCCGAAGCTGCACATGAGGCTGTGGATAAGGATTCAGGCCGTGATCTTGGCTGGCCAGGCCCAGCATTCAATGGGAATGTCCTAGGACCTCTCACCTGAGATGCCTGTGTGAAACAGACAGCTGCCCTTTTCAGAATACCTCCTCAGGTGTGCCACCCAGCCTGCTACAGAGGACATATTTGCCTTGCCAGTACCATGTTTGGGAACTAAGATCTGGGGGCCAGCCAGGGGTTCAGAGCCAAGAAACAACATTGTCTTCTACAAGCACAATGCGTGTGTGTGTGTGTGTGTGCACGCGCGCGCGTGTGTGTGTGTGTGTGTCTTGAACAGTCTCCAAGAATCCTTATCTGGTGATCTCTTCACAACGATCTCTGGACGATGCAGTTATGCAGCTGTCTCACTGTAGCTAAAGACATTTAGGCCACAGTAAAATAATATTCTCCTTGCACATGCAGGGAGCTGCCTCACGGCAAAGCTAATCCCCTTCCAGATAAAGCAGGTAAACCATTTCTACTCAGCCAGAATCTGGTACTGGCTGGGTTGGGGGTAGTGGCAGAGGAAGGTGGGGAGGGGGGCGAATCACAAAGACAGAGGGCCTCCCTGGTCACAATCTGAAAATCCTTCATCTAATATTTATGGGGAATGGGATGGTGCCATTCAGTAGCGTTAAATATTAACTATGGAAATGGGTCTGGGTAATGAGTAATGAGCTGGAGTAAGGCACAGGGCCCCAGGCACTTTTTATTGTGTGGGTGGCAGGCAGATTCAGGAGCCACTGTATCTTGGTTTTGGGTTGTATATTAAGAGTCTTACTCAAAATTAAGCTTCATTATCTAGAGACGGCAGACATGGATGCTCTTTAATCATCACCAAATGTCCACATGTGCAGAATTAACCTGTCCAGCCAGGAGGAACTGGCAGGAACCACAGCTGCACTTCTCTCCCTACCCCGAGTTCCTTGCTTAGAATGACCAGGGCCTGCTAGAGCCAGTCACAACACTGATGTAGGAGACCCAAACAGGAAAGACTCTCTGGTCCTACGAGGAGACTGCCTATCCTAGAAGTACCCTCCGGGGCCAAAACCTGCCCTGTAAGCTCCCGATCCTGAAAGACCTAAGGCAAAGAGGAGAGAGGGTGGAAGGCAGGATGGAAGGATAAGCCCTGTGGGGGGGAGGGGGCAAAAGAAAGGGGGAGGATAAGATTTCCCAAGAGCTCCTGAGGCAGGGGTTGTAAGTCAAGCCTGAGGGCAAGTCTGGCCTGGACATGAGTTCATCCTTCTCCTCTCAGAGGCTTGGTTTCTTCCACATGGAATGGGGCAGAGCTGTGCTCAACAAAAGTTACACTATGTCTTATCTTTCAGGACATACTCAAAGGTAAATACCATACACACAAAAAGCCCCTTCTCAGCTGGATGTATGCAATTTTAGGGCCACGATAACAGTGCCAAGGTGGTCTTTACTCCATGACAGAGCACTTGAATGTCAGGGACAGGAAGTCCTTGCACTGTCCTCCAAGGGGAGTGGTCTCGAAGGATTTAACATGGCATGACAAATCAATCCACATATGCGTCTGGATGGGGAGACTGGCACTGTGCTATCTGGAAGGCTTCACCCCAAACAAGAAATCTAGCCTTACATGTTGGGGTGGGAGGTAGTAGGCGTCGCCTTGGAGATCTCCGCGAGTCATAGCCAACGGGAAAGTCATCGTCATCCAAGAAGCCTTGGGGGTGATGGTAGCCACGAGGCCTCTCAAAGTCCATCGTGCTACCTTGGTACCTGTTGTAGTAGCTGTAGTTTTGCCTGGTGGTCAGAAAGGGCCAAAAGAGAAGGTACATGTGAGATTGTGGGTAACAAGGTTGCAGACTCCCAGGAAGTCCTCAACCCCAACGCCCGATGCATTTAAGTAGGATTAATGGAGAACAAGACAGTTGTATTTCATGGAAGATTCCAGGTGCAGAGCACAAGAAATCTCAGGGATGGAGGCCAATGATGAGTGATGTGCTGGCCATTTCTGTTCCTGGGCCAGCTTCAAGCCCAGGGCAGGTGTGATCACTGGTAGATGAAGCCTTTCAGCTTGAATGTCATCTCTGAAGACTTGCCTAAAAGCCTGCCCTCCGCCAGGCTGCTCAAAGGACACAGTTCCTCCCCCAAAGAATATGGGAAATAGCACAATCATACATACTCAATGCAGGCTGAAAGCAGAAGGGAGCTAGGCTAGTGAGGAACAGGCAGTGGGGTCCCCTGGGTGGGTTTTTGTTTTTATTTTTGGTGAGGGGTACATTTCAATTCTAGAAAGGAAATGAAAAGCTAAGTCCTTGGTGAGAGTAGAATGTGTCCCACGGGGATAGCAAAGGGCTCCTAAGCAGTGGACCAGCCAGCCCCTGGAGAACACAGGATCCATTTGGATCAGAATCAATAGTTGTAAAATTCACGTGTTTGAGGGAAGCAGAGGGAAGAACCAATTAGGTGGAAATGAGTTTAGTTCATTCCTGGGGGCCAATGGGGGCCGCTTGGGAGATTCAGGGGCCCCAGGTCATGGGAGGCGGTGAGCCACGGGTTTAGTTGACCTCTTGCCTCTCACTCTCACAGCGCAAGTACCTTGATGGGAGTGGGGAGCAGGGCCTGTGTATGGAGACCCGGCTGAACTATAGGCTGACTGGGCCTTTATGCAAATACAGCATCAGGTTGTATCTCACTAATTTAAACAACCACCACCAAAACTACCTCATGTCTGGGAAGATAGGCTGCTAGCTCATGACTGTCATCCTAGCTATTCAGGAGGCTGAGATCTGAGGATCTGGTTCAAAGCCAGCCTGGGCAGGAAAGTCTATGAAACTCATCTCCAATTAACCACCAGAAAACTGGAAGCGGAGCTGTGACTCAAAGTGGTAGAGGGCTAGCCTTGAATAAAACTGCTCAGGGACAGTGCCCAGGCCATGAGTTTAAGCCCCATGACACACTGTACTCTCTGAACTCTTACTGAAAGGCCTCAGAGGCACTTAATAAGGCAGCTGATGTGAGAACACAGCCTCCATTCCTTCTGTGGTCCCCACTGCCTCTGGCCTGGAGCTTGTGCTCCTGATTTGCTTTTCAGGGGAAACCCTGGCTCCCTGAGAGATTGAGAGGAGGCTTGGGCTCTTGAGCGCCTCACCTGCTCCAGGTGGGAGAGCTGTCCTCTTCATAGTACTCCTCACTACTGAAATACTCCTGTTCCCCTAAGCAACGGGGGTCCCGGAAGTAGCCATGTATCTCGGGGTCCTCTCTGCAGATCGTTGGGAGCTGTTCATCTCCTGAGTCAGACCTGTGGTTGAGAGATAGAACTGAGCTCCTGTGGGGCAGGGGCAACATACAACGCATAACCCTCCAAGGAGCTGCTACCTCTCCTAACATGTTCTGAGACTTACACAGGCCCAGGCAATAATGCTAGGGGCGAGGTGTCTCAGTTAAGTATCCTGAGCAATGCTTGGAGCACTACACACAGTGGTTAGAAATCTTGGGAAAAGACTCTGATCTCACCAACCAATCACACTTTTGCCTCAGCTCTATCCAAGGTGACCGCAGAGACAGAGTTCCTTCCAGAAGATGGCACCTTATCAGACCTGCTGGCTAAGGAGCTATGGATGCCACATGGCAGGAGGTACTCATGGAAAGTGTCTCCTGGAGGCCAAAAGCTATCTTGTCCCAGGTCTGGAACATCCTCTCCCAGAAACAAACCCATAGACTTAGGCTTCAGGAGAGCCATCAGGCTCAGTGACATGAACCAACTTTCTTTCCAAAGGAGGGGTCTGCTTCCTTAGCGTACTTCAGGGGCTCCTGACCTTATTAGAAGTAATAAAACCAAAAGATTTATTCATCCCTGTTTTCAATAAAAATAATCATTTTTCGCCTACAATTCAACCTAGGGTAGCACATTTGAAGTGGAATACACTATACACATGTTGGAATGAACCTTCCAAAGCAGCCTTAGTTGCTCAGCACCGCAGGCCAGGCTATCCAGGGCAGGCCTGGTACGTGCCTACCAGTCCTTGGATGGCAACAGCGTCTACAAAGCCAAGGATCAGTAGGGCTCTTTTGTTAGAAGCAATGACCTCTGATCCCTGAGGCACAGCCCTGAAGTATGAAAACCTATCAAGCTACTTGGATCCAGGAAATGGTTTTCTTGCTCAGCAAGCAAGGCAAACTGGTAACAGGACAGCACAAAAAAACAGAGGCAATCATCACATACCTAATGTAAGTTTCATAGTAGCGGGTTCTATCCAGGAAAGGCATAAGATGGGAAGGAGAACATACAAGTCAAAGATTGTTTCAACAGCATTCTAAGTGCAGATAACAGGTTACCTATTTGAGTGGGACCAGCTACACGTGGGCTGCTACCTGTTTTTGTATGACCTGTGTAGTCTGGACAGTTTTTATATTTAGTAAGGACCGAAAAAAAATCACCCAAAGAAGAAAATAATTTCATCTTAGGTGAATGAATACACGAAGTTCAGGTTTCATCATCTGTGTTTACAGCTTTATAGGGACAACACATGAGGGCCTGTTTACTTAAATACAGTTTCTAGTTACTTTTGCCCTGCAATGGCAGGGTCGAGTGGATGTAAGAGGTACTATGTGGTTCTCAGAGCCTCAAATACTTGCTTTCTATTCCTTTACAAAGTCATTCACTAACTCCTGGCCCCACAATATGTTGGAACAACTGAGAAGGGTGGATTTTGTAGCTGGTGCTTTAAGAGACCCTCCATGCAACAAAGGTATTAGATGGCAGGTGATCTCAGTAGACTCAAAGACTGTAGTGCAAATGTCTACAGGAAATCTGCTTCACGAGCCAGGCACCCGGAGAGAGAGACTTGCCTTACTCCCCAGGACAGATGTAACATAGGCAGACACTACATTACCAGCATGAACACATTTTAAAGGTTACCTTTTAATACTGGACCTTCTTTGAGACTCCCGGTCATGCTTATGGGAGGAATGATGCCCATTTTCAGACACATGCTCAAGATTTCCAATGCTGGGCCGTTTTCCATGGGCAGCTTTGGACATATTGGCATTATTGAGATTGGCATTTGTGGAGGTGGGAACTTGCTTTCCTATGGAATTATGGTTATGATGGTTATGACACACCGAATTTCCTGCTGGAGGAAACAGCGGTTTCTCAGTATCACTTGCAGGTGGAATTGAAGGCCTTTGGACATGCAGGGGACGGTGGGTGGTATTGGTCTGCTGAAGGGAATCTCTCCTATCACTATTAACATGATTGACATGGTTTCCAAGCAGGGCACCATTTCTCTGCAAAATAATGGGAGACAACACCAGGTAATTTAACAAGTATTTGATGCAGTCTAGCCATGTTAGGTAAATTTTTTTTTCTACATGAATAAACAAATTCTAGGTAAGCTCCGTAGGATCCCTGCAAAGTAGTCTGAATGTCTTAGTGGGAAGGTGAATGTGTCAAGTTGGTCCCTCTGGAATGAGGGAGGTTACTGATTCTTGAGCTGGGGCACAAACTCTCTGCTGTTACTCGAGTGTACTCTTCCGCTTGCTCTAAGTCCAGGTGACTTATGCCCAGTTGGGGTGATTGGCAACCCCAAGGTGGGGCAATAGATGCACTCTAGGTTTGAAGCCAAGGGTTGACTGGCAGATCATGGAGCTGGTCCAGAGAAGGAGGGCAGTGCAGGCAGCTGTTAGAAGGACCCAGGTTATCCCTCCACACTGGCCAATATCTATGGCCAAGCTCCTCAGACGCTGAAAATCAGGAGCAGATTGCAGCTCAGGGAAGGAACTGGCCTATTCTCACAAGAGGTGCTGGTGTCTGGAGAGGGCACAATGTAAAAGCTCTTCTAGACCCTGTGGCTTGTCTGCATTCTCTAGACTCCTCTATGGATTGTAACCGCCCCAACTACAGTCCTGCCCCACTACTTCCAGGTGGCCAGTGGGTGGCAAGGTGTGGAATAATTACTTTGAATACATCTTCTTCGTCTCGTTTTGTTTCTTCTGGCTCATCATCTTGCAAATCACAGGATATAGCACGCCGGATTTCTGGCCCAATGTCGTGCAATGTCCTTAATCCCGCCTAGATCAATAAAAATGGCAGAACAGGTTAGATAACATGGGCTTTGGGTCCAGTCTGGGGGTTGGCTTCGCTCCTGCCCAACTCAGCAGCGAATGGAGTAGCCTTCTCCAAAAGCTATCAAGGAACAGACTGAGTATAACTAAAGGCAGTCTAGAGGACATGGGGTGTGGTCAGGAGGTTAGAATGGTTCTAGAATGAAATCGTTAAGACCCACAACCCACTAACTTCCTCTACAAATACCCTTTGTACAGGTACACTGTCAAGTTACTAGTACTGGGTTCTACCAGAGCCAGAATATACCTCATGTAAATGATGGCCTTTGGAAAGAATCCCTTATAGAATTTACCTCCTGAATATCCAAGCTTGGCAGGATGCATAGCCTGGCTATTCTAAAGGCAGATTATGAGGGACCCTTTGCAGAATAAGATCATCTAGGGACAGGGGCTAGATAAACAAGTACCAACTGCTCATCAGGGCCATTGGCTCCACTGAAAAGGCATGAAACAAGTGAGTGACACACACATAGCAGTCTCTTGCATACTCAGACCATGGGGAAATGGGATCAACAAGCACACACACCCCTGGGCTGCCAGGGTCATCTTGGTATCCGGGCCTGCAGCCTGCATAGGCCAAGTACTTGCCAACAGAGGGGTCATGTTTCTGGAGATCACCCCCAAGCTGAGAATGGCTCAGTGCACGATGCACAGGGCGGGGGATCTCTCTTGGGCCTTCATAGAAGTTCTGATTTTTGCGCTAGCCCTCATAGCTAGCCTTCCTTCAACTGGTCCATCTCACAGGACAGGACCTGGATGGCTCTTCCATGGTTCATAGCTGTGTTAGGGAAACATCTGTAAGCACATAGGGAAGGTAAGATGTCTAACTGAAAAAATTACATTTTAACAATCAATTTGGGAAAGAAAAAAGAAAAACCCAGCAGCTGGGTGCTTAATCCTAGCTACACAGGAGGCTGATATCTGAGGATATGGTTCAAAGCCATCACAGGCAGGAAAGTCTAAGATTCTTATTTCTAATTAATCACTAGAAAACCAGAAGTGGAGATATGGCTCAAAATAGTAGAGTGAAAACATTGAGAACAAAAAGCTCAGGGTGAGAGCCCAGCCCAGCCAAGAATTGTTTCTATAGGGGCCCTGGAGCTGCTTTATCTTTCTTCCTAAGATATGCATCTGAAAGAGGCATGTTTTCTCTGGCCTCAGGTCTGTGGTCCCATGTGTACAGGCCATATCTCCTCATTTACCATCAGTTGCCTATAGTTCGGCAGCTGCTGCAAGCTGGTAGAGGAATGAAGACCCTGGCTGGCAAAGCTCTCTCTGCAGCTTAGGTTCTAACCTCAGTGCAGCCTACAAAGGAGAGCTAGCTGAGGTCTAGGTCCTCAGGGGAGGAGACAACTTCCTTTTCAATAGCCAGTAGGGCAGTAACAAAGACAAAAGACTTGCATGAGGTGGGTGCCTGGCAGTGGTTCAGGGAAGGGAAGAGGAAGGATAGTTGCTGAAGCCATGAAAGATCCAGCAGGGCCACCCTGGTGGGAGATGCTCAGCACCTCTATTGTGCAGATGCCAGTGATGGTGATATTAACTCCTAAAGGAGATACAGGAAGGGACTTTATAAAAATGGCCTTGTCCACAGAGTGCCCAGCCTGTGAGAGGATGTGTTAAACCCAGCACACCTAGCTGGGTTTGATCTGACCCCTCCTGTGAATACAGAGCAGCAGGTCCTTTCATTTCATGAACCGTAGGGGTGGAGGGACCAGAAGTAAAGATTTATGGTTCTTAGCTGGGAGTGCAGGGGTTTTATAGGGGAGAGACAGGTACAACCCAGAATAATTCTTGGTATGTTCTGAGAAGCTGTTTTCAGCCCTTCTGCCCCTCTGATAACAGACAGGATACACACACACACACACACACACACACACACACACACACACACACACACACACACACACACACACACACACACACACATATACTTGCATACTCACACATATAGTCTCTCCTTCAGAATTCCCAGCATTCCCAAGCCTAGGGAATCATTGGTTCTGAGGCAGACCTATCTGCCACTCTATGGAAATACCACGAAGGCAATGTTATATTGACAGAAGCTCTTGAGCAGCTGCAGGCATATGAAGAAAGGCCATATCTAACAGTATTGGCTAGCTTACAATCCATTCATTCCATTTTCTAAGGTGCAGTTATCAAGGGATAATAGGCTAATAAGCAAAGATCACATTGCCTGGCTTTGGGTCAAGTGAAAGGAAACAACTGGTGCAATTCTGAGGAGCAAACAGAAGAGACAAGGCTCAAGATATTTGCTGCTGTTTCTACAATAATAAACATGGGTACAATGTTCCCCTCAAGGGAACTGCAAATGTTAACGGCTGTTACAAGGCAGGAGGGACCAGAACACTTATGAGTTTTAACCACAGGCAATCTTACTGTCATTCAACTGATGGGACTAGATCAGATTAAAAGAAATAGAAAACTATTTATTTGGATAATTTTGAACATCATCCTCTGTTGATGGGTTGACATTTCACTGAAATACACATATAATTGAGTAATAAAAACAAAAACTGTCTCCAGCACATCTTCACTGATACACAAGAGTAGGATTCAGTTGACAAGAGAGTACAGCAATAGACAGGGGACAGAGAAATTGTTTGCAACATAAACCATGGAGAAGGTTGAGAGGTGGCCCAAATGTTCACTTCCCAGGACACATAATGACAATATATTTATTAAAGAGACACCAAAAGAGGAGAAAAAAAACCCAGAACTCTTCCCAAACATGAAAGCAGAGAGTGAGAAGTCATGATTCTAGTTTGCTTATTCCACACAGAACAATGTACACCTGGTAAGAGTCAGGGACTGACTTTCCTCTTTCACATGGGACCTGGGAGCAGGGGACGAACACGAGTGTTCCCAGCTAGAATTGAAATGAAGCTTAAGTACAGCACCCTGAATTTATTACATTTCATAAAACATGAGAATGAAATTTGTCTAGCACACTTATCAAGCTAAAAGGTAGCTTAGGCTGCTCCAAAATTCCATAGGCACAAGTTCCAAATTCCCAAAGTATGGACAACTATCGTAAACTCTTGGAAAAATTATTCTTCCATAACCCTGGAACAACATTATTTTTTGAAATAAACACTTTACAGTCAGTAAAATGATCTCTTCTATCATATTTCATGTCTGTGTCTACCTCCATCAGCAAAATATTATTTTAATTTGAAATGTGGTCATTAGCACTTAAATCAACACAAAACCATATAAAATCATTCCATTAACATCACAGTAGAACTATGGTTTTGAATAAACATAGAATTGCTATAAAATATAAACATTGTTGACTTGTTTTAAGATGTCCAATCTTACAAAATATTAAACAGAATCAAGCCTAGTTTCTGGTTGATTTTAAAATGCTAGATGTTATCATAAATATTTTTTCTTAAAAAAAGAAATGTTGGCGCTTTGCCTGTAGACTGCTGCTTTAAATTTTAGACACCATTTAATTGGAATTTTATAGATATTTATTCTACTCAATGGTTAAGTTACCAAAAAAGATCTATAAAATCCCTCTAAACATTTCTGAAGAAACAGCATAAAAGTATAATATTTTGACATCCAATATTAACATCCATTTACTTTCTTTTCCCTTGCCCACATTCAGGGTTTAGCTTCTTTTATCTGAATAGATTTAAAAAGCTCTTACTGCCTGTTTTCCTAAATTAGCTCCACCAAACACACCAGTTACCCACCAGATAGCACAGCACCACAGTGCACACACTGGCACCCATACACGCATACAAACAGAGATAGACAGACACACACATACACGAAATGTGCCCCAGACCTACACTGTAGCAGTGGAGAAGAGAGAGGCAAGTCTCTAGTCGGGACTGCTTGAGGCCATTCATTTTCAGGACGCAGCTGGCAAACTTGTAGATTCGACCCAGAGAGCCCTGCCCTGACACTGCCTGCTTCCCATCTCAGGCAGGCTCCACTCAGCCAAGGCTGCCTCTGCACATAATCACCTCGTCAATGACAGGTCCTGGTTAACCTGTTCTGTCCACATTCAATTAGAGAGGATGATTCTTTAAAAAGCTGTCTTAGAAGAGAGAGCTGGAGATTAAATTCTTATTGAATAAACTTGCTCATCTACAAGCTGTCCTCCGCCTCCTCTGATACATGGGCACACCCCTTATTTTTTTGTCACTGTTTTCCTCCAGGGAAAAATATCATGGTGTGGCCTTTGTGTCCATTGTGAACAGTCCCTGCGTGTCATATTAAAGGGTTAGAATCATGGTCACGACATCCATTACTCATCCTCAGTGATTCCTATTGTCCCTTAAAAGGTCACCTGTAACATCTATGAGCAGTAGCACTTGGCAGTGTAAGTCACATTTGCCACCCCCTGAAAGCGAAAGACAACAACAAATGCACCTAAAGTCATCCAAGACTTTCCCTGCAAAGAATTTGAGATCTGTTTCAGCTCTACCTTTCTTTTTGCTTTCCTTTTTTATTTTTGTTGTGGTGCTGGGGACCTTATGCATGGTTACTCAAGTATTACATCACTGAGCCACAATGCCAGCCACACTCCCTTGATTCTTGATGGTTTTTACACCAGAATCAGAAAGTTCTTGCTAGTTTCCTGAAAAGGAAGAAAGTAGTATATACAATATAGGTCCATCAGAAGCAACACATCGTCACTTCTGCTCTGACAGCATCACATGCCTGTCAACATACTCGCATTCTGCTAGATACTGAAGGAAGGATGAGCTCAGATGCCACTTGCTCTTCCTGTGATGCTCTTCTACCTCACTTCTCCCAAACTCCACCTCTGACTATCACAACAGGCTTGCTATCAGAGGAACGCAGGAATCTAAGCTCAACAACATAAACATTTCCTTCTCCTGACTAACTTAGCCCAGTTCCTGCTCACTTTACCAGTATGGAAATGACAGATGTTCTCTGTAATCCTTGCCACTTGTCCTTGGCTTGCATGCATCCTTAGTCTCAAGTTGTGTACTCTGGACACACTTTCTCTCATGTACTAATTCAGGTCATCAGCCCCTCAGATGAGTATGGGTTTTGAGATTTAGGTCTTGTCATATGGTCCTCAGCCTGAACTTAATGTGACACCTGGGGCTGAGTGTTGAGGTGACTGCCTGCCTGGAGGAGGAGGAAACTTGTTTGAGGTGAGGTCAGTGCCATCACACAGGAACCTCTTGAGCACGAATGACCATAAAGGCTCCCCCCACCCTCTGTCTCTGAGGGGGATTTTAGGACATTTCCCTAGGCAGAGGTGACGGAGATTTGTGTAACACTTCATACCCTTTCTCTTACAAGTGCACAAGTGTTTCAAAGGCCATATGCTATGATGGTACCACCAACCCACTCTTTGTGGTTGCAGAATCTTATGTTTAAAATTTTCTTAGTTTTAAATTTCCAGGACAATAAATATTGACAAGGGTCAATTTCTTGAAAGAAAAAAAATTTTGGTACTAAGACCAAAAAGTTTGATAACTTTTAACCAAATCTTCCTCCAACAGGCAACAAAGCCTCGATCTCAGATGTTAAGACTTTCCACCCCATCCAGTTGTCCTGGGGCTTTGCCACGATCCTTTTTTTTCTTATCATAGCTAGCCTCTGGCACTTCATGGGATTTCCTCACTATGCTTTAGAAAGATGTGTCCTCTCAGAATCCTCGATAGCCATCACTCTCAGGTCTAAGGATTTCTAAGGAAAACAAATTCACCCAGGTATCCACCTACCTTAGCACTGCAGTTTTGTTTGTCAAGGTCCTTCCTGTAGCTATACCTGAACCATAATATACCCGGGCTACTGAGAAATATTAGGTACCGGTTAAGTTAGTAGGGATAAGATTTTGACTATTACATAACTTGCTTTAACTTCTTTATTAATTCTACTGTTTTCTTTTTAGAGCTTTGGGAGCCACAACAATGGCCTCCAGGGTGAGATAATCTTCCTCCTGGAAGCTTGGCGATTAATTTCTAATTGTATCATACCATAATATTGGATACTCTTTGAGATACTTTTACCTCTGCTTTCCCATGAGGGATGCTAGCTAGACTGCTTAATTTCTTTTATCCAGAAGCTTCTGAGTTTAGCACCATTGGTTCTGGTGCTGGGCATCAACTTTGCTGTGTCTATGAAGATTCAAAATAAGGAATCTGACAGATTCTTTCTATCTTCCTCTACATTAGGATCTAAAGTCTCCGGTGTTTTAGGAGAAATCACAGTGTCTGCAGCCTGGAAACCAAGTTTCTTGTGTGTACAAGCTGCAGGCAGTGCTTATCATCGATAGTTATCTTTCAGAAAGTGCCCTTGACTATCAAGCACGGATGCAGTTCCTCAGCATGCTAGGCCCAAGATTCTCATGGGTTTCTTTAAAACCAGGTCTCAAGTCCTAGCAGAAGGCTGCCATTTTCCAGCTTTCATGTGGAGTGAGAGAGTGTCCAGGGCAATCTCACTGAATGGAACTGGTGGGCGTTTCTGCCAAATATAGATAAGAAAGTTGCTCATGCTGGCTCTCACAGGGGTGACACTGATGGGAATAAACATACGCTGTCCTAATAGCAGGATGGGGAAAAGAGAAAGGAAGAAGAGTATTTGCTGTCCTTCTGGGAATGACAATTCTCAATGTATTCTGTTCTATCTTTCCTTTTCCTTGTTGTAGTACCGGGGATTGAATTGCCTTGTGCTTGCTTGGAAAGAACTATGTTACTTTAGTCATGCCCTGAGTTCTTTTGCTTTTAGTTTACTTTCCAGACAGGATCTTGTGCTAACTTTGTCCAGACTACAATCCTCCTATCTCCACCTCTGAAGTGATATCACCACACCAGGTCATTCAATGGAATTTTATGCTGTAATACACCCCAGGCACTGTGGGTCAGCTCACACGCAGTCCCTGAGAGGGACTCTGCTACTTCTGGGCAGGGTGTGGGAGACTGGAGTTGCTAGGGCAGTAGCTGTAGATACAGTGTCAGTACCAGGTTACAGGCAGGCTTCTGCATCTTCCAAGCACCCGGCTACATTGGAATGTGCTGGCCAGCTTTCAATTTGTCCCTGTACTCTCCCACAGGACTGTGTGAAACAGCAAATTGCCTATGGAATCAGACCCTTCTGGGAGAACCCACAACCTGCCTGGTGAGCTCCTAGACTCACATGAGCAGAGCCTCAGCGGGGTTCAGAGCCACAGAGAGGCCAGGAGGTCTGTGAAAGTTTGGGAAGACCAAGTCACTACAGCCAAGGGACAAATGTCACAGGCACAAAGATATCTCAAGAGCAGGACCTCAAAGCTGGCAGGGATCTGCCAGCCTTGCCTAGGATGGGCTTGAAGGAAGCATGCTGCCCACTGGGGCTTCTACTCTTATTCTCTGCCTGGCCTTCGGGGCTTCTGTGGTCCCAAGATGCTTAGAGGGGCATCAACTACAGCCAGGCATGAGGTTCTCCAGAGTTGTGGTTCTCTCTTCCCCACTTCCTCACCACCTCATTCTCAAATCCCATGTATATGTACACATACATACTTACACACGCACACGCACGCACGCACACTCCAATCTGCAAATAGTCAAGCCTTTCTTTTCTACACAGTTCAGAGACTTCAGAGTTTCAGGATTTCCCCCATGACCTTTACACTAAGGTTATGTCTGCATATTAATTTTGAAAACCCTCTGGCCATGTAGGGCCTACTGGAGTTAGCATCAGAGGTTCAGAATTCTTAACCACGACTTGGAACTGGAGATAATTTGAAATTGGACTCTCTTATCAATTAGCTTCTTGAGCAAAAACTTGCTGCTCTTAAACTATGTGAAAAGGTAACCTTGTTCCATGGCCTCTTTGTGCATCTCTATGTATTAGATTCCTTAAGAAGGGGAGAATTCTCTCTTTCTCTCTCTCAATAGATAACTACAGTACGGAACAGTAAAGAGAACAAATGAAAACAAGAATTTCTTAAAGTTCTGGTAGTAAACAGGCATATGATATTATTATTGTTGTAGTCTTAATTATTAAGCAATTATACGTTCAAAGTGCTTTACAATCACTTAGCTATTCCTCACAACAGCCCTGTGAGGTAGGTCGACATTATTACCCCCATTTTACAGATGGGGAAACTGAGGCACAGAGAGGTTAAGTGTCTTGCCCAAGGTCACACAGCAAGTAAATGCTGGGGTTGGGGCTAGAACCCAGGTTCCTTGACTCCCAGTGTCCTTGAAACTAGACCATACTGCTTCCAAAGAGGCATCCCCAGACTGGCTCTGAGCACGAATTAAAGACAGATGATGTTAGATGCGGTTTAGGTGTGGTGGCACTTTCCGTGGGGCGCGTTAAGATGGAACCTGAGGTGTTGCCTGGGTTGGTTTTGGCATGCAGGTGTGTGTGTTAGTTTCAATGGGTGTGTCTGAGCTTCCTGGCCTGTCCACTTCTCACTGCAGAGAGCAGGGCAGGTGGTCAGGTGGTCGTGACGTACTGGCATAGAAAAGGAACTCTGTCAGCCCAGCGCCAAGCGGCCTGCCAGTCTTGGGGAGCTCGGGCAAACTAGGGATGCGGGACTTTGGAACGGAGTCAGCTGACCTCCTTAGGCAGGTCTGCTTAATCGTTTTATTCCTTTTTTTTTTTTTTAGACTGGCCAGCATCAGGAAGTTGTGTTCATTTCATTTCTCACTCTTTCCCTTTCTCTGAGTCTCTGCTTAGAAGGGAAAATTTAAAGCTCGTAAGTCCCCTTTCATGAAAAGGAGCCCCCGTGAGCAGCATCCGTGACAAGCAGCCATGGCTCTGCAGATGAGCCACGGCCCTGCTTCCGCCTTCCGGAGGGGTGCCGTGCCTGGAAGGGGTCTCCCAGGGGCCTTGGTTTGCTCTTGCCTGCATTTCTCCCGAAATGCTGTGTCAGTAGAGTTAAGCCCACATGAGAGTTTGCCCTTTCAAGGCCTTAGCCACACACGCCTTCCGACTAACCAGTTTGGTGCCGTAGCTCAGGCAGAGAATTCTAAAGCATCCGTTCAAGCATCTGAAACAAACGAATCAGCCAGTGAAATCTCATCTCTTAGCATTTGTTCTCCTCTTAGATTGAAAAGGGAAAACATGTCAAAAGAGCCCTCTTAAGGCTTTAGGTGGAATCATGCTTTTAAAAGATAAAATGTAAAACCAACAACTAATCTCCATACTGTTTAGACTCTGGAAGGGATCTCTGGGAAGATCTCATTTCCCACTGTCTTTATGTTTTGAGCCTTCCTGAGAAAGCCATGTCAGCTATTGGCTGATCACAGCTATTGGCTGATGGTACACTGCCCATATCTCCCCACAGCACCTGTATCCACATCTGGAAGCTGGGCCACTAGTTTTAAAACTGTTTAGCCTAACAACCTAATTCCACATAGCCAGAAGTAAATCTTTTCCTTAAACCCAACTTCCAAAGAGGTTTTAACAAATCACTCTTCGTCTAGAGCTTTCTTATCATTAGAATGGTGGTGGTGGTGGGGGGGTGTGTTCCCCTGGGAAGGCTGGGGGATTAGTTTTCTTAGATGCTACTACAATGGAATAAATGCTTGAATGTTGTTGAAATGAACAAACTTTTCTCATTATGAGAACTTTTCCTTATCACCAGGGCAGTGGGCGTGTCAGGGTCTGTAACCCGCACAGATATCCCCCTTCTGTAGGACTGGACACTCCCCATGCATTACAAGCTATGGGGAGCAGGGGATTGAGTGTTTCCGTGGCTGCGTGGCTGTGTTCCTTTATTGTTTGCTCCTTGTGGCAACTGGTAGGTAATTAGGATGTAGCAACAATGGATAGACAGCAAATGCTGAGTTAAACTAAAGGGAATATGGCATGTAGAAGATGAGTGAGAAAAAAATCAAAAGGCCTGATAAAGCTTCTCTCTGACTCCCTCCATGGAGGTGCTGAAGAGAAGGTTGGCTTTAATGATGGTGATGGTGGATGGGCAGATGGAAAGTGCACACTCATTCAGACCACAGAAGCCAGAGGACACCAGTGCTGAGCTCCTCTCCACATGGATGCAAGAGCGCCTCAAGCCACTCCCCTCGGTGGAGAAGGCAACTCTGCAGTTGGTCTGAACACAAGGAGAATGAACACAGGGTTCTCTTCAGAGCCCTGAGGGTTCAAACCACAGCGCATCTGTGTGTTCTTGGGAGCCCTGCTGTGGGGTACAGATCCCAGGGGCCCATTCTGAACGCAATTCAGACAGACCGCACTCTCCGCAGTCCCGCACGCACATGCCTGTGTCTTCACTTCTGCTCATACCCAGATGCCATACTCCACTCTCCACTAGACAGCACCCCGCAAGCCAGGTTGCACCTGGACACGAGAAGAAGCAAATGGCTCCCTATTCAACAGGTCATGTCCTGTTGAACAGCAGCTTCCTGTTCCAGTTGTGGTCAGTATGTTTATTTTGTGCTGACCCCATTTTTCCTAAACTGCAACCCTATCACATAGTATGTCATCATGGAGGAAGGAAGTCTTCCTTATTAAAATGCTTATTAAAAATGGAGTAACAAATTGCATTGAAAGCTGTTTCTATTGTAGAAGAAGTCCAAAATATGTAATTAGAATTACCCTTCAAGAGACATTTTTTTTCTGTTTTTAATGCTTGCTTCAGAATCAAATGTATTTCCAGAAATTATCTCTCAAGATAATGAACACAACTTAATCTTCTAGGCTGTGCTCTCAACGTAAATTAAAGGCCTAGTCTCAACTCCCAATGGAACCATGTGAAAATGTGTTGGCATCACTAGGAATATTTAACTTCTAGTAAGGAAATTAAACTCTTTCAGTAAACAATAGAATGAAAAAAAAAAGTACAGTAGAATGGAATCCTCAACGTTATTTTAACACGAGATACGGGTCTTTAGACCAAGGACCTATAGTATACAGTTAGCACCATCTGAATCTTCAGCTTGAGGCTCAATAAAACCAATAGATGAAATATGGAGGTTATTCAGTCATGGATTATTTAGGCAGGTTTTGCAGTATCAAAGGACTATCCAGTCTCACTGAAGCTGCTGCTTCACTGTCCCAGAGAGAAGTTTTACAGGCTCAGAAAAGGTATAAATAATCTTGTATCCAAGTGATTGCCAAAAATGCCCTCCACACAAACAGAAGCCTCATAACACACAGATAAGCTAACTGCATCATGACATAAGCTATAAAAGCCACATTTCTCCTACAGAAAGTAAAGTTTTAATTTTACCAATTAGGCTCCTGAGACAGCAAACAATTCCCTCTAGACAGAGGGTACCCATGGGACTGAGAAATCTGGCCAATATTTTTTTTTTTAGGCAGATAGATGGCTACCTGAGGGAAAAGCTTTTAGAAGCATGTTCAACTTTCCCTCTCCTGGCTGCCAGTATAGCCAAGGAAGTATGAACCAAGGATTTGTTCACATCTGTAAGCACATCTTTTCAGTGTGTTTCACTTGTGAGCTGCAATTGAAAAGGAGGGCTGTCATTTTTGAAAACCTGATCAGTAGGAGTTAAGTGAGCTTTGACCATCCCTCTACACTGAGATGGCGATGAGCCACTTGACTAAGCCTACGACCTCACTGAGCTACCAAAAGGATGTATGATAAGAGGAGAAAGATCACAGATTGTCTTGAATAGGATCTGGTGTCCACCTGTCCCACCAGCATGCTTTTCTCCCCAGCCCTTATGGCTGTCTGGACAAAACAGAGAGTTCATCGTGAATCATATTCCCCATTCGTCATTACTCATGTTCACATTATTCCTTGCAATGAGATCACAGACAAGCCTTTATATCCACAGTAACCATTACTTTGAACAGAGAACATTTGCATCTGGATATAATGCCTCCACATTAAACCTTCTCAACACTTACATTAAGCCACATTTAAGACATGTGATAACAGGGAGGACGTACAAGTAATTTTGGTGTGAACTTAAAAAAAAAGGAAGGAGACAATTTTTAAATCTCATTCATGATGAACTTAAGACATCCAGATAACAGAGCTGACAGGCTTTGTTTCTGACAGCCCAGTCCTGCTCTCAACATCTGCCTTCTCCATCACCAGATATAAACCACCATTCCTAGTGCCTCTTCCTGCAAATCTCTGTGGTATCTTCTTTCACCTCTCCCTCCCTGCTTCCAACTCAGAGCTTTGGGCTGATCCATGATTCTATAGCCCTTAGATGTATGGACCCTGACTGGAGTAGAGGTTCCTGTAAGTCACATCCATACTATAGGGGTGTGGAAGATGAGGCAGCAAAGACTCAGGCTAGAGGAGGGGAGATGGACTAGAGCCTGGCCTAGATATAAGACAACATATCTCATATCTCACAACATTCACTGCAAGCCACTGTGGCCATCAGGAGACAGCATACAGAGACAGACACACCACACACACACACACACACACACACACACACACACACACAGAGTACACACTAGGAAGTGATGGATGTTACTGAAATGGACCAAAAACCAACAAGCAGTGGGGTAAGAAACAAACAGAAACAAAACAAAGCACTTGCGTTCAGATGGAAAGCTGTTCAGTAGGCAGCAGAGGCCTGAGCCAGGGCTGTGGGAACAAGGGGCCTGCCTAGAGAACACTGGAGGGGGCCAGGGTGTGAGGGAAACACTTGTTCCTTTCCTCTCGTGGCCATCCTAAGGCCCCTGCACTCTGACCAGCTGGTGGCAGGTACAAGGCACAATGGAGAAGACAAAGGGTCCGGAGTAGCACTTACCTTGTAGCCCAGAAATGGCTAGTCCACATTTGGGAGGGTATGTAGTATCTCAGTTTAAATAAAATCCTTGTGGTACTGCTCAGCCATGAATAGGCAGCTCTCTAGTATTTCAAATAAGCTCGTAACATTGTTAGTAAAAAAAGGAAACAAGACAAGAGGACAATTCACCTGTAGGGCAATTGTGGTGTTCTTCGCAGGGTACTTTCCCACCAATCCTTGTTCTTTCCGTTTCTTGAATTTCCTAAAGTAGTCCTGTATCAGGAAAGTGGCATAGAACTTCCCCACGGTTACCTCATCATCTAAACGGAGAGACCAGACACAGCTCTCCCGAATCAGCATATTTGGATCAAAAGCCTAAACATTTGCTTCTGGCTGGGGCTGGTGCACAAGGCACCGATCTCTTCTTATCCTACAACATGGGGCTTTTAGTCTAGCGAAAAGCAAGGCTTTGCAAAGCAGTTAAGGCTTAAAATTAGTTAGTTGCATGGACTGATGGTCAAAGTTGCATAAAATATTATATTTAATTATGAACGTTTAATAGAGTAGTGTATTAGTAACGATATGAAATGTCATCTTGGTTATTCACTTAAAATAAAAATTACAAAACAAAGTGGCTTTGCAGGTCAGGTTTTCACCCTTGTGCATAGAGATTTGCATGTGTAATTACCATAAATACCAAATGTAATTAACCATCCAAATCCCTATGTCTGAAGATAGATATCTAGATAGGTGACACATAAGCTCAGAAGGAGAGGAAGGTTCAGAAAAGTGACTGCAGATCCAGATTTTTCACACGCTTCTCCCCCATTCTCTGCCAATAAGATCCAGAGACCATGTTTCGCTTTGTAACTCACAATTGCTGGTTTTCAGCATTGTTGTTGACTGCTCCAGCTCGCCCCAAGTTGAGCTGGGCTTGTTTCTGTTTTGTTTGGAAACAACATGGCTTACTGGGGAATCAGAACTCTGCTGACAAGCTTTCAGGTGATGCATGAGGCAGAACAGAGGCTCTGGCTATCTTATGGTAAACCACACCTAAACATGCACATAGGACCTAGGCCTGTGAAGAGGGCTGCCACCACATCTTCAGGATGCTGGGATCTATGAGATGGACAGCTCAATGCTATCTTGGCAGCCTGCTTTGGGTGGGCCATAAATCCTAAGGCTATTGGCCAACCTTCCCTTGCAAGAGTTAGGTACAGGTTCAAAGCAAGAAGCTCAGTCTGTCTGAGCTGTAAGGATGGAGTGAGAGAAGGTGTGGAAAGGACCCAACCTACTTGGGGTGTCTTCAGGGCTGAGTATGGCAGGACTACAAGCTGGCAGACTTAGTATTATTTTTATACTGACAGCAGCACCTACTGAAGTAGACCTTAAAGCCTGACACGCCAGGGGTCAAAGGGACCCACAGTATTCACTGATGCAACCTGAGTGGGGCTCTGTTTAGTGGCCAACACTGGGTGTCTCTCCAGCCCTCACTGTCAGGAAGGACTCAGTGCCTTGCGGTAGTCTATCCTTGAGAAATATTGCATGCCTTCTATATCTAAACCAGGAATATCTTGGATTAAACCAATGTTTCATGTAAAAACACGGGCCCTAATCAGACTCAGGCTTGCCTAAACTGTCTAATGATGCACTGTGCATAGGTAAGAAGAAAAGCAGAGCCCACTGAGGTTGGGACAGCATACTCCTGGCTCTGATCTCCAGTCTCTGCCCATTTGGATTTAAACAATTAGTTATCGAACCAGAAGAACTCTGCATGGGAAGTTATGGGATTCACCTAAGTCATCTGGTGAGCTGAACCTGACAGTATGTCCAGGATCTCCCCCTCCCCCACCACCTTCTTACAGACATCCACACTGGCCACACTGGCCACCTGCTTCTTTAGTGTCTTCCTCATATTATGAGCCTCGCCTTCTCCTGGACTGCACACAGTAAGTGAGCCAGGTGCTGCCTGACAAGTGTTTATAGGGAACCCATGGAGATGTTCTGCTGGGCATGCTGTATGCGTCCTTGGCTCTCAAGGCCAAGTATGGCAGGACTACAAGGCTCTCAACTCTCCTCTGTGAGCCTCAGAAAAAGTACGGGTTCTATCTGAAGCATACCTCACCCTTCACTCTACACCAGGATGTTTCTGGAAAATGTGAGCTTAACCTTCAGCAACATTCAGCTATAGAGCGGAGTTTAGGCAGGACTCGAGGGCCACTTGGATGCTTCCACTGGAATGCTGAGGTATGTGAGAGAGCGAGCCCGGAAAAGTATGTTCAAGAACAAGAACTTGCAAGACAGAAAAGGGAAGAAGAGAAGGAAGCACTATGGGGAGGCCATCTGGGCTTGGGGCTTGGGAGAATGGGGCCAGCTAGCCGACTCCTTCAGGGCTAAATTGTCAAAGATTCAGCTCCAGAAATGAAAGCCTAAGAGCAGGAAGGTCTTTGAAGTTGTGAGGAAGCTTCTAAATAGAAAGAGGGTCCAGGAAGTAGCAGCAGAGACTGCAGAGTACTGATGAGAACCTGGGTCCATATTCTAAGCTGAGACAGCTTGGCACTGATGACCAAGGAGTGATGTCTTTAGAGTCAGAGGCCCATCAAGGGTAGAAAAGAAAGCTTCCAATCCACATTTCATATTTCATTCCTGAGTCACCTTTTTATCTGGCTCAGAATGACTAGGGATGCCCCAGATCACATTTCTACCAGTAAAGCCTCCTATCCTTATCACAAGGGTCTCCATGAGTACCCCAGACCTGCTGGCTCATTCTTCTGCTCTCTGACCAGTCACAGTACTGGGACATTCTCTGGAGGTACCCATGTGTTTGTCCCAGTGAGTAAATAATGCACACCCAAAGGGTATATAATGTGATTGTTTCCTAAGTAGTTCATGATGTTGGGAAAGTTGGGGACTACTGGTCTACTGGAGGACCAAAGAGGAAAAACAAAGACACCAGTGATGAATGTAGATACCAGACTCCTACCTCAACTTACCTGCTGAAACCTGAATGCCACCATCTTCTGGTGGCAATAGTACTAACATAAGATCCAACCTGGATGAACAAAAATAGCCTGGAATTTCTGGAGCCTTCTGTCTCCCCTATATCCAGATAGGGATATAAAGAAAAACCAAGGCCAAACTACCACACTGAAAAGGGGGAAGGATATTTAACCCTGATAAGCAGTTTAGTAGAGCCAAAAGTTGATCAGCTCTTCAAAGGAATAGACTTTGGATGATGAGCCAAGTTCTGGACTTTTTTTTTTCTCTCCAGAAGATGAGAAGAAAAGTTTCACAAGAATGCAAATGACATTCATTAAAAGTGCATCTTTCAAGGAGGAGCATTCACATGGAGGTTGACCAGTGCTAAGGAAGGTGACATTTCCAAAGAGACATAAGGTTAAGTGGCCGTGGTACAGGGGACCTGGGGCTCACAGGAAGGTTTACAGAGACAGGCAGAGCCCGCTATTCTGAAGCATGCATCTGTATTTCAAAAAACAGTGTAGGGGAATTCATTTGGCAAGAGATAACTCTGATTCCATGCCACCACCCTAAAACAGAATTGCTTCAGAATATTCTGAAAGACTGAGTGTTGAAAGGAATGGAGGCTGCAGAAAAAGCTTAAGCACATTGTTACAACAACTTTAAAAAGCAATTTATCTAAGCCATGCGAGCACTTGGGTGTGCAGCTGAAAGGAAAAGAACACAAATCAAAGAGGAGTTTTAAACGTGCAGCATCGTTCTCCTATGGGGAGCAGGGGCTCTCTAGGTGGGACTTTTATTTCCTTTTATCATTTCTTTCTGGGCCGGTTTTGAGCTGGTGGTGGTCATCCCAGATATGGGTTGATCCCTTCAGTGACAAAAGCCCACCTACTGCTTTTCTGCTTCATCTGAGGAACACAGTGGGCCAACATGTTTTCTCTATTCCCCAAGGACCATGGGTTATCTCCTTCTTGCTACCATCCTGGCCCAGGTTCTGGAGTTGGTTCCTAGAATGGAGCCAGACCAGCCTCAGAAGCCAAAGAGACACTTTAAAAGACCCACTGGTTATAAGACACATTGGATTCTTATCATGTGCCCAGGCCAGGGGTGGCTAAATACTGGTGGCATGTCCCAGGGTGAGAAGATCCTGCACCTTTAAAACCTGAAAACAAAACAGTCCAAAAATAACCACCTTGACTTTTAAGTGCATGTGTATTTAAACAAAAATGGAAAACAGTATATAAGTATACATATATATAATATACATCTTATATATTATATATATTTAAAGTTTAGTCAGTTAATTTGTGATAAATAGCAAAAGGAAATAAGCATGCTTATTAGTTCTGTCTTTAACTTTTCCTTAAAAGGACACTTATGATAATTATGATGGCAAAGTTTCATTTTGAAAATGCTATTTCCTGGAAACGACCTATCTTTCATGAGAATATTTCAATAAAATGTTAAACTGGAAACTAGTCTGGAATCTTTCTTTTTCAACAAAAAGTACAAGCTTTTCATTTTGCAATAATAATCTTGTTCTCTACCATAAATTCTTTCATTAACAAGAAAAGCTCTGCTCCAGCCAGGTGGGCCTGGATTCCTCTGTTCTGAGACTCTTCTGGGTCCCGATGGTCTTCATATTACCCCCAAACAATTACACTGAATCATCAAAGGGCTCTAACATTCTCATTCATAAAGCATCCTGCAAACACCCTCCAGGATTTCTGGAGATGCCATCACTAAAACCAATGACTTGGCCAAAATCTACTAAGGAAATAAATTACACTGACCACCGGCTGGAGGGACAACTTGGTCAAGTAATTTCATGCTGGTTTTCTTCCAGATTTTCTTTATCACAGCTCGAAGTTCTTCATTAGCTTGTTCCAGGTTCCCTGAATCCAAAAAACAAAAGGGGAAACAGCCTTGTTTCTGTTTCCCTCTCCCTCTCCTTGTTCTTACCATGATATCCTGGGCCCAGACTAATTCTGGCCTAGACTAATGCACTATCCTCTGATGGAGCTCTCCATACTCAGTGTCTAAGTTCCTTCTGTATTCAGGGCCAGTCACAAATCTTCCCCAGTGGAAAGCCCCTGCACCATGGGAACACCAAGGTTTTACCCTAGAATTCAAGACCTATGAACTCAGATCCCATCGTATCCTCTATGGTCAGAACCTACTTCTTCACGCTACTCCTAGCTAAGAAGGTCTCTCCCTCCCCCACTAGCTATTCCCGCCTTGTCTCTACCTTCAAGACTTCACTGAAATCCCACCCAAATATGACCTCCCTCCGTTTCTACTACATGTATTCATCTGTGCCATAAGACCTTGGCCTTTTCCCCACATAGGCTGATGTTTTGTCCATTAATATCTCAGCATGTAAGCGTATCCTGTCTTCTGGAATGTTAGTGAGGCTGGTCCATGGCCACGTTTCAGATGAGAAAGCCACAAAAGAACATCTTAGGCTGGAAGAGATTGGCTTTGCTAAATAGCCAGCAAGCTATCAAGCATGTTGGTGAAAAACACCTGTCAGTTGACTCTGTGTCCCTTGCTGCCTCCTCTCTCCTGTCTTCCTCCAAAGTGTTCCCTTTATTGACACCATTTCCTCACCTCCACCTCTTTCCTCAGCCTGCTGCAATCTGTTCTCTAATCCTCTGACATGGCCAACCCCAGAGGCCACATTCCAATGCCCCTTTGGACAGGTTTGAGCAGGGTTGGACGAGGCATGAGGGTCAAGGGTCCAGCTGGGAAGATGTGATTATTTTAGAGTTTCCCAAGTACTGACTGACTGTATTCTGCAGACATCAACCCATGTGTCTTCAGAAATGTCCCTGGCATTTTCTTTTTCACAGAGAAACTATTGCTCTTCCTCACATGGAGGAAGAGACAACTAGAATATCTATTTGCGATGGCTCTATCTCTGCTCCAATACCTTCCCTATATTTTCAGCTATGTAGCAAACAGTGAGATGAATCCACTCAATACATCCTGGGATGAAGTGAAGAAAAAATATGGACAGAAGGGAGGAAGGGGTCACCAGTGGCCTGGTATACAGATATTCTTCTTGCACTCATCACCTCTCCCTAAGGTCTCCCACCCTTCACTGAGGCAAAGTCCATGTGGAGGCAGTGTTTCTCTCTCCTACTCCCACCTGTCCTGCTTCTGGGGAATGCTCACCTTCAGTCTTGATCTTGAGAGCCGTTCGAACCAAAGCAAATAAGGTTGCATTAAACATGACTGTCCCATCACTATTGAGAGGCATGTTCATGGCGACTAACCTCTGTAAGCAGAAGAAAAGCTCTTTAGGAGAAGGCAAATGCTTGAAGATAGCCACATTCCTCTCTAGATGATTGTGTTCATCCCTCATGCCTTTTCTAGTCAACCTTTCATTGAAGCTACAGCCACAAGAGAATACCTTTGGAAGGAAGAATATCTCAACTGGGGTTTTAGAGAACATGATTCCATAGAGAAGGGACAAAAGCAGAATGGATAATCTAGATCCATCTTGGATGAAGCCTCAGCCGGATGTCTCAGGAAAAGGGCCCCAGGAGTAGCACATGTCACCATGTCCACCACTGCCCAAGCAAGGATATGGGTGCTCCTGTTGCCCTTTCTTCTCCTCATTCAGCCACCTGGTCTTCCTGTTCTACTTCCTCAACAGATCTTTAAGCTGCCTGCTCCTCTCTCTTCTCATTCCCACTGTCGTCACCCAGGCTCTCCTGGTTGGTCCCCTCCCCAAGTCTCCTACTCCACACAAATGGAGTCAGCTCTCTCGGCTGGAAATCTCCAATGCTCATTTCCTTTTTTCTTCATCTTCCAATTTTCCACAGGACTTAATGTGGCCCAGGATGCTCTTTACAAGTAGACTCAGCTTGTACCTGGGCCCCTCGGCCACTCCTTCCTGTGTTCCAGCCAATGCTGCCCTGATGATTTGCTATTGGCTAGTTATTAGGTCCATTCTCCTGCTGCTGTCTGGGTTCTGTGCTGCCCCCATTGTGAAGCACTTTCTGCCTCTGACAAAATTCCACATCTGCTTTTGTTTATTTGCATTTTGCAGTGCTGGGGATCAAGTCTAGGACCTTGTGCAGGCTAGGTAAGCATCTATCACTGAGCTATATCCCCAGCCCTGGACTCAAACCAGTATCCACTTTCCTACCACCCATCCAATGATTAACTACATCATTTTTTCTTCTCTGCTTATCCTGACAGGTTCCCTAACAGCTAAGGGAACCTCAACCACATATCACTCATCTCTGAACTCTCAGTGTCTCACAGAAGGCCCAGGTGAGTGTTACTGAGTGTGTGTGGCACTATACAGTGGGCTCCTGCATTGAGGTTACCATACAAACCTTGCATGCTACTCTGTGTGGGCACAATTTTCCAAATCCCAGAGGTGGCTGTATCCGTCGGAGCAAAGTGACCACATCAAGGTGTTTTATTCTTCCCCTGAAAACAAAGCACAACATGAAGTTGAGGGGAGGTTTCTGTCTAATCTGCCTCCCATTAAAATCACAGCTGACATCACAACACAGCCCACACAGGGGTCAATATTGATTCTTTTTCCACCTACTTTGCCTCAGGATCATACTCTGACCATATTCGTTTGAATTCATCTAAATGGTGAGGCCCTAGAATAGACCAGTCCCGAGTCAGATAATCAAAATTGTCCATGATAACAGCCACAAAGAGATTGATGATCTGAAAAAGGAAATCAGAAGGCGTTTTAGCTATAGGAGGATAGACTGCTTAGACTCAACTCTCTGCCTTGTAACATGGCCAAGAGCTTTTGGAACCAATGTCTTTCAGTTCCCCAAAGGATCATAAATGTTCTCTTTTTTGGTGATAATACTTAAGGGAAGACTTCTAAGCTTTCCAAAATGGCTTGATAGACTCCCAAGAGGAGGGCCGGTGGGTATATTAGCTGATGCTCTGAAGCACATTGCAATCTTTTAATTCAATGCTGTTAGCTAAATTTTACCCAGGAACTCAAAGTCTTCAACAGTTGAGATGACTGGCAATGCTCTTAGCCTACCAGTAAGCATTCAATCCCTACTCACAGCCAAGGTGGTAGTTGTGTGTGGTTAAATACATCACAAACTTCCAGTGGGGACCTGGGTACCAACCATCCATCCCACAGCAATTCGAAAGGGCATCACCGATCTGAATTTCAAATGCCACACAAGCCTAGTAAACAGAGGGCTGCTTACCAGAAACGCACACAGCATGTAAAAACTGATGAAATAAACAATGGCAAAGTTGCTTCCACACGTGTACTCCTCTCCGGGGTTGTAATCTGACTCAGGATCACAAAGCTTCCCGGGGAGGCAGGCCAGCATGATCTCCTGCCAGGCCTCACCTGTTGCACACCTTTTCAGACCAACGGAGGAAGTGATTTTAGTGCGAGAAAGGGGGATTGAAGATTGTGAATGTGTGGGAGGAAAGCATTCTTTTCATGATTAATTTGGTGGCACTAAGGATTGAATTCAGGGCCTTAAGTTTGCTAGGCAGGCACACTACTGTTTGAGCCATGTCCCCAGTGGAGGGAACTCTTAATGAGAGCCAAACCTAAGTAAGTACTCTGAAATAAGCTGGTTTACATTGGTGAAACTTTGAAATTTCTACTCATTTTCCAACATAACAGCTCAGTAGCTAGAGGTCCTGCTGTGATATTCCCTGGCTTATAAAACTCATTTGATTCAAGTATGCCAATTCTTTTACAGAAAAGGGTGTTTTTCTATCTTCTCTACTTCAAACATCCATGTTATAATTGTTTAATGATTGCTCTTCATTAAGTTTGTTGAAAGAGTTGGAGACTACCTTGCTTGTAGTCACTAGACTCATTAGAAAATACTTCCATAGTTTCAAAAAGGCTTTTTTTCCTTCCCTGTGAAGTAGATTACCAACTTAATTATCTGGGGTTAGAAATAATCCTATAAAATTTGAAACAGTACAACTTCAGTTATCCCCTACTGGCTACACAAAAGGCCTCCATGTTTCTGCTAAATTTCTCTTCTTCTGGTTGTGTTTTGGTGCTCTTTCTCAGATATAAGTATTTATCCTACAATTTTCTTACTCCCAGATAACTAAACCTTAAACCAGCCATAATCACAACTCTGCTGCTGAAAAGCCAGGTCCCTATTTAGGAATACAAAGCAAACAACAAGAAGCTACTTTATTGACTGGGGAAGGCACACTGCTTTGGTAATAAACATCAGAGATAGAGATTGGCACTGCCTGCCCAGGGCACAAATTCAGTCACCTGAAGAGCAGCAACACGGCCTGGGGAAACGTCTGGAAGTTGTTGTTCCTATTGATTTGGTTGTTATCTCTCATGGCAACTTTTCCAAACATCTAGGTAGAAAAGTTGTAAGAAAAAAGAAAGTAAGAAGAGATTTTCCTCATTGCCACAGTTTAGATCTCAAAGGCTCATGTGTTAAAGGCTTGATTCTTAGGGTAGGACTGAGATGGCGAAAACTTTAAGAGGTGGAGCCCAATGGGAGATTCTTGGCTTACTGGGGAGGGGTGCCCTCAAAGGGGATTTTAGGATGCTGGTCCTTTCTCTTTTTGCTTCCTGGTCATGAGGTGAGCAATGGTGTTCCACCATGAGCTTCGGACATGATGGGCTGCCTTGCCACAAGAGCCCAACAACGGGACCAATTGATGACAGATTGGAAGGACCAGATACTCCAAAATTACAAGCTAGAGTAAACCTTTTGTTCTTTTTTTTCTTTTTGGCCAGTCCTGGGGCTTCAACTTAGGGCCTGGGCACTGTCCTTGAGCTTTTTCAAGGCTAGTGCTCTACCACTTGGGCCACAGCCCCTCTTCCAGCCTTTTCTGTATATGTGGTACTGAGGAATTAAATCCAGGGCTTTGTGAATGCTAGGCAAGCACTCTAACACTAGGTCAAACTCCTAGCTCCCTCTTTTTTTCTTTATAATTGTAATTCTAATATAATTGTACAATTATAATCATATAATTGTAATTATGTGATATAATTATGTAAGTATATAATGTATATTTCATATATGTATATGTAATACATAATTACAATTATAATTGTATAACTATATATTATCTAGTATTTCACTATAGTAATGGAAAGTTAACAGGTGTTTTTTTTAAAGCATGAATTTAGAATAAATTCTGGTTGGATCAGCATCAAATAGGGATTTGTCAGCATACCTGACACCTCATTCACTAAACAAAGTTATCTTTGGGGCATAGCGAGTTGCCAGGAAGTGTGTTAAACACTGGAAACACGATGCTCCAGACAGGCACATCCTTACAGGAGGAGTTCCCTGCTCTGAGGAGAAACTGCAAAGGTAATAACAGTGGCAACCTTGAACATTTAGTGGAGTGGTTCAGATTCATCAGGGAAGGAGGCCATAACAGGGCATACAGCATCACGTGCTGCTCGGTTACAAGGGCTCAAGAATGATGTCTTGTTTTGTAATTCTTAATAATATTCTCAGAGACCTGCAGGTACTTCTATGCCCTCAAGATAAAAAAAATAACCACCATTACCTCTCGGCCCTAGAATCACTTCACCTTCTTCTCTTATCTTTCCCTGATCAGAAAGACAAGTGGAGGACTTGTAAGGAGACACAGAGGTCTAGAGACATATGCTACCCTCCAATTCACTATACTCACAGAGGTTCTCTGTTCTCAATTCAGCTGCCAACATGGTGTTAGGATGCAGCTGTCAATGAGGTCAAATCCCTTCTACTGCCTGGGAAAGACTGGAGGAGCATGCAGCAGCCTCTCAGCCTGCAGAGCAGGGTCAGCTGAAGAGCCTGGTTCTATGCCTCTCTGGAAAAGTAAGCCATTGAAGGTACCACAGTAGGTCTACTTCAGTCCTAACTGAGCATCTGGAAATATTGTTTCAAGCCAGAGTACTATTTTTGACAAGGAGTAATGCTTTGAAATATCAGCTGTTTTGCATTATGAAGTACCTTCTGAGTAACATCAGTGCAGAAAATACAACACCCACACTGATAATTAGGGCTTTCTCTAGTGTAGCTTCCTCTTCTGTTGGCCCTCCTATGACGCGCCAGCAGTTAATTCTCCCAAGACAGAGATGGGGCAGAAGTGAGATGACAAAGATTTTCTTGCAGCATCTTAACACCCTCTCTGCATTCTTGTGGGCCTGGTCCTTACCTGTCACAGGCTCTACTCTAAGGAACTTTATCTTACTACCCTACAGCGCCATCTCTTCAGCTGTCAAGGAAACTGGCTAAAAGAAAAAATTCAAGACATTCTTTCTAGCTTACCTGGCTTAGGTACGCCTTGACACAGACCTAACGCTATCCTGGAAAAGGGTCCCTGCGGGAAAGGCAGCCAACACTCACCTGCATGCCGATGACGGCGTATATGAAGAAGAGCATGGCGATGAGGAGGGCAACATACGGGAGTGCCTGCAAGGGAAGAAGCACTTCAGTTGGCACTAGACACCTGCCCTCAGAGCTACTTAGTGCAGATGGAAAGACCCATGCGGCCACATGCTTTTTTTCTTTTCCACATGTTATAATGAAAGGACATGGAGCATGAGAAAGAACTTAAATCTCAGCCCAGCACAACTGCTTCATCCTACATACCTACCACCTGGCAGGCCCAGTATTCCCATGCTGCAGACGGGGTGTGTTTTCCATGAATACTTTGCTGGCCCTATACATCTCCCATGTGTTCCATTTTGAGTTTATGATGGGAAGTCTTTTGTCCAAGTATAATTTGTAAAAACCATTCTAAAACACTGGACATTCTGTTGCCTCTACTTGAGCCAGTAGGCATGTCTAAATGAGTTGTAGGCCACGTTGAAAAAAAAAAGACCTATCATTACATAAATATCTTATGGGTGAACTTACTGAGTCAGAGCTGTTGCTGTAGGATGCAAAATATCTTTCTTAAAATAAATACCTGAAAGAACTATAAAGTTAAGGGAAGAAAAGGAGCTGCCTGTGTGTCCACTGAGTCTGAGCTTCCTTTAGGACCATCTACAAAAATGCGTGTGTCTGACCAGACCTTGTATCCAGTATTCCTCCATCGCTTTTTTTCCTCATAATGTGACAGACAAGTTCATGTGTGTAACACTCCTCTAGTGTCCTCAGCTTCATCCCAAACACTCGTATTTGACGCTTTCCTTTCTCTTCTATCCAAGAAAGCTCATCAGAAGCAGTAGCTAGCAGACCTACAGGTTACTCTGCCGTGAATCTGTGATGGCCAGCCTGGCCCAGGGCCACAGCTCCATCACCACAGCTGAGCTGCTTAGCAGAGTCCCACAAGTTTAAAATCTCTGTGTTTTCTTCCTAGATTATCAAGTATTAAAATATTTTCTTGGCATAAGCATATGCATGAATAAAAACAGAATAGTGAAACCCATTAAAGATGGTAAAAAAACGGAGACGGGGTGAGATGGATAATAAAAATTGAAAGGGTAAATAGTACCAAAATACATTATATGCATATATGGAAGTATCACAACAAAAATGTCCTTATTCAATCAATATAGGTCAATTAAAAAAAAAGAATTTCCTTGTCACAATTTCTCAGTGTGGTCTGTGTTATAACTTCCATATTTCCCAAATATTTAAAAAAGTTTAGCTATGTGAGATGGTTATCCAGATACTTGGGAAGACTGTACTCTGAGGCCAGGATGGGGGAAAAAGTTTTCAAATCTCTCAAAGTTCTCAAATGAGCCAGAAATCATGGTTTATGCCTGCAATTCCATTTATAAGGATGCTTATGTAGGAGGATTTTTGTCTGAGTGAAGGGTCCAAGTCTGGCATGTATAAAGCACAATGAAGGCTAGAGGTTAGCTCAAGTGTCAGAGCACTTACCTAACAACTCAAGCACTGCTCCCCAAAGTTTAATAGTATTATTAAAAAGTATTATTGATATTACTTTAGGACTCTATTCTTATAGCAGCTCATTACAAATCTTGGTACTCCTTATGAGTAATTACAGTGTTGAGGATTTCTTGGCGCCCCTAGACTAAGGCTCATAGGCTACCCTGTCCTACCCCTCTCAGAGCTGGGCTCACCAGAACTCAGTCTCATCCTCAGCACAACTGTGATTCCCTTCTTCTCCCCTCTACCTGTTACAATCTCACTCATTTTGAAGAAACGCCTACAGGGATGTTAACACCCAGAGGGAGTGAGAGGTAAGCTTATCCCTTATCTTTGGGTAACTTCATTTGTTCACATAAACTATTATGATGTTTTAGTGAAACACAGACAAGTAATAAAGAAGGTATACTTCCCAATATCTGTGCTTAGCTACAAACCTCTACATGAGTGAACTTTTTTTGGTGCCAGTCCCGGGGCTTGAACTTGGGGCCTAGATGCTATCCCTGAGGGTTTTTTGTTTTTGCCAAAGGGTAGCACAATACCACTTGTGTCACAGCTCCACTTTGAGCTTTTTGGTAGTTAAATGGATATAAGAGTTTTACAAACTTTCCTTCCTTTTAACCATGATCCTTAGATCCCAGCTTCCTGAGCAGCTAGGATTACAGGCATAAGCTACCGATGCCCAGCAAGTGCACCTTCTAACCTTATTCCTTATACTCAGTAGCATATACTCATAAACTATCACATCTAGCCCATTTGAGAACTTTGAGAGGTTTGAAAACTAGAATATCTGGGGTACAGTAGTGGACATACAGAAGCACTTCGCTTGGTTATGCTCAAGAATAGACTAGAACTAGACTGTACCAGCCTGCAGACTCATAGTTGACAAATGAAGCCTAGCTTATTTCTAGATGTCTTCAACTCTGACCCTGCCAGAGGCTGGGTAATCCACAGACAGGTGATAGTATCCTAGCCCAGGTAACATGTGTGGTGTATGACTAGCCTAGCTGTCAGAACTATTGTAGTTGGACAGAGGAGCCACCATCAAGAGCGGATATTCGTTTCCAGGGTATCTGTGGGGACATTTCCTCTCTTACACACAACCACCCCTGCATCCAGGGACACTGAGGCAGAGACTCCCATCTCTTTTCCATCTGGGAAATGTTGTAGATCTCTGAGCTATAAGGTCATGTTGCTGTCTCCCTAGCATTCCATATCCTCTACTGATTTAGGTCCTCCACAGTGGTCTTGCTCTGGAGATTCCAGGAGAGGGGACACACGATCTTCAAAGACAAACAGAAATCTACCCACAGCTCTTACCTGAAAGGACTTAATAAATGTCCACAGCAATGTCCGGATGCCTTCCCCCCTGCTGAGAAGCTTCACCAATCGCATCACTCGGAAAAGACGGAAAAAGGTGATGGAGATTCTATTGCTCTCTTCAGAGTTCTGAAGGGTTATCATGGAGAAGTCAAACCCAATGGAAAGTAGAACATGCAACACTTTCAGAAAAACAGCAACAGATGCAAAGGTGACAGAGGTAAGAACTGAAGATGTGTTTCTAGGGCCTTTTCACCTTAAAAAGCATGATATGAAAGGAAAAGTTACATGCTAACAACACAGGATTTGGAAAACTACGTCCACACAACACATGCATGTCCACGTGTTCTACTGTGCTAGAGGAGAACGCTGGGCTGGTCAAGAGTACTGGACATTGATGATGAATGCAAACCACTGCAGACACTGTTCTGGAAGGACAATTATGGAGAATACAGAAAAAACCAGTGGAAAACTTGACATGGTCAAATAAACTCAAGGAAAAAAAACCCAGCCCCTGGGTACTAGTCACTGATCTTACCCCAGGTGTAGCAGTTGGGACAGGGACATTTTCACTTTCAGTTGGCTTTAAGAAATCAAAGATTAAAAATGTATTAATGAGGTAGGAAGGAAGCAGTGGTTCAGGAGAATACTTCCCCACCCCCCTTAAAAAGTGTGTGATTGAAGAATGTGTTTGGATAAGCCACTTGCTTCCTCTCTGAGAGACTCCAGGAACTCTTGACTGGAGCTAGATTTCAGGGAGGCAGCTATTGACATGGGGCACACAATACTCCTTTCTTGTCCACATCCAGGGATGGATGTAGCATCTCATCAGTTTTGCTTCTCTGAAGCTGGTGGCTCTCTGGCAGGTCTCCTAACCCCACACCACTCTAGTTGTAAGGCTAGCAGCTGCCCTACTTGTGGTCCCCTTATGTAGTCCACAGCTTCCAGAACAGAAAAATCTCAGGTGTGCAGGATGTTGGAACAGCATGGGCCCAGCTTGCCTGGAGCCTCAGCAGCTCTACCCATTCCAGGTCTAACAGAGCCCATGTCATCGGAGCCCCAAGATGCAGACTCTATGGCTGGTATTCATCTGCCCCCAAGGGCAAAGAACTTATCCTCATTCTACTCTGTGCCCCGTATGGTACCTGTTAGGTAGTGTGGAATTTTTTTTTAAGTGTAAAGATACCTAGGTGTTAGTGGCTCATCCCTCTAATCCTAGCTACTCAGGAGTCTGGGATCTGAGGATTGCAGTTTGAAGCCAGCTGGGGCGAGAAAATCTGTGAGACTCTTACCTTCAATTAATCATAAAAAAGCGCTCAAAGTGGAGCTGTGGCTCAGGTGGTAGAACATTGACTTTGAGCACAGAAACTCAGGGATAGTGCCCAGGTCATGAGTTTAAGCCCTAGGACCAGCACCCAAAAAAGGCAAATATGTTGGAAGGACATTCTTACCAAAAGCAGGAAGCAACCCTAACCTTAACAGTAATGGGAAGATGAACCAAAATTGAGACTAGTGCCCCAACTTATACAGCGGTAACCCACTGTAGCCAACTGGTCTACCTGGAAACTGACAGGGAAGAAAGAGGCCTGTAAGACTTTTAAGCATAGCATGACTGTCAAACTTCCAAAAAGACTTTTAAGCATAGCATGACTGTCAAACTATAGAGTAGGTGTGCACACTGCTAGGATGGCCTTTGCCCCTGGGGACAGGAAAGAGGAAGGTCTCAATTTTGAAGCTGCCTCTCAAGACCAAACAGGAAATTCTAGAAAACTCCTAGAAAATATGAGGTTGTGCACATATCACAGATTATGATTTGGCAATGTGAAACCCAGAATAGGTCCTGAGGATCAGAAAAGGTTCCCTGTTCTATCTAATGCTTAGAGTGAGAACTTGGGCTTATCAAGTCCAGGACTGCTGTTTTTGTTTTTCCTCTTGTATATCATCTCTGAAGAAACATTTTCAAAGGAAGAGATTAAGTTTTTTAACTGAAGATGTTAAGAAACAAAGTTTTCCAAAGTTCTCATTGTCTCTACATTATTCTTCCTAGGGACCACGCAAAGGAAGTTTTCACTCTTTCCCTGTGTGCGTGCATGTATGTGAGTGTGCCAGCATGCATGCCTCTGCTTGCCTAGGTTCAGGGGACCAGACCGTGCAGAACGCAAAGCACTCTACAGTCACATGATTTAAATGCCCCTTATTGTGTTTGGGAGCCACAGAGCATCGGAGGCCTGCTGGTGGATAAGGTGCTCTTTCTGGCTACTGTCTCTTGCTCACTCTCCCTAGGCTGCCCAGTGTTAGACCACTCATGATTCCTTCCCTTCAGGTAGGTACAAATTGGTGAAGAGTTCGTCTTTTTCACCCATTTTGTTGAAGTAGGCTCAATAATGAACTATAAAAAGTCAAACTCTCATAAAACAGAGAGAAAGAGGGGACAGCATTTGTGGAGGGACAAGGCAGTACAACATGCAAGAGAAGAAGGAAAGAACCAACAGCACACCAGGCAGCATGCAACCCCCATGGCGGCCTGGGGCACCAGCACCACCCACCATACACCAGTGGGCAGCGAAGACTGCTTCAAGGGACCATGCGGCTGGTGGCACTAGAGGACAATGTAAGTTGCCAAAATATCTGTCAAAGTAGAAGGAACCCAAGGATGGCTTTGGTGAAACTACAAACGTCAGTCTGAGGAAAAGGCAGGCCAGCTGTACACTGAAGCTGCCTGGGACCTTTATCTGATGGACCAGAACCCAAAGGTTCTTTGGTAACTATTATAGAGTATGTCTGTACTTCTGGAATTTTAAAAGCTCCAAGGTGATTTTCCTGTGCTTCCCAGAGATAAAAATGATAGTCTTAAGCCCCTGATAAGGCTGAGTGAAGTATTCAGCTGACTATCCATATCAATCACATAGCAGGGTCACTAAAAAAAGCCCATTTAGGGGCAAGGAGCATGGCTTAGGGGTAGAGTACTTGCCTAACATGCATAGAACCCTGGATTTGATTCCTCAGTACCACATACATAGAAAAAGATGGAAGTGGTTCCAGTATTAGAACACTAGCATTAAGAAAGCACAAGGACAGTGCCCATGCCCTGAGTTCAAGCCCTAGGACTGGCCAAAAAAGAAAAAAAAAAGCCCACTTTGGCTGGGTGCTGGTGGTTAACACCTGTAGTCTTCTCAGGAAGCTGAGAACTGGAGAATCTTGATTCAAGATCATCTGGGACAAAAAAAAATCTATGAGGTTTCACCTCCCATTAAGCAGCAAAAAGTTGGGCAAGAGGAATCAACATGGATGGTTCAAGTGGTAAGGCACCAGCTATGAGCTAGCAAGCTAAATGTGAGGTTCTGAATTAAAACATTTTACCAGCAAAAAAAAAAAAAAAAGAAAAAGAAAAAGAAAAGGCCACTCAGCAGTTTCAAGCAAGCAGTGACTTCTTTGGGAATTGAGAGCTTTCAGGTGATTCTCCTGTGATCCCAGAGCTGAGAATGTCAGTCCTAAGCAGTACTTGGATGTCCATCCCCATTAAGTGGCAGAGGGGCTGGGGACAAAGGCAGCTGGTGGAGAGCTCAAGTGAGCTGATGCTATGCTTCGTGCCTGGGGTCACTCGAAGGTTACCCCTAGAGGACATGAGGTGGGGGAAGGACTCACTCCTCAGAGAGCTTTCCATGAATGGCCTGGAGGGCTGGGTGGTCAGTTTTCAAAAGGAAGCTAATTCTTCTGTTAACTCAGGGTTTAGAACAGAAACCTCAAGAGCTTCTTCCAGCCCCAAGAGGTCACATTCCCCATCCAATCTCTGGGACAGAACTAGAATGAGGAGGTAGGGGCTGAGCCCCAGCCACACATTCAGACAAGAAGCTTGGTGAGGCTGCAGAAACTCGATTGAAGCTGGGTACCTGACAGTGCAGCCCAATTCCCAGGTCCTGGGGCTGCATTCCTATTGCCTTGTTTACACTCTTTGCTAAGGAAGACAAGGCAGCTATGGTTTCTAAACAAGTGTGTGATCTTTGAGCCAATAATACTGATCTAAACAGTCACTGACTCAATGTCAGTGACAACCATCCCTGGGTCAGAAAAATATGTTGTCGGGTCATTTTGCCACTCAAGAACAAGTAGGCATTGCAGAGAGCGTGAAGGCGAGCCTACTAATTGTAATACAACAGTTTAGCAGCTTGGTGATGCTCTGACCAAATGTGAAGGAGACAAGTCCACGAGAGCCATCAAACCATGAATAAGCAGAGAGTTGGGGGTACATGTGGAGGGGACAGCAGGATGAAGTGGACAGGTGAGCATGCAAGCAGGACAATGCAAAGGCCATCCAAAATGTTCCTGGAAAGAATACAAATGCAGGCCTGATATCTCATTTCCAGGACAGATACTTCATCCTTGAAGCCTGTGTTGGCAAGTCACAGAGCCAAAGTGACTGACCAAGAAGGCCGGGGGTTCAGGACCAGGCCAGAGGCAACAATGTGTGGGGAAGGGAAACAATTTAGATGACCGTGACTGATCCTTAGCAAGTCCTGTGAAACACGGTGGAAACATCAAAGGTGGGAAAGCCCAAACCAAGTATACAGTCTCTAGAAGCTCATTTGCTTTAATGACTTCACCGTATATATGTTTATATATACTTGCCGCTACAATTTTCTAAAAATAAAACCAACATGAAAATCAATTAGGCAACAGAAAAGAAAGATCAACAGTCTGGGAAAGAGTGCATAGCAGGTTAAACACTGGGGGGGGGGGGGAAGATGACATATGGCAACTAAATCCAGCCAACAAAGGACCATGGGTGTTTGTGCTCAGTGGCCCCAGGAGTTCAGGGAATAACACAGAGGGTGTGACCTGCACTGTTCCCCCACCACCTCCCCAGGGGACTCCACGTGTGCTGAGGAAGGGGTGAAAGGTCAATGTTCCCATTCATAGGCATAAACACCCATCAGAGGTTAAAAATACCTAGTCTTTGGGAGCTGAGTAGCTGCCCTGAACCCAGCCCAAGGCTGGATATCCAGCATGTTGAAAGAGGAAACAGATGAGAAGGGGGCCTCGCACTAAGGTCTCCTCAGGTGGCCTAGGGCAGGGAATTGCAATGCTCAGGCCAAGAAGCATCAAGTCTCAGGGTACAGCTTGAACAGAGAAACGTCAATGACTGGAAGCCACGTATGGGAGTGCTCACCAGTGTGATTCTGAATGGCGAGCTAAATGCTGGGGACGGGGCATCATGAAAGCCTGCCTTGTACAGACACCCCGTATCAAATGCTAACCTGAAGCTCAAGTGGATCTCTGGTCCTTTCTAATGTTTGTGGAAGGAGGACACTATTGAGACACTGATAGGCAAAGGGAAGCCAGATCATGGAGGCATATGTAGACAGAGGGAGCAAGGGCAGCCACGAGCATACATGAGGCAGCCAGGAAGCTGGGTACTGACCCTGAGCACATTGTGCCACCCCATCAGCCAGCAGATGGGGCAGCGTGAGAAAGCTGGGTGCCTACTCCGTGAATAAGCCTTGGCTGCATCCTGGTACCCAGAAACTAAACGTTTACACCCTTCTACTGCAGAGTACAGTTAAAGCACCTTAAGTTGCTGAGTGTCCTAGAGAGTCTCATAGGGATGAGTGTGTAGAGAATTTTCCTTTCCATCACAGGCTCTCTGACCCACTCAGCTGTCTGTTCTAGAAGTTTTCTGTAAGTATTCCTCAATGTATATCATACATTTTACACTGTGAAATTAGTAAGTAGGGCAGATGTGTCTGGCTATAAGTTTGGTAGAGAGCACAAAGCAACCCAATTAGGGTCCTGCTGTTTTCTCATTAGTGCCAGATCATTCAAAACCCAAGCATCAGTTAAATATCATGAAAGGCAATTTTATAACTGCCTTATAAAATCTTATACAAAGTAGAATTTTCACAAGGCTGGAAGTTAAGTTGAGGATTCATATACCCAGGTTTAGTAAAATACAATTTTAGTACTTGTCATAGCATGAACTTAGGCATAATGGGCTTCAATCATCTCTTGATGAAAATGATAATGTCTTACAATCTGTCACTCTTTACATGGAAAAGCTGCACTTTCAATAGTACTATTACATCTCTCCATCACTGGATATTTATCCAGCATTTCACATTGTTTTATTCCCATTGCACACCTGCAAAGTAGGGAGAGAAAGTAATACTCACTCCATTAGCCCCGTAAAGAAAGGAAGGCAGGGGTCAACAAGCCAGGATTGAAGTAGGGCTGGAACCAGCAGATCTCACGATTGCCAGTTTGGCAACTGCCCCACTGTTCAAACTGAGAATCAGCTCCTTTCCCCTCCAAAAGCATAAAGGGATTTCACTGTCCTCATCTGATACAGGCTGCCTGGGCACCAGGATGGACTTAACTATGTTTGTGGTCCTGTAGGTGTCAGCCAGGTGGGACATGTGGGTGGAGACACAACTAGACTGGCAACATGAAGCAGAAGCCACACCACAGTCCCTTGCCATGCGTCTCCACTCATGTTCTCGACAGACACACATACACTGGACATCCACCAAGACTTGCTGACGAACTGGTGCCACACTAGTGAACAGAGACCTTTCTGTCTGCCCTAGGACTTTAGTCTGGGCATAGGTCAAAGAGAGCCAGATGGGAGGTGGTACTCTCTGTTTCATTTTGAAAGGGGGGAGGTTCTCATTATGCACATGCTCCCTAATCAGCTTTCCTAGCATGTAAAGGCAAAGGAATGGCACCTCTCCCTGTCACATGTTAGGCCTGCCTTCCCCTGGCCCCACAGTCATCATCCTTTGGGGGGAGCTGTAGTCTGAAATGTTCACAGTGTAACCAGCTGGTCCCATGCTCAGGCACACCTGTGGGTTTCTCTCCTGTGCCTTCACAGACCATGTGGCCGCAAGGATACTTATTATTAATAACTCCATTCTAATGCTTGGAAAACAAAGGCACAAGGTAGTTAGCTGAGTTGCCACCGTCACACAGTTAGCATGTGACAACACTCTAACCCGAATCAAATGAGAGGCCTCCTAGCCATTAAATCTTTACACAATCTTTTAAAACTTAAAATTGTTTTAGTACCAAAGTAGTACTTCTATGTTTACTTTTTACTTCTTCCAGGAAACGGGGAGGGAGGGTGTCAGAGCTGGGGCCTGGGAGGAAAAAGCATAAATTGACCTTCCTCTGTGTCTTTGTGTCTGGAGAGCTGTGGCTGGTAATTCTGGTCTCCTCTATCAGAACCAACAACAATGACATCATAGGACACAAAGTTTGCTACTTACATTGACTTCAGTTATAGCAATATCAACGACGCTACCAACAACAATTAAGGCATCAAAAGTGTTCCATGCATCAGTGAAATAGTGCTGTTAGGGCAAGCATTCAGAAGCCACAGAGGAGAGGAAGCGCAATAGAAAAAAAGAAGAAAAGGACAGTGTTACCAAAGGGGAACATTTTAGCACCGTGCCACCTGAAAAACTGCACTAAGACAAACATACCATACATACATCACTTTAGGATGCTTCTGACACAGTCAATAAAAAGCGATTACAGACACTCTATCTCACCTTGTCTATTAGTGGCAGGGGTCAATCCTGCCAAAAAGTCACCTCTGCATGGGAGACTGGTGTCTTCAAAGCCTTGGGCTAGAGCTCTACTCTAAAAGGTCTTTCCCACAGCTTCACCAGGAAATGCCTGCTTTCAGATCAAGTGTAATTGGGATCTGTGACTTGTCCAAGTGATGCCACTGTGCAGAGCAGGAAGCAGAATGGCAGACAGAGGCGACAGGACGTGGGCCACGCCAGGTGTATACTCACGTCTGCTTCGCTGAGGGCCACGTCTATAATGCTGCCGATTACGATGAGGGAGTCAAACGTGTTCCAGGCATCACTAAAATACCCCTGGACAGAGCAGGTGGGGCAGATGTTGATGAGCATGTATGAATGAAACATCACCCCATCGCAGGGGGGACACATCTGAGTCCCCTCAGAACCCCATGGCAACAAGGTAGGGTGAGAGAGCCAAGAGGGAGACAACAATACTGTCCACTGGTGGAAAGGGGCACAGAGGGGGTGGTTGGGCACTTGTACATGTGAGAAAGGGCATGTATGAGAGACGGAGGGGGCAGGTGCACACATTCACAGACACACACGCATGCACAGGCACTTGCGCGCACGCGCGTGTGTACACACGTACACGTACACACACACACACACACACACACACACACACACACACACACACAACACAGATTCTAAGCAGAGAAAGCAACTCTGCTGCAGCACCTAGCATGTTCATCCCAAACCATGGCAAACAGAACAGCGAGGCCCTCTGGTCCTTCCAAACATTTCTGACTACTACTTCCTTCTCTCACTTAAAGAGCCAAGGCAGCAGACCTATCACACTCTTCCATTGCTGGGCCCCTTCAAACAAACCAGCAGCCCTCCTGCATTCTCAATGGTCCAGTACTAGAAAGGCTACAGCCTGTTATAGGAAGACCAAGGCAACTCTCAGTCTTCGAAGATCTCTTGGTCTAAAGTACCAGACAGGTTGGGAGTACAAGTAACAGTTTATAGCAAGAAAGAGGCACAGAGACCCAAGGCATAGTCTTGTGGCAGAGAAATGTTTCCATCTGAGGATGGAGGGCTCACTGTAGCTGAGGTTCCTACAGAGGGTCTGAGTACTTATGACGGAGAGGAGGTTTAAGAGCTCCCTCAGCCTTGAGAGAAGCTCCAAGTTACCAACCCACTTCCTTCCACCTTGACTGTTGCTTTTCGCAGACTTCTCCATTATCTAGATCTAGATGACCCTTTCCAACTTACAAATACCACCAGGCTCCTCCTTTGCCTCTGTGAGCTTAACCTCCCCACCTCAACTCTGCCCAGATTCATTTCCTCCTTCCAGGTCAGTTGGATCTCAGCTCCTTCATGGGGCTCCTTTTCTACTGTTAGTATCTTAGAACTGGTAGAAAATACCAAGTTCTAAGTTCTAGTGTTTGTCTCCCGATACCTCTATAAGTTCTGCACATAGAACCAGGAGGCTTCTGATTGCCACAACTGGACTAGCTAGGTCAATGTCTATAAATCAATTGTGTCCTCTCTAAAAAAATCAGCATGTTCTGGAAGTAAAAAAAAATCAGCTCTAATATTATATAAAGAAGGGCCGAGGATGTTTACAACTGGGTACATTGAGTATAGTATTAAGGCAACCAGAACAGGAGATACTTTTTTTTTAAAACTTTTTATTTTTTGTCAGTTGGAGGGCTTGAACTCTGGGCCTGGGTGCTGTCTCTGAGCTCTTTCAAGGCTACCATTTGACCACTTGAGCCACACTGCCACTTCTGGCTTTCTGGTGGTTAACTGGAGATAAGAGTCTCATGGACTTCATTGTGCTAGTGGATTTAGTATGTCCTTGTTTCTGGACGGTTGGGTAAATACCAAGTAGTGGAATTGCTGGGTCATAGGGGAGCTCTATGTTTAGTCTTCTGAGGAACTGCCATACTGCTTTCCATAGTGGTTGAATGAGTTTGCACTCCTACCAGCAGTGTAGTAGTGATCCCTCCTGGCCACATCCCCTCCAGCATCTGTTGTTATTAGATTTTTTGATCCTGGCCATTCTAACTGGAGTGAGGTGGAATCTTAGAGTTGTTTTGATTTGCATTTCTTTTATGACCAGAGATGTCAAGCATTTCTTCATGTGTCTATAGGCCATTTTTGTTTCTTCTTCAGAGAAGATTGCAGCACTATTTACCGCAGCAAAGATAGGAACCAACCCAGATGTCCCTCAGTTGATGAGTTTATCAACAAGATGTGGTATTTATACACAATGGAATTCTATGCTGCTGTCAGAAAGAACGATATCGCCCCATTTGTAAGGAAATGGAAAGACTTAGAAAAAAATCATATTAAGTGAAGTAGGCCAGACCCAAAGGAACATAGGCTCAATGGTTTCCCTCATTTGTCATAATCAGTAGAAACCTTGGGCTCTCCTAGCAGAGATTTACACTAGAGCAAAACCTAGATACACAAGGCCATACATGTGACGCTAAATGAAAGGACCTCTAGGATATAAAAACAAAAGCCATATAATGAGTGATTGTTGTCCTTAATGTACTACGTTACCTCTCATCTCTTCTGCTGTCCCTTAGTTATCTCATATTGTTACAGTATTTCACTTTGTTTTGTTGTTTTTTGTTTTTTTGCCAGTCCTGGGCTTGAGCTCAGGGCCTGAGCACTGTCCTTGGACTTTCTCAAGGCTAGAGCTCTACCACTTGAGCCTCAGCACCACTTCCGGCTTTTTTCTATGTATGTGGTACCAAGGAATCGAACCCGGGTCTTCATGCATGCTAGGCAAGCACTTTAACCACTAGGCCAAACTTCTGGCCCCTCACTTTGTTATCTGATATATTGGATAAATGCATATTTGGTTATTTGAAATAGATAGGGAAGGGGGAAAACAAGATGAGGGGTGGGGGTGGGGGAGAGGGAAATGGGGACCAAGACATGAGAAAGGGTATCAATGTATGTGAAGTAATGCACCATCTATCTGGCAAATATAATGTACCCCTTCTATTAATTACAATAAAAATATATGAAAAAAAGGAGTCTCATGGGCTTTCGTGCCCATGCTGGCTTTGAACCATGATCCTCAGATCTCAGCCTCCTGAGAGTTAGTATTACAGGCATGATCCACCAGTGCCCGGCTTCAGGAGGTACTTTGAAATATTAGGCTCCAGGAATCGTGATAAAATGCAGGCCACAACTTTTTGTGACTCTAGAGAAAATGTGGACACACCAATTGTCCCCTCTGGACCAAGCAAATTTTTTCCTACTTAACCCCCACTCCCTGTCGCCCCATTAATAGGAAAGTCATTACAATCTGATCAGTTACTATCTTAATTTCTTGCTAAACAAGGTAAGATTTTCCCACCCAACTTCTGTGACTTCTGACTCACTCAGCCTCTCACCTTCAGAATCATCTTGCCTCTCTTGGGCTTGACCCTTGCTGAAAGTCACTTTCTAAAACTCCTCTCTCAGCAGTCCAAGTAGCCAACAAAACAAGTTATCTTGCACTAAGTCTAATCATCTGTGTTTAGAAGTCTATTCAGAAGGTCTACTTCAAAATATAACTCAAGCTTACTTAGCTTGTCTTCTTGGCTGGCAGAACTAAGGGAAGAAGACTGGCATCTTTAGGTCTACAATTGAAATCCTCAAGAGGTCAGAGGTAAGATGAAGAACCAGCACCAGGATATAAGGTCAGTCCTCTGACACCAAGTCAGCTGAATCACACAGTGCCTTCAGGACTCTGGGATCATTTCTAGTGTCATACATGATGGATGCCAAGCAGTTCTCTGCACTGCTAGCAATGTTGTAGACTACACGAAGGATAAGAGCAACTCACAGAGGCATGGCCATCTTCCCCTTCCTGCATGGAGGAGTTTATGCCTTAATCCAATGCTTGGTGTGGGTAACCTTTAGACCCCTAGGGTACTCTCAGAGCATGGAGACTGACTCTTCTGCTGAGGCATACAATCTAGCTCTGCTCATGCCCATACACATGCTTAGTATCGCTCCTTTTGCTTGATGGATTTACCAGAAGCCAAACTCACTGTTCATGGGACACCAGCCCCTCTCACAATTCATCTACCACCTGAAACGATCAGAGTTCCCACTGTTGTGTCATTCTCATCAGCCCACTAGCTATTCCGCACGGACCCAATTCTGGGGCATTGTGGTAGACAAAAATCCCTTTCCATTAACATGAGTCAAATGTTTAATACTTCTTTGAGGTCCTAGAAATGTTTATAAATGCCATTGACTCTTTCTCTAGAAAACCCCTCATAGTCACAAAATGGTACCCAAGTTTTCATATTTCATGGATCTAGGCAATACGAAACTTGCCTTAGTGCAGGTGGCTGGAATCACAGGGTCTGACCAGGTGGCTCTGACAGGAACTCAGGGGAGGCAGAAATGCCAGCCCTCCCATTCTTCCCACACACTGCCTCCCTGTTTAGCAGCCTCCTATTTAATAAAATCACTGCTGAGTGAGCATGACTCAGTTCCCCTGCCCTTTAAAGCCACCATGGCATCTGCTGAAGAACATACATGGGCTGCTAACACAGGGCCCATCTGAAGGCTCTGTCTTCTTGGATGATAATGACACGTCCTCCTCAAACAGAATTTTGTGGCCAAGGCCTCTTGACGAGAACCAGTCTTATCTGCCTAGAAAAAGCAAGCAAGTCAGACACATGCAATAACATTTATTATCCAGAAATGTCCTGACTCCGGGCATTTTAAGCCATGCACCAGACGGTAGTGAATTAGAGCCAGGAAGCTCCATTATTTCCAGGAGGTCTGTTTTGACTCCATGTCTGTCTTGTACTAGACAGTAGCCTCCTGCAACCTGGGCCTTCAAGACCCTGGATTTTGACCATTCCTCTAGCAGGGACAGAGCAGAGGTCTGGTCATGGTATGGGGCAATGTGTGTAGAAGGGATGAAAATGGGATTCATAAAAGCAGCTCCCATCTAGGTTCCTTTTTCTGCCTGAATTCACCTTTTTTTGCTGGAAATTGGCAAGTGTATTTGGAAAATATTTGACCTACATGATAATCTGTCATGTAATACGACAACTTTCTAACTACTACAACCCTTTCAAAAGACAAAGTGGGGGGGAGGGTCTAAGGAAAATGTGGCCTCCTCTGGTAACCCTGCTTTATCAGATACATCCTGTGACACAAAAGCAAGTACCCTCTTAGACCAAGCTTCACCTAGAAGCTCATCCATTATTCCTATTCCACTCCACCAATCTTTACAGAATAATCACGTGCAGAAGATTTCATAGGAGGCCCTGCAGACTCAAAGACAGCCGAGGCCATAAGAGCAGTTGCTCCTAAGAAAATAGAGACCACCAGCAGTGGAGTAAAACAGTCTGACCCGATGGGCTCCTTGAAGATGCACATGGTAATGAAGTGGCCTTGACAAGATGGGGAGGGACAATGAAAAGGAGGGGCAATATTTTTAGTGGACCTTAAAGCATAAAAAGGCAAAAGTGTGGGGGGGGGGGCGGTGTTCAGACAGACTTGTAAGCTTGGGAAAGGCTAGCAACTTCATATTCTGGGATGGAATTGGGAAAAAGAAATGGCTGAAAGTGAGTGACAGAAAGTGAGGCGAAAATGTAACTGGGTCAATGTTTTGTCAAGGATTTTTTTTCTTTTTTGCCAGTTGTGGGGCTTGATCTCAGGGCCTGAGCAATGTCCTTGGACTTTTCTCAAGGGTAGAGCTCTACCACTTGAGCCACAGCACCACTTACAGCTTTTTCCTATGTATGTGATACCGAGGAATTGAACCGGGGTCTCTGTGCATGCTAGGCAAGCACTCTACCTCTAGGCCAAACTCCTGGCCTGTTGAGGATTTTGAAAATTAGATTTAAATTTTTTTTTTGGCTAGGCACCGGTGACTCACACTTATAATTCTAGTTACTGAGGGGGCTGAGATCTGAAGAGCAGGTCTTATCTTCACTTAATCATCAACAACAACAACAAAAGCCTAAAGAAGAGCTGTGGTTCAAGCGATAGAACGTTTGGACTAGAGCAAAAAAAATAAAAATAAAAAAAAACTCAGGGTCAGGGTCCAGGCCCTGAGTTCAAGCCCCAGGACCAGCACCAAAACAAACAAATGAACAACAAAAAATAACTCCCCTCCCTACATCCACCCCCCCAATCCAAGCAACAGGTGGCTAGAAATGTCACTGGGAGAGTGGCTTAGCAAACTGACTCTGCTTATAAAGGGAGTAAGTGCAAGACAAAAGGAAGTGCTATGACTGTTCAAAAAAAAAAAAAAAAAAGAAGCAGGCAGGCAGTCAGAGTAGCCTACAACAGAGGACAGGAGGACCGGCAAGACAGGGCGAAACAGAGGGCTATCATTGCCCTGAGCATATGTGCATCTTAATGAAGAGAAGAGCACTCAGGGGAGCACTGAGTGACCCTGATACACAAGAGATGAGAGGACAAAGCTTACCAAGAAATCAGTATGAAGTTCTAATGGCAGGAATATTTGGTTTCAAGTATTATCTCCAACAGAAAATAAATCATCTACAAAGATGTGATCTCTGAAGAACTGAAAAGATAGTACTGAATTTTCTTTCCATGAATGTGCTCTAGGATACTGCTGGAATTTATAAGCAATACACTTATTATGGGTCCTGGAGCAGGGGTGCTACCTGGGGGTTAGGCGTAGGGGTAGAGATTCTAAACCCAATTTGTTTTTCTTTTCTTCAAGCCCAATATAGCTAGGTATATAAATTAGGTATTTTCAGGGTAGAACTGAGATCAGAAAGCTTTGAGGATTAAGACTAGGGAACAGAGTGTGGCTCCCTAAAGAGAACACCAGAAAACATCTGGAGATACCTGAAAATACGCAGACAGACTAGGCCTTCTGACTCCACACAAGGGCTCTTTATACTTGTGGAAGACAATATTTTGGGCAAGCCCCTTCTTGAGTCTCCTTTCTGGAAGTAGGAGAATTAAATTGGAGAATGTCTACAGCTTCCCCAGGAAGCACTGGAGGCCAAGGCCAAGGGGATGCATTTTTTTCCCTAGGCAATGGTCTGCCTTGGCAAAACAATAGCTTCAGGATCAACTTCAAGTCCAAAGCACAACCTGGAGTATACTAGGTCCATGCCCAACAGGTAGCTTTCTTCTTAAGGTCTCAGCAGAATAAACTAAAAGGCTTGCTTGATGTTTTGGTTCTTTAATTCTACCTCATGATTGAAAACAGCTTTTCCCATGAAGACAGACTGCCTGCCTATCGTGGAAGCTCCCGCTTTGTTTCCACCTTACCTCTTCCTTTGAGTAGATGCTAACCCCACAGGGTCGTGGGGTAACCATTTCCTTCTAAACATGCTCTCTTAGGAGGTCCCATTTCTCAGTCAGATTCCTCATATATAAGAATCACTCCAGATCAGAATCCTCTCCTTGTTTCAACCCTTGCCTCCTGAAATGCCTCTGACCTCTCAGTAAGATCTTCGTCTAACTTCACTTTCTGCATTTGCTTTACATAACTACTATCATCTCCTGATAGCTGAGAAGCCCTTCTAGAACATGTGCCCACATAGTACAGTGGTTGGCTCCCAAAACTCTGGCACAGAGCTCCTATACAAGAGAAAGACTCTCCTGAGGGTTTAGCTCCTTGCAACATTCACTCCCAAAGCTCTGAAATTGCTCCTTATCCTAAGTACCACACTATTTAGGTGCCAGGAGTCTCACAGGCTACTTTGTAAAATATAATAAAATGACTTTTCCTTGGGCCTGGCTTACTGTAAGCACTGTAGAAATAAACTAAGTTTTCAAGTTGAGGAAGTATTTCAAGAGGAGCTTTGCTTTGCTTCATTTTCTCCTGGCCCACAGTGCTCTGTAAGTACAGAGATGCTGTTAACTGCAAGAGTTTTCACAATTGTAATTTGAGATCATCTCAGTTTATGAAAATATCTTGTTGAGTAAAACTTCAAAACCGTATAATTTCTGGCGGAAATGACCCATTTTAAAACTCCTATCTATCAGTACTGATGATAAATTAGTTACTCATTTCCTCCTTGGTTTACACGCTACTGAACCTACCTCCCAGGCATGAAAACAAGCAAGATGCTATAAGCCAATGCACTGGTTTACTAGAGGCACATACACGAACACACACACACTCAAATACACATACACACACACAGAGTCATACAAATGTGTACATAAGCTACTTCATGAACTCATATGCACTAGCATATAGGCACACACATATGCCTTTTAGAAGCTCACACTCTTACATACTCATATGCTGTGAGTGAGTGTGCTTTCTCCTTAGCCCGGAAAAGCTTTTTAAGAAGTTCAAAGCCTAGACTGGGTGCTGGTGGCTCAAGCCTGTAAACCTATTCAGGAAGCTGATATCTGAGGATCACAGTTTGAAGACAGCCCATGCAGGAAACTGTGAGACTCTTATCTCCAATTAACCCCCAAAACTAGAAGCAGAGCTGTGGTTGAAGTGGTAGAATACTATCTTTCAGCACAAAATCTCAGAGACAGTGTTCAGGCCTTGAAGTCAAGCCCCAGGACTAGCATCCATACAACACACCCACACACCCACACACACACCCACACACACCCACACACACACACACACACACACACACACACACACACACACTAAAAACCCGAGCTTCATCACCAGGCAAAGAAAACATGGCACACGGTATTATCTGGGAAATGTTCCATGAGTATGTTCTGTGTGTACATATCAAGAACTTTCCACACTCTTACTCTGCAACCTTTTCCATCAGTTTAGACAAATATTGTTCAAAGAAGTAAACGCAAGAGGGAAGTAAGCCAAACTCTCAAAGGAAATTAGGATGAATTTAGAAAAGGAGATGTTCATGTGTTTAGATATGGACAAGTCACAGTAGGTAACATCTGGCCATGCATAAAGTACCAAATTTGGCCCCACTGCAATCACCCCAACTATTCACTTACAAATGTCCTTTCTTTTTGGTCCACAAAGACCTAATAGGAATTGTACAGAAATTAATTGCAATTAAAGAAAGGAACAGTTTGGGATTAGAGACCATCCACTTCATGTGCTTTTCTTTATCTTGCCTTACTTGATGCTTCGCATAGTGAGAACAAATGACTGGGGCCCTGCAGTGTCACCCTCTAACTCTGACAGTCAGGAGAATAATATCCAAATGTTCCACAGAAGCGCTCAGCTCGGCTCTTCTGTCTGTCTAGGGTTCTAAAATGAGGGAACAACATTGCCTGGCGATGGTGGTAGTGTGATGGAAGCCGACAGTGAACACTACAGCACATGTCTGACATTTTTTTTAAAGCACTGGCTATAAATAATTCTTCACTTCTCATCACAGATTTACAAAATAGGTCTGTGAGTATCCTCACATTCTCAATGAGGAAATGGAGGCACAGGAAGCAAAGTAATTAGCTTAAGCTAGTAAATGGTGGAATGGGGAACCCGAGGACTTGTGGTATTTGACACAAGTTACACGCTCTGTTGGACCACCATCTTTGGCAAGCATGGCTGAAGTCCATTCCCTTGTAAAGACGACCCAATATGCTGAGTCGTCTAATACAGTTTAATACATTTACATCATGCTTTCTTAGTCTCAAGTGACATTTTTCCAAGTTTAACAAACAAATGATAATATGGCTGCGATAGGCTTGTACTTGGTATTAGAACTTTCCATAAAAGGAGAAAAAGATACTGTGGGCCAAGAAGAAATAAAACCAGACTTCATGTTAGATATCTCAAAGTAAAATCAAGGTCAAAATCTTTGATAGTTATATTCATACATGTCTCTTCAGGCTTAGACCATGAGGCAGGCTTCCCTGAGACAACATGATGTATGCTATTCTAGTAACAGAAAAGCAAGTTTCAGAGCATGCCTCCTCCTCTCTTTTATCTCAGAATTGTTTTCATGGGGGTTTTGCTTGTTCAGATTTATTTTCTCCTGTGCATAAAGATTCTCTATCAGATTAATGTTCTCAGGTGGTAGCCCAGTCAGCAGCCAGAATAAGTTAGCATAATTCAGTTATACAAGGTTAACAGGAAGCAGGGTGCTTCTTGGGGAGAAGGGGGCGGTGATGTGATCCTTGCAAAAGTGGATTCAACAACTCACCTTAGGCTTAAATGCAATGACTTTCAGAACCATCTCCACGGTGAAGACCCCAGTGAAGACCATGTTCAGAATGTCCATGGCATCGTTGAACATCTTGGACTGCTCGTAGTGCTGTGGACGAAGGGAGAGGCACAGTTCCCAGACTCCCTGCGACCTCACTCCCTTACACACACCCCTGTGAGCACCCCTCCATGCTTTAGCACCTTCTCCCCATGGTTTGATAAGAGCTACAGGGTCACATGGTGAACTCCCACAAAGTAGAGGGGGGTCTGTGACAAGATGAGGATGATTGGATGATGGAGGGAAAAAGGGGAAACAAACAGATCTATTCTCTCTGCTCAGGAAAACAAAGATCCATCCTTTCTTCTGGCAGGACTTATAGTCAGGCCCTTGACTAAGGCATGATATAGATACCACCAAAATCTTCATGAATAAAGGTAGAAATGGGGCAGGATTTTATGCTATTTAAGTCTATGTTTAGTAAACAGTGGTATTTGACATTGTAAGTTCTCCTTTGCATTCATAGAGAATTCTTCAGGGAAAAAAAAAAGCCAGAAAATGTATCCCTGTCTGTAGACATGTATCCCAGACAGCAGTGAGGGCTGCTTTGATCTGCTCAAGCACTTTAGGTCCAAGAAAAATCTGGATCTAGACCTTGGCCTTTGCTTTATGGCCTACAAAACCTCTGAACACATTCACGTTCTGGAATCTGACTTGGCTGATTCAAGCGAGAGACATTCCTTGCTCCAAAGCCAGCAAGAAGCAACAGTAATCCTGATCAAACTCAATATTTCACTGCCATACTGGGACTGCTTTGAGGTCCAGGAATGTGACTTAGGTTTTATAAACAGTCCAATATAAACTTTTTTTTTTAAATCTGAGGAAAGGTTGATAAGATTTCTCCATTTACCAGTAAATTTACCAGAAAATTTAAATACCTTTCCAAGAACTGGTAACTTTTCCACCCAGCTGGTGGGGAGTGAAAGTAAGGACTGAAGTGACTGCTTGTAGAACTCCTAAGCCTGGGTCCTCAATTTCTGCCTGGCTGCAGAAGGCCCATAGGGAACTGAATGCCACAGGCTGGCTCCATAGGATTTTCATATACCATCTGCTGTACAAACTGCCTCAAAGGAATGATCAGAAATATCTACCAGGACAATGTTCAGCCAGAATGGGGCTTCTGGCCATGCTTTTGCTGGAACTCATCAGAAAATCAAGCCCATTCTTGTGTAAGAGAGCAGTCCACCCTCAGAATCTTGGGTACAGGGCTGCACAGAATGCCCAGACTTGGTTCCCACAGCTGTCACCATTTTTACCTGCATGGCCAAGCAGAGTGTGTTGAGCATGATGAGGACAAACATCATGTATTCGAAAGGCGAAGAGTTCACCACGTACCAGAATTTGTACTGGTAGGGGTTTTTGGGGATGTATCTCCTCAAGGGACGTGCTTTCAAGGCGTATTCCACACACTGACGCTGCAATAGCAGAAAAGGGAAAATGTGGGGTTCTGAGTACTTCTAGGGAAGTAACATACCACAGTTAGCTGCCCAGCCAGAGCTCATTCCAACCTCTTGGGAGGGGACCGAGGGCAATGTAAAAATGACACAAGCAACCTCCCTGGAACCACTTAGACACTCAAGGTCCACCATATGTTAGCATCCCTGCTCCTCATGTCAATCTCCGGGAAATTCAATGATTTTTATAATAATTTTGCTTACCAAAACTAAACCCAGAAGGCTGGGCATGATGCCTCACGTCTGTAATACCAGTGTGTGGGGTGATGTAGATAGAAGGCAAGCCCAAGTGGGAAAGGTAGTGAAACCCCCTTCTGAAGAATAAAGTCACCTTGGTGTGGTGCCAGGTATCTGTAATTACCAGCTCTCCAGGAGAGAGCTGTAGAAGGCCTGTGATCTAAGGCCAACTTGGGCAAAAATCATGACATCCTATCTGAAAAATAAATTAATGGTAAAAGGACTGGGGCGTAGAAAGTGCAAGGCCCTGCGTTTCTTTATTACCACAAACAGAAGGGCAGCTAGAGTTTTTGCTGAAGTCCTACAATATTTAACATATAAGTAGAGGAGTAAGGACTTGGCCCAGGCCTTGTCACTGCCTTTTCTTTCTACCAGTGGACCATGCCTATGTGTCTGTCCCAGGAGAGGTAGCCAGCTGCCAAAAGGCATACATTCTTCAAGGACCAGAGGGTCAAGGCTAACTTCCTGGGATGGGCAGCGCCTTGGCTGCTCAGATGGATCCACATAAGATGCCTCTCTGAAGGCTGGATGAGTTAGCCATTGATACCTTATGGCAAGTTGTCAATGTGACTCTCTAGGAGATGGAGTCTCAGGAGCTTGACACGCTCATTTCAGAATTCTCAGGAGAGGGTAATAATGGCTGGACCAAGGCTGAGTGAAGAAAGGTTAACTGGAGTACTGTCTTTCCCTCTCTTGCTGGAGATGGAGAAGGGTCAGTCCTCTAGAACAAGCCCTGAGAGCTTTCAGCTTGCTCATTCTCAAGTCCCTAGTCCTGTCCCACTCTCTTCCTTTGACTCTATAGTATATAGTGTATAGTATAGTGCTGGCCCTGCCTGGATTGTTTTGACCCTACCACCAATCTTGTCTTCCTTTAGAGGAGAAATGGCTGGGCCAAGTCTCCTTGGATTGTCACTGGTGGATCTGCAAGTATATCCTTACAACTCTCGGGGAAGTCCTCCTGCAAACCAAACCACCAGTGCACAGTGCATCCTCATGATTCCCATGAAACTGCTGTTCCCCGGGTCACATTTATGTCAGGTCACCTCAGGAAGCCCCAGCTGTAAGATCAGACTCACATATTATGTCACCTTGTCACCATCAAAGCAGAGATATTACTGATAGAGGGCTGAGAAAAGCTCTTAGAACAGACTCTAAATCTCAGCCACTCTTCTAGAGTTCAAAGGATCTTCCAAGAAGCAATGCCTTAATGCTCTTAATGCTCTTAATTTAGAGATAATGGAATAAGAGTAAGGATGGACCTAATATCCCAGAACAGATACAGGAAGAGTAGTACCAAAGAGGTCCTGGGTTTCTTGCATTACCACACGCTCACAAAGCCTGTGCTTCTACCAGACTGGCCAAAACAAGGTGCTAGATCGAGAAAGAATGATGTAAGGGAAACTTCAGTCCCCATTTCAATGTTTCCAACTTTCCCTGTTCTGTTAGAGGGTTGTTCCTCCTAAGTCAGCAATTCTTGACCAGGGACCATCCAGAAGATGTCTGGAAATGTGGGGAAATATCAGGCTGTCACTACCAGATAAAAGGGGGTGCAACTGGCATCTGGTGAGCAGAGGGTTGAGATGGTTAATCAGCATCCACAACCCTGGAAATGTAACAAGAACTATCCAGCCCACATCATCAAGAGTGTCAAGGTGATGAAAATCTGCCATGTGCAGGCACTAAAGAGTCTTCAGCAGGAACTGTAGAAATAAAACCCCACCAGACTCTGAGCCATCTCTAGTGGATCATGGCCAAAGATTCTCTGACTTCTTACCAACAGGCCTGGGGATGAGTTTCACAATCACAGTTTATTCTGTATGAAGCTGGAGACTGAACCAAGGACATGTTAGGTGAGCACGGCATCACTGAGCTGCAACCCTAGACCTTCATTATCTCTGGGGACCTAACTCTCCACAGGGAGACTCAATGCCACTTAGCATGTGCTCTGCTTGGGGCCCGGGGCTGCCCACATGGATACCCTTCTCTGTGTGGAGGGAAAACAGTGGGAAGATCTGCTCTTTTTCAAGGAAAGAAGCACAAACGTTATGTGATTTTAACCTGATTTTTATCCAGCTCACAGTTCTTATACTCTTTTTCTCCCTGCTCCTGAAATGTAACGATGACAAAGCCCACAAAAATGTTCATCATGAAGAAAGCAACAATGATGATGTAGATGATGAAGAAGATGGAGATCTCCACGCGGTAGTTGTAGACTGGGCCAACATTCTCTCCGTTGGAGTCGATGGCTTTATATAGCAGCCTGGAAGGCAGAAAAACAGAGTGAGGATCCTCAACCCCTCTGGGTCACAAGGCCCAGCCCACTGTTCTGTAAGCTCTGGAGTTCTTTTGAACGCCTCTCGTGAACACTGGTTGTTAACCCCTCATGGGATGCCCACCAATGCCTCTGGACACAGCCAGGTCCTCCACAGCCTCAGGCCCAGACAGCTGGCACTAGAGGAAGGGAAACCTGGGATATAACCATTGAGGGACTGTTCTGAGGACTGAAAACAAAAGCTTGGATGAGTTTTCAAAGACATTCTCTTCTATTCAGAGAAAAAAAAGAGCAGAAGTGCAGTGGCTAAAATGTATTTGAACTAAAAACTATCCAGGCTGACAAAAAGTTCTTTAAGAGAAGTTCCTTCAACTGAAATACCTATTAAAAGTGTATGTCCAACAGAATTATTGACAAAAGGATGAAATCACTATAACGTTCTCAGTTGACTTTCCCTCTGATGTAGATTTAACCCATTACATCTATAGTGATAATCATATTCTATGCACTTTCAGAGAGGTATCTAGGTTCCAGATCACACTCCACAGAGGCAGAGTTGGGATCTTAGCTCAGGCCCTCCAAACCCAGAATCTCAGATGGATTCATTTCTTCTTAGCTTCCTATGGGCTTGCTAAAACAGTGTCTAAAACCTTGGCACTACATCAAAGCCTCTTCAGAGTAAAGTTCTTACTCTTGGCCTCTTCTCCTAGGGACAATTTCCCAATGAGTAAGCCACACTCAACCATCACTTTTGCGCCACAAAAGCTTCTAGAAATAGCTCTTATAGGCACACCACATGTGCTCTGTAGTTCCTCTAGGAACAGGGGACATGAAGGGGAATGACAAAGGAATGAGACTCCTTTGCCTTCTACTTTCTTTCTGCTCTGCATGCTTCACTCATCATCACCCTAGCCATTTTTCTAGTTACTTCTGCCATCTAGGACACATCAGAACTCCTGTCCAGTTTGACTACCTTACATACTTACTGGATTTAAGCTTTGCAGGGAGCAATCTTGTCCTTGTACTATTTGTTTCTTCCATAGGGCCTAGCATGTTGCATGGAGCCTGCATCACACATATACTTTATGAATGAATATGTAAGTGCCTTTATTGAAGAAATGATACATGGTAACCGTCTACACCTGACAGATAGTAGTGCTCAGGAAGTAAAAGAACAAATGGCTTGGGACACTATAGAGATACCTTATTAGGAACAGCAGAGAGGCAGCTTTAGTAAAACAGCTAGTGATGGGAGAGTGCAAATGTCTCATGACTCTCTAGTCCCATTCAGAGCTGCTGCTAAGGTCCTATACCAGCCCTGCTTCAAATCTGAGCGTGCTATTAGTGGACCACAGAAGCCACTCACTCATCTGCCTATTCAGATGGAAGAGTCACTTGGCTAAGAAGTGGCCCAAAGTTAGTCACATTAGCAAGCCTGCAACTGTGAAGAAGGAAAACAGGGCTCATTCCCTGGGGAAGGACTCAGCCCAGCGTCTCCCCGAGGAGCAGCAGGTAGCTCAATGGAAGACTGTGTTCTCTGTACTCACGCAGGCCAGCCCTCAAACGTGGAAACTGTGAAGAGTGCCATCATGGCGGAAAGGACGTTGTCAAAGTTGAAGTCACTGTTTTGCCAGATCCTCTCACGGACCACAGGGCTATCAACATCCCCATCCTTGTACAGGATGAAAAGCCCCCTAGAGAAGAAAAGAAGCTCTGGTCAAGCTGGCTTCACAGGTGGTAGGTAGCAGAAGCATGAAGATAGTCCCGCGGCCCCAGTCCCACCTTCAGAACATCCCTCGCACTCTCCGCCAAGTCACACACTTGAGCAGGACACAGGCAGAGCTGCTCACACAGAAACTTTGCCCTCCTCACATTAAATCTGTTCTGCCATTCAAACAATCGTTGAATAGTGATTACTGCACAGTGTATTCTCCAGAACAGCTATGAGACACCTGGCATGTCTGCCAACAAATGCAAGCTTCCAAACTGTATGTTGTATTCACGGCAAACAGGCTCAAAGTATACGCTGGAAAATTAAAGCTATGGCCATGAGGAATTCCATGAGCTCTGGGAAATAGGCCAGATGTACTCTTAGTTTTCATCAAATCTCCTTCCATACTAGTAACATTCCCAAGTTCTTCCCCAAAAGAATCCTGGAAGAACTGTTATATGATATTTCTTGCTGCACTTGACTTCTGGAAAGAACCCAGGAGGTAAAGTCTGTGATTGTTTCTTCACAGGTGAGGGAGCAGAGACTGGCGGGAAGGGTCAGCATCTCCACACTGCTGCTGCATGGCTTACCTATAGAGGGTGCTGTCGCCCAAAGCGCAGGTGAAAGGTTCCTCTGGAGCTACACAGCCACAGTCAATTTGTACCTTGTGCTCTATGACCACATCTTTTGCTTAAGGAAACCCCAAACCATGCATGGGGGAGTGGCAGCCAGACCTTGGTCATTATCTCTTAGGACAGAGTCACAGGTTCTATACAAGCTCCAAACAATGTTTCCATACCTGCCTCCATAGTCACTGGACATCTTCGCATGACATGCATAAATATGCCTGCCTTGCCTCTCCTTGGCCAGTCTCTGTGAGAAGAAATCTGACCAAAGTGAGGCTGAGAGTAACAAGGAGAGAGGAAGTCTAGAACGACTTCTGGAAGAGAAGAGTCAGCATGCTAATATCTTATGGATTATCATCCATAAGGATGTGAGGGGAGCTGCTACTTGGGACATTTCTTATTTCAGGGTCCTCTCCCTCTTTTATAAATTCTATACCCGATAGTAAAAAAACATCTGCCCATTCTTTGGGGATTATAAAAGCTCTGACATCAGACAGAGATGCTAGAAGTACACGACTTCACTAAATGCCATTGAATTATGCACTGAAAACAGTCGATTCTACCTTTGGTGAATTTCACCTCATTTTAGAAAACAAGAGAAAAAAAATCCCAAAACATTTATCTATCGAGGGATGAGATAAGCACACAAGTGCCATTTATTCCATGACTTAAACTTCTAAAATGCTAGCATGAATGATTCCTTCAAGTTTTCGAGTTATTCTTCCGAATTCTGTGCTCTGCTCTCAGGACACCCACCTGCATTCTTCGGGGTTACTTTTGGCTTCATCTGTGCAGCGGTAGAATTTGCCCTGGGTACAAAACAAATAGGTTGTCAAGCACAGGCTCTTCCTGACAGATACCAAGCCAGGGCTTGAGTGAATGCATGCACCCCTACCTTAAACAACTGGACCCCAATGCAGGCAAACATGAACTGGAGCAGGGTGGTAACAATCATGATGTTTCCAATGGTCCGGATGGCCACGAAGACACACTGAACGACGTGCTGGGGAGAGAAGTGCAAGGAGACGATGGGGCGGAGGTGGGGAGGGTTACTTTCTTTGGTTACTTTAGCTAGAAAGGTTGAAGTGACCCCAGCCCAGGGCTTCTGTTTTTCTGCACCCTTTCATACCAGCTTCCAACTGTGCAGGCCTTTGTGCTTTGTTTTCTGCTCCTGTGGTGAGGATCACTTCATAGTTGAGCCTGTCTTTGGTTTTCTTCTAAAGTAATTGGTTTACTTTTTAAAAACGCTAGCACTGCCTAGTGCATCGTCTTTTAGCCCCATCCCAACACCATATAGGACTTAGAAAACACAAATTCCTATGGATTTGTCTATGACCTGCCTGTAGAGATTTACAGTCAAAAAATACACATGAAGAAATACTACTGATGAAAAAGTAAAAAAAGTTGACCATAATGAAACATACTGAACAAAAATCAAATGAAAATTTAAAGGACACTAGGAAATGGCAAAAGTAGCTTAACTGGTGGAGGGAAAAACCCACTCTGAAATTCATCAGGCCCCAGCACAGCTCTAGTACAGAAGAGGCAGTGATGACAGGCCAAGTGTAACTCACACCAGCCCAACCAGAAGGATAGGAATCGATACCTTGAGTCCTTTGGCTCTGTTAATTGCTCTGAGTGGCCTCAGGACCCTTAAGACCCTCAAAATCTTCACTACAGAGATGGCACTGGATCTAAGAAAGAACAGAGGCAAGAAAGTGAGTGACAGACATTCTGGATGGATTTGTTATTTCACTTGATTTACATTTCTTTAATCTTGTCCATGAGGAACTGAGCTGATGCCTCTCTGGGATAGCAGTACAATCTTTTCTTTCCAACCCATGCTACACACAGCACCTCCTGAGCTGAGCCTATAGGCACCAAGAAGGCCCCATCTTAGATACACAGCTACCCTTGGTAGAAATGCAATTTATAAACATGCTTTGTTCTTTTTACTAAACATAAACACCAGGGTGTTCCTGGCCTTTAGGTTTCAGTTTGTGTTCAAGTTTGAAAACCTTTTGCAGTGTTTTGGTGATGAGCTTCTCTGGCCTTCAAAAAAGTGAAATCTGGCAGAAGATATGGCAATCACAGTCCTGAGCAGTATTTAAGACGAGTTAAACTCAGTGTGTTCAGCCCTAGGGGCCTTCTGTGAAGGGTGACCAGAAAGGTGACAGCCAGGGAGTCCCAAAGGGGGAGCCAGGAGTTAGCTGACAGAGGGGAGAGAGAGTCTTCAGATGACGGGAACAGTGCAAATAAAGGCACATATTTAATAGCTTATTTGCAGCACCTCACAGAGTTCGGTATGGTGGGGAACCCCCACATAGGAGGGGGCTGAAGAAGGCAGGTAGAGGCCTGGAATTGTTTGGGACTTATGAAGATACAGTGTAAATGTCCCAAGTGGAGACTACCAGGCTCCTTTTTCTGGGCATTAGTGAGAGGTAAGGAGGATAATTCCAGGCATGAGCCTTTGGTCCTTCCCAATTACCTTTAGCTGAAGGAAGGATGCTTGTGTGCATGTGTGCACACATGCAGTACTAATGACCAATTCCAGAAGAGGGGCTCAGAGGCCAGCAGGAAAGTGAGGCCACACCCAACATTCCTCATAGAACCTCTGCCTTCTCCCCACCTCCATCTGGCAATGACACACAGGCAAGGCTCTGCAATGGTCATTTCCCAGCAGACATCTCCAAATACCAGGGAGAGACCTCAGGTCCTAACATTCAACTCAGTTCCCTCCTAGCTGAAAAGTGTCAAAGGCTTTTCAAAAGGAAAGGCTGTACTATCTGTTGCCTCCTAGAAATTCAGGGGAGTCTTCATTATTTAGGAAGACAGGGGCCCTGAGGGGTCAAGTGCCTCCAGCTCTCCCTCTATAGAAGGGAAGCTGGGATCCAGAGGAGACACCCTCAGGCCTAGTTAGAGACCTTGGAGGAACTAGGACTAAAACCTGGCTTCTCCCTCCTAATTAATTCTCTCACCTTTGGCTTGAAACCAGTTTCACAGGGAGGAAAAGGACCTAACCTTGCAATGACTAAAAAGAAAAAAGGAAGCACAGGAAAATATGAATTACCCCATGGCTTTCTGGTATGGTTGTAAAATAAGCAATACTGGTTAAATAAACAATCATTCAAACAATGGCCAGTACTTATCAATTACATCAAAATTTCTCACACCATTTCATATATATTCCTAGATGTATGTGTTCATATTTGTGCTTGTATGTGTGCATATGTGCACGTGTGTGTGCACATACATACACACACACACAGACACATATACTATAGTGTACTTACTGGATCCCAAATGACACCAGAGACACCCCAACAACCAGCATATCCAGCAAATTAAAGTAGTTCCTGCAGAAAGCCCCTTTGTGCAGGAATGCTCCAAAAGTTGTCATCTATAAACAGAATCAAAGGTCATTTGCTGTTTTTTTTCCTCCCAGAGGCAAAGAAACTCAGGCTCTTCACAAAGTCTGAAGGCAAGTATGACAATTAAATGCAAGCTGGGCACCAGTAGTTCATGTCTATTATCCTACCTAATCAGGAGGCTGAGATCTGAGAACCATTGTTCAAAGTCAGTCCAGACAAATCTGAAAGACTCTTATCCCCAATTTACCAGCAAAAAGCCAGAAGTGGAAGAATACCAGCTGTGAGCTTAAAAAAGCCAAGTGAGAGCATGAGGTCCGATACTGGTACATAAAACAAACAATACTGAAGTATCGTAGGAAAATCAGAAACAGAAACATACACTAAAAGGGCTAAGCAAGCAAACAACTTTACTCAAAATAAAAACAGAAAAGAGGCAGCTGATTTCAGATACATTTTTAAGGAGACCAATTTCAACTTGATTACTACAATGACAGACCTCACATATGAACACATCACTGGCTGGACTAAAGAAACTGTCTCAGGACAGACTACACACAACTACATTTGTGATCCTGTCAACACTGACAGATGACTCGGTTTCCCTCACAAAAAGCTGGTCTGGCCTATCAGAGGCCCCAGGTATACTCTACATGGTTCCAATTCTGCTCTCCTAGTAGAGGCAAGAAAAGCCTGAGACTCTAGCACTGAAAGGCTCTATTTGCGTCGAAATGTGCGTTTCCATGAAGGACTCTTCTGACTGCTCCTAGATCTTTTAACTATCTACTGGTTTCAGTTTCTCCAAATCCGCTACTCTAGCAAAAGCCAGGTGTGGTGAGAAAGCTGTTGTGCGACATCTCTCTGCCGTTCTTGCCCATACCTCGGGCTGAAGCATATACTTTGGGTATTCCACCGAGTCTGGTAAAGAAGTTCCCCAGAGTCAAAACAGAATAACAGTCATTTCACAATTTTGCAGGGGAAAACAAAAGGTGAGTTCAGTTGAGGAAAGGCATAGTTGGGAAATACTATTCCGAATCTGAGAATATTGCCAACGTTGAACTTTTTTGGCATAAAGAAAGAAAAAGTTAATTTTCCAAAATTTACGCAAATGAGCAAATATCTTTTCAAATCACCCTGAGCCAGCATTTCAGATGTTAAGTAATTCGAGGGGAAGCTCTGTTCTCTATTTTCTGGATCCTTCTTATTTTAGATTATTTTTTCCATTTTCTAAAATACCTTCAAAATGAAGAATGACTTAGGAGATTAAAGCCAAATCTAAAGAAATGAAAAAGTAATAACCATTTTTCTCGCTCTAAAATAACCCAGGATCTCATTTTTTCCCCAAAGCTCAAGAGTAACTTAACAACTTAAAAGACAAAAAGTAAAATACAACCTCAATTAATCAGGCTTATGGATAAAGTAGAACACTTCCCCATTAAGCTGTTACAGTGAGTGACCAAATAAGAAAGCAAGGCTAGAGTTGATGCCAGAGAGAATGCTGGCCGACCACCCATGTGCTCTGCAGCACAGGTTTTACCACCAAGCCCCCTCAGTTACCATCTGGCCACTGTCCCCTTGCACAACTCTAACTCAGAGCAGACTGGCAACCAGATTCACTGCCTTACATTTAGACAAGAAAATGAACCCAGGTTTAAACAGATGTTGACTGGTTGGATTTGAGCCAATTTAAAAAAGTAACAATAAAAGAAATCATTCCCTAGCCATGTTAATTGACGTTTCATTTACAGAAGATTTTGTGAAGAGCCCAAGTTCCAACAGACTGTTATTTTCCCTTAAAATGGCCTAAAGACAATTGTGATTTAAAGTCTTCACTTTTCAGCTTCTTCCTTCTAGCAGATGGTTGCTTTGACAATTTTCATGGGCCCTGTTCTTCCAGAACCGGCTCCTGGAGACTCTAAGCTCTCTGCTCCTGGTCTCCAGACCTCTGGGCATTTAAGAAGGGGCTCCCCAGTGGGAAGCATTCAGTACACAAACCGCATGCAGCACTGGCCACTGGTGGCTCATGAATGGGCAATGCATTCAGGTCACCCTGTCTGGAAGGGTGTTGTTCCTTCTCTTTGTGCAAATGCAAGCCCATCCATTAAAACACAGAAAGTATCGTAACAAAATGGACCCAAGTTATCTTGCAAATCCAGTTGCAAGAAAATAGTAGGTTAGTTACTATTTTAAGCCACTGAAAACAATGCAGTCAGAGAAACAAGAAGGGGAGACATTCCCTTCATAGGATAAATGTTTTTCCTCTGACCTTATGCCAGGAAGGGTAAAAGAAAGTTCACACAATAGATCTGTTGTCAGTGGACAAACTTAAGGAGATATTTTTTTCTCCCAAAAAAGGAGCAAAATATAATTCCAACTACTGTGAAGTTAAAGTAGCTCCTACATGCATTCAAAAGTGAAAAAGAAAGCAAAAACAAGATGGAATGGTCACAGAAAAAAATTCTTTGTTTAAAAAACATTCAGCTTAATCAAAGAAAAAAATTCAAAAGCACTACACGCTTCTTTCCTGTGTCTCACACACAAGAGTAGGCTCTTAAACACACTGCTGGATGCCTGTTACCTTCAAAACGATCTCAAATGCAAAAGTACCAGTGAAGACATAATCTGCATAACCTAGCATCTGGAAGGTAAGCAAAAAATGGCAACTATTATTGCTACAGCTGCTTTAGAGTAATGAGGATCAATGAAAGATGCCATTACCTTTAACAGGATTTCAACAGTGAAGATGGCTGTGAAAGCATAGTCAAAGTAACCCAGTATCTGCAAGGTACAACATGTGGAAATGAGAACAGGTAGCAGTACAAGCTGTGACAACCACCTGGCCAGAGGTGGAACCAACTGTGGTTTGAGACCCATTTTTCTTGAAAACTCTGACACTCCAGAGGCAGGGCAGAAATGCTCACCAAGGTTTATCTCTGTCCAATCACAACCTTTGTAACCAGCAAGGAGCACTGAAGACCCTTGCCTCTTTTAGCCAGCTGGCTTCTACAGCTTGTGCCCCGGACCAATAGGGGCTGATTTCTGGAAGTACTACATTAACAATCTTTCTTCTTTAGTGGGATACTTCTGTCAATGACTTGTGGGCCCTGATAAATTACAATTACACATATTTTGGTTAAATTTTTTTTTTGCCAGTCCTGTGGCTTGAGCTCAGGGCCTGGGCATTGTCCTTGGGCTTTCTCAAGGTTAGAGCTCTACCACTTGAACCACAGTACTACTTCTGGCATTTTTCTATGTATGCGGTACCGAGGAATCAAACCCGGGTTTTCATGCATGCTAGGCAAGCACTCTACCTCTAGGTTAAATTCCCAGCCCATATTTTGTTTTTGTTGTTGGGTTTTTTTTTTTTTGCCAGTCCTGGGCTTGAGCTCAGGGCCTGAGCACTATCCTTGGACTTTCTCAAGGCTAGAGCTCTACCACTTGAGCCTCAGCACCATTTCCAGCTTTTTTCTATGTATGTGGTACCGAGGAATCGAACCTGGGTCTTCATGCATGTTAGGCAAGCACTCTACCACTAGGCCAAACTCATGGCCCTCCAGCCCATATTTTGGGTTGTTAATTGTGCCCTGACTGAAGTACACTGCCATCTAGCTGAATTTCAGACTGGCAGAAGAACAAATAGTAGTGTATCCTCAGTGGTAGAACACTTTCTAGCATTGTCTTATTTTCTCCAGTATCACATAAAGAAAAAAAAAGATGTTAGCGGTATCAGAGCCAGAAATTTCCATGTGTCCCTTCAGAATTAGCCAGCCAGCTATTCCTTCCTCTTTGTGCTGGGCAGGCATGCTTGTACTACCTACCTTAAGCTAGGCATTGCATTATACCTAAGTCTACACTATCCTTTTTTTTTTTTTTAACCCCCTCAAAAGACAGACTGGCTTGGCTTTTAAAGTTCTCAGCATTTCTAGTACCCTACAGAGTCCATTCTGGAGTCTCTGTACTATTTCAGAACTATGGAAGCTAAGAGGCAGGGCAAGTCTAACTACCCCAGCAAGAACACTCACAAGGAGGGAACGGCATACCACTGCACCCACACTCGTTTCCATGGAACCTCAGATGTCAATGTTGGAAAGACTGTGGATATCATTCTGCTCTACTCTTTTCATTTAAGAGATGCAGATGCTGGAAATAGATGGGGGCACCAGCTCAGGCCACTCAGCCAGTCACAGCATTGTTGTGCAAGTTGGGAGACACTGTAGGGGATATGCTATTGCTCCTTCCCAGAAAGGCTGAGAAGAGCCAGCTCCTCTCAGAGAATGGCTCTTTCCCAGGGGACTCAACTGCCACCATGTTTGTTTCTAAATTTAACATTTTTGTATCATTGTGTTTCCTGGCCAATCAATGAAGGCATTTCCCATATATTATCAAGCTCTGCCACTGTCTCTTTATCCTCTTCTAGAACACAGTAAGATATGAATGTTGAAAACATCCAGCAGCCCACATCATTGCTGCCAAGCCTGCTTGGTGCCCAGGGTCCAATCTAAACATTTAGATTAAGTTCTCTTCTCCTTAGCTTCCCTTAGCTTTCTTTTCAATTAAGAATTCAGCTACTGCTAAAAGAAACACTGCAATATTTTAAGAGAAATACATACTTGCATGTACATTTATTAAAACAAACTGTAACAGTTTTGGGAAAAGCAGCAAGGAAACCAATTTGTGGAGGAGAGATTATAATAATAATAAAAGAAACACGAAGCTCTGATGTAAACTGTCAGGATGGAGACTGGACTCAGTGTTAGAGGCTTCTGTGCCTTTCCAATGTCTGGATCTCTAACAGAATCTTTGAGGACCGATGAAGACAGGCTCAACGCTTCCCCTGTTACACAGACCCTACCACATACCTCAGGAAAAGTATTTTTCCCCTTTACATCAGAATTCATGTCTTATCGCTGTCATAGATTTGGCCAATCACTTGGTGGGGGAAAAACAATATGAAGCCTTCTTGTTATGACAGAAAACTGGGTGCACTGCTCTGTTGATGGGTCTTAACTCTAAAGTCTCTTAGAACCTGAAACCTCCTACACTTGCTGGCCTCCTTTCTCCTGGAGGTGACAGTGATGAACTGTAACTGCACTGTGGGGACTAGGCCTGATGGCTATCAGACCGCAAGTTCTCTGAAGCTTGTCTGCTTTTGGAGTTTCCTCAGTCATGACTTGGCTAAACCCCTAAGATGGAGCTGTGAGAACAAGAACTTGTTTCAGCACAAGTTTCTTTCTAACTAAGCCATCTGTGGGTGCTACCATTAAGTTAGGAAACTGGTCAACAGTACAAAACTTATGCTTGTTTTTTTTTAACATAAACACATTCTGCCACCCCAAACCTCAAGTTCCTCCTCTCCTCTACTTTCATCCCATCATCTCCCTAACTTATACTTCTCCTCTGAAATGGAGGAAAATCCACTTGAGAGAAATCTTCCCAGATAACAACTTCTGGCCTTGTGGCTTGCCTGGATTCAAGCTTGCCTTCTTCTTGCTACCTGTTCCCCCTATGCCAAAATCTTGAGGGTGTGAGTGTGTATATCTGATGGGGAAGTGGAAACAGGGAACAAAACGTCAGCAGCAAGGAGCACAGGGGAGGAAAAGAGGAGTCCCTGTATGTATTACACGTCACTGTAGAGGACTGAAAATAAAGGTCAAAATAAATAATGTCATTCACATTTGTCTAGTAAGGGAAAAATGGTGACACTCACAATCTGGAAAACAGAACTAGAGGCACACTATCTTTAATCTCTTAGGACTCCTATAGCCTGTCCAGGGCATCTTCTGGCTAGGACAGGACAGTGCTCACCTCCAAGGAAGTCCCACCCACCTCTCCTGTCTCAGAGGCTTAGGCTTACAGTGTTCCGGAAGGAGTGGCTGCGGATGGGGTCCTCGGCAGCCAGGGCGGCACTGCTCAGCATGATGAAGACGAGGATGAGGTTGGTGAAGATGTGGTGGTTGATAAGCTTATGGCAGCCCACACGGATCCTATGGGGAAAACCAACACAGAGACACAGCAGGCTCAGACAAGGGCCCAGAAAGGCTTGAGGGGAGTTAGAAGTAGGAGGTCCCCATAGTGGTGACACAGCAGCAGGAGATGGCTGTCTCAGATGGACTGCCGATGACCTCCACCAAGGCAGGAAAGAGGTATCCACTGTCTGCACTGTTCACTCCATCAAGTCCATCACCAGCTGACCCTACATGGATATGGAAGAGTCAAGAAATGACCAGCTCTGTGCTGAGTGCTCCAGAGAGCCTTTTATCCAATCCTCACAAGTGGGGATCTCTGCCCTTCAAAATATGGGGAAAGTGAGGCGTACATAGCTGAGAGAATGTTAAGTGACACAGCTAGTGAAGACTAGAGGCTGATTTCCATTCTAGGTCTTTTTGATTCTCAAGTTTTTCACAACATGAAGCCTGGCAGCCTAATCTCCCTGTGTTAGAAAGCAAACTGTCAAGTTCAACTGAGGTTTCACTAAGAGTAACTCCACACCTAACTCCCTCTGCATAATGGTTCCAGAGCTAACTAAAGGCCTACCTTAGGAGGCAAACTCCCCAACAAGCACATCAATTACAGCAGCCATGCCTCCACCAATCACAGGCTGCCAACTATTCAGACAATGTTCAAATAAGGCACAGGCAGTGCCACAGCCAGTCAAGCTGTCTCTTTTCCTCTCTTCCCTCATCCATTCATAAATGCCGGGGGCCCAAATTGCAATGTTTTCCTACAAAGCTCTTCTGATTTCCAGGACTGTTTGATTTGTGGCTCATTCTTCGCTCAATTAAACTTGGTCAACTTTATCTGAAATTTTTAACATAAAGAATGAAACCAATTCCGTTTGTGTACTACAGGGGGATGTTTTAAAATAGATTGATGAAATCTGCCATCTAAAGATTTTTGTCAGGGCCTAGGTCCTGCCCTGTCCCTCAGCTTTTTTGTTCAAGGCTAACGCTCTACCATTTGAGCCATCATTCTATGTCTGGCTTTTTGGTTGTTGAATGGAGATAAAAGTCTCATGGACTTTCTTTCCTAGGCTGGCTTTGAACAGGGTCCTCAGATCTCAGCTTCCTGAGTAGTTAGTATTACTGTCATGAGTCATGCTCAGCAAAAGTCCTATTTTTTTCTTCATTAACGTTGATTTTTACATCATATTTTAAAAGACAGGTTTAACAAACCAGTATTCAAGAAGGGAATCTCTATTTAACAATCACTGGGACTTAGTATTTAGAACTTAATCAAAATTAAGCTAAGGGTTTATATGTCATAGAAACATGAATTTTAGAAAATAAAACATTATGTCTATAGAGTCATAGGTTTTTATATCTATATAGTTATGTTTATATTTCCATTACCATGTCCATAGCATTGGGTATGGAGATATTGAGTCCTCACTCTTGTACTCTTTGGATTTAATAGCCACATATTAAGGATACCATGTGGCTTTTGTTCCTTAGGTCTTGACTTGTCTCACTCAACATGATTTGCTCTAGATTCTTCCAGTTCCCTGCGAATGCCATTATTTTATCTTGTCTGTTGGCTATGTAGAATTCCATTGTGTATGTATGTATGTATGTATGTATATATATATATATCACATTTTCTGTATCCATTCATCTTCAGTACGGCATCTGGATTGTTTCTATCGCCTGGCTATTGTGAATGGTGCAGAGATGAACATAGCTGAGCAGGTATCCTTATCATATCTTGGGTTATGTGTTCAGGGTAGATGCCCAGAAGTGGTATGGTGGGATCATAGGGAAGGTCTATTTTCAGTTCTTTAAGAAACCTTCACACTGCTTTCCAGAGTGGCAGAACTAGTCTACATTCCCACCAGCAGTGCAGTAGGGTTCCTTTTTCTCCATAACCCTGCCAGCAACTGTCATTGTCTGAGTTCAAAATCTTGGCCATTCTTGTTGGGGGTAAGGTGATATCTTAGGATTGTTTTTATTTGCATTTCCTTTATGACCATAGATGATGAACATTTTCTCATATGCTTTTCTGCCATTTTAATCTCTTCTGATAAGTCTCTCTTTAGTTCCCTTGCCCACTTAGTAAATGGTTTATTGGGTTTGGGAGGATTAATTTCTTGAGTTCCCTGCAGATACTGGATATTAAGCATTTGTCAGATGTATTATTGGTGAATATTTTTTCCCAGTTGGTTGGCTGTCTCTACTTTTGCGACTATGTTTTTATCTGTACAGAAACTTTTTATTTTTAGATAGTCCCATTTATTGAATCTCTCTCCTATCTGTTGTGACCCTGGGATTCTGTTCGGGAATCTTTTGCCTGTGCCTATGAGTTCCAGTGTCTCTCCTACTTTATCATGTAGCAGTTTCATGGTTTCCGGTCTGATGTTGAGGTTTTTGATCCACTTTGAGTTAATGCTTGTGCAAAAGGCTAGGGTCAGTTTTTAGTTTTCTGCATTTGGCTGCCCAGTTTTGCCAGCACCAATAATTGAATAGACTGTGTTTGTTCCACTGTATATCTTTGGCTCCTTTGTCAAATACAAGTTGCCTATAGGTATGTGGTTCTATTTCTGGGTCTTCTATTCTGTTCCACTGATCTTCTGATCTGTTTTTGTGCCAATACTAAGCAATTTTTGTTATTATGGCTCTATAGTAGAGTTTGAAGTCTGGTATTGTAATACCTCCAGCATTGCTCATTTGCCTAGAATTGTTTTGGCCATTCTAGGTCTTTTCTTGCTCCATATGAATCTTTGGATTATATCTTCTATTTCAGTAAAGAATGTCTTTGGGATTTTGATGGGGATTGCATTGAATTTGTATATCCATTTTGGCAGTATAACCATTTTCACTATGTTGGTTCTCCCTAGCCATGAGCATGGGATATCTTTGCATTTCCTAGTGTCCTCTTTAATTTCTTTAATTAGGCTTTTGTAGTTTTCATTGAATAATTCCTTTACACTTTGGTTAAGTATATTCCTAAGTATTTTATTCTTTTGGGGACTATTACGAATGGGATCACTTTCTTGATTTGGCCTTCTGTTTGTGTATTGTTGGTGTACAAGGCTACTGACTTCTGAAAGTTAATTTTGTATCCTGCCACTTTGCTAAAGTAGTTTATTAATTCTAGAAGTTGGGGAGTGGAGTTTGTTGGGTCACTCAAGTACAGGATCATGTCATCTGCGAATAGGGATAGTTTAATTTCTTCTTTCCCTATGTGGATCCCTTTGATGTCCTTTTCTTGCCTTATTGCTCTCGCTAAGCCTTCCAGCACTATATTGAAGAGAAGTGGAGAGAGTGGGCATCCCTGTCTTGTTACTGATTTTAAGGTGAATGGTTCCAGTCTTTCACCATTTAGTATAATACTGGCTATACATTTTTCATATATGGCTTTAACTATTTTGAGGAATGTACCTCTTATTCCTATTTTTTCTAGTGCTTTCAATATGAATGCATGTTGTATTTTGTCAAAGGTCTTCTCGGTGTCCAGAGAAATTATCATATGATTCTTATCCTTAGCTCTATTGATGTGATGTATTACATTGATTGATTTGCGAATGTTAAACCAGTCTTGCATCTGTGGGATGAAGCCTACTTGGTCATAGTGTATGATTTTTTAAATTTGTTTCTGGATTCTGTTGGCTAATATTTTATTGAGGAGTTTTGCGTCTGTGTTCATTAGAGAGATAGGTCTGTAGTTTTCTTTTTTTGTTGGGTCTTTCCCTAGTTTGGGGATGAGAGTAATATTAGCTTCATAAAATGAATTTGGCCCTTAGCAAATCTTACCAAAAAAAGAAGAGAGCATACCGATATAAACAAAATCGCAGACGACAATGGTAAAATCACGACAGAAATTACCAAGATCCAGAATATCATGAGGGAATACTTCTTAAACCTTTACGCCAACGAATTTGAGAATCTAGAAGAAATGGACAAATTCCTAGCCAGAATTAACATACCCACACTGAACCAAGAAGAACTAACCCAACTAAACAGGCCTATTTCAAGCTCTGAAATAGAAATGGTAATAAGAGAACTTCCACCTAAGAAAAGCCCAGGGCCAGATGGATTCACAGCTGAATTCTATAAGGTCTTCAAAGCAGAGCTCACACCAATACTCCTGAAGCTCTTCAACGAAATTGAAAATGAAGGTTCTTTACCAAACTCATTCTATGAAGCCAGTATAACCCTCATTCCCAAACCAGACAGAGATTCATCAAAGAAAGAGAACTATAGACCTATTTCTTTGATGAACAGCGATGCAAAACTTCTCAACAAAATACTGGCAAACTGTCTACAACAACTCATTAAAAAATTATACACTATGATCAAATAGGATTCATCACAGGGAGGCAAAGCTGGTTCAACATAAGCAAATCAATTAACATCATTCAACACATCAACGGGAGCAAGGACAAAAATCACATGATTGTCTCAATAGATGCAGAAAAGGCATTTGACAAGATCCAACACCCCTTTATGTTAAAAGCTCTGGAGAAACTAGGAATTCATGGAACATTCCTCAATATAATAAAGGCTGTGTATGACAAACCCTCTGTAGTATTACACTTAATGGTGAAAAGCTAAAGCCATTCCCTCTAAAATCAGGAATGGACAAGGATGCCCACTCTCTCCACTCCTCTTTAACATAGTATTAGAATTCCTAGCCAATGCAATAAGGCAAGAAGCAAGCATAAAGGGGATCCAAGTAGGGAAAGAGGAAGTAAAACTATCCCTCTTTGCAGATGACATGATTCTGTATTTAAAGAATCCTATAGACTCTACTCCCAAGCTCCTTGAGCTGATTCAAAACTTTGGAAGAAGGGTAGCAGGCTATAAAATTAACCCTCAAAAATCAACTGCCTTCCTCTACGCCAACAGTCAGAGGAATGAGGCAACAATCAGGAAAGCAACTCCTTTCGCAATAGCCTCAAAGAAAATAAAGTACCTAGGAATTACCTTAACTAAGAATGTAAAGGACCTTTTTGATGAAAACTTTAAAACCCTGAAAAAGGAAATTAAAGCAGAACTAAGGAAATGGAAAAACCTCCCATGCTCCTGGATTGGAAAAATCAACATTGTGAAAATGGCAATCTTGCCAAGAGCTATCTACAAATTCAACACAATACCCATCAATATCCCAATGGCATTCTTTAAAGAAATAGAAGAGGCAATCCAAAATTTCATATGGAATAATAAAAGACCCCGTATAACAAAAACACTTCTTAGCAGAAAGAACAGCACAGGAGGAATTTCAATACCAAACTTTAGACTCTATTACAGAGCAACAATTATCAAAACAGCTTGGTACTGGCACAAGAACAGGCCTGAAGACCAATGGAACAGAACTGAGGACCCAGATATTAAACCACAGACCTATAGCCACCTAATCTTTGACAAGGGAGCCAAAAAAATAGAATGGAAGAAAGACAGCCTCTTCAACAAGTGGTGCTGGCAGAACTGGTTAAGCACCTGCAGAAAACTAAAGTTGGATCCTTCTTTGTCACCCTGCACTAGAATTAACTCCAAATGGATCAAAATCCTGGAGGTAAAAGCTGACACACTGAAAACTTTACAAGAAGGAATAGGAGATACACTAGGTCTCCTTGGCACAGGTCAAAACTTTCTTAATAAGGACCAAGAATCACAGCAAATCAGAGAAAGGCTGGATAAGTGGGACTGCATTAAACTGCAGAGCTTTCATATGGCAAAGGACATAGCTAGTAAATTAATTAGGAAGCCTACAGAGTGGGAGAAGATCTTCACCAACCAAACAACGGACAAAGGCCTCATATCTAAAATATATCAACAGCTCAAAAAATTGAATCACTCAAAAACTAATCACCAAAGTAACAACCATCCCATTAAACAATGGGCCAAAGACTTAAAGAGAGTCTTCTCTGAAGAAGAAACAAAAATGGCCTATAGACACATGAAGAAATGCTCAACATCTCTGGTCATAAAAGAAATGCAAATCAAAACAACTCTAAGATTCCACCTCACTCCAGTTAGAATGGCCAGGATCAGGAAAACGAATAACAACAGATGCTGGAGGGGATGTGGCCAGGAGGGATCACTACTACACTGTTGGTGGGAGTGCAAACTCGTTCAACCACTATGGAAAACAGTATGGCAGTCATATAATGAATGATTGTTGTCCTTAATGTACTATGTTGTCTCTCATCTCCTTTGCTGTCCTTGGTTATCTCATATTGGTATAGTATCTCACTTTGTTATCTGATATATTGAATTTATTTGTATTTGGATATTAGAAATTTGATAGGGAAGGGGGGAAAAGACTCCCAAGACGGGAGTGGGGGTGGGGGTAGAGGGAAGGGTAATGGGTACCAAGACATGTGAAAGGGTATCAATGTATGTGAATTAATGCACCTTCTATCTGGCAAATATCATGTAACCCTTTTATTAATTACAATAAAAAATAAATTAAAAAAATAAAATAAAATGAATTTGGTATTGCTCCTTCTGTTTCTATTTCTCAGAAGAGTTTCAAGAGTATAGGTGTTATTTCATCTTTAAATGTCTTGTAGAATTCTGCAGTGAAACCATCTGGACCTGGGCTCTTTTTGGTTGGCATTTCCCTGACTGCTTCCACAATTTCATTTTAAGAGATTGGTTCATTCAATTTGTTTATCTCATCGTTGTTCAGTGTGGGTAGCCTATATTTAAGAAATCATCCATTTCTACTAGATTTTCTTGTTTCTTTGAATATAGGCCCTGGTAGTACTTATTCATTATGGACTGAACTTCTTGGAAATCAGTTGTGATTGTTCCCGTGGGGCCTCTAATCTTATTTGAATCTCCCCTCTCCTTTTTTTGATTAATCTTGCCAGGGGTCTGTCTATTTTGTTGACTCAAAGAACCAACATTTTGATTTATCAATTTTTTTCAATCTCTGATATTTCTGATTTTATTTTTGTTATTTCTGTCCTTCTAGTTGTTTTAGAATTAACTTTTTCTTGCTCCTCTAGGTATTTAAGGGTTTTTTTAGGTTATTTACATGCTCTTCTTCTGTCTTTTTAATATGCGCTCCTAGTGTGATAAATTTGCCTCTTAGAACTGCGTTTGCTGTGTCCCATAGGTTCCTTTGAGATGTTTCTTGATTGTTATTACATTCAAGGACGTTTTTAATTTCTTTTCTGATTTGATCTGTTACCCAGGAGTTATTCAGCAGTGTGTTGTTCAGTTTCCAAGTGATTGAATGTTTTTTGACTTTGACTGCATTGTTCAGAATTAGTCTGACTCCACTGTGGTCTGATAGAATGCATGGGATTCTATCAGTCCTCTTGTATCTGCTTTGGTTTTCTGTATGAACTATTATATGATTAATTTTGGAGTGTGTTCCATGTGCTGCTGAGAAAAATGTAAAAAGTTTCGCTGTTGGGTGAAGACTCTGTGTATATCTGTTAAGCCCAGCTGGGCTATGGTGTCGTTTAAGTCGATGGTGTCTCTACTTTTCTTGAGTTAACCTGTTGTTTGTTCAGAGTAGTATAGTGAGGTCTCCCACTATGATTGTGCTTGAGTCTATCTTGTTCTATAATTCCAAGAGAGTTTGACGAATTTGGGTGCTCCCGTGTTGGGGGAGTAGATGTTTATAACTGTAATATGGGCATGGATTGTACCCTTTACTAATATATAATGGCCATCTCTATCTTTATGTACTGATTTTACTGAGAAGTTAATTTTGTCGGAGATTAAGATTGCTACTCCTGCTTTTTTGCATGGTGCATTGCAGTGGAAAATTCGTTTCCATCCTTTCACTTGGAATTTGTTTCTGTCTTTGGCGGTGAGGTGAGTCTCTTGGAGGCAACATATGGATGGGTGGTGTTTCTTAATCCAGTCTGCTGCTCTGTGTCTTTTGATTGGATTGTTCAGCCCGTTCACATTTAGGGAAATTATGGAGAAGTGGTCAGTGTCCATTGTCAGTATTTATGTTTACTTCTAAGTTTCTTTCTCTCTCTTTTCCCCCCTTTTTGTGTTTAGTGAATTATAGATATTTGCTTCATGGTGGGGCTTAAAGTCCTATTTTTAATTTTAGAGCTGACCTACAACCAGAAGTCCTTAGACAGCGAAGTCTCACCATCATCTGCACATGATGTAGCTCTGAGTCCTGAAGCCCCATGAGCCCAGGGAGGGTGGCTGTGTCCAGGAATCTGGACTTTCATTGTGGCTTTTACAATGGTTAGCTGTCAGGCTGTTTAATGATTGACTGGCTTTACCCCAAATGCCATAGATATAAGCCAAAGACTATAGATAGATTTTCCCCTGAAAGACTTTTTCATCTTCTCTTTTGGGGTTTCAATGCTGGGTCCCTCCAACTCCCCACTCCCCCACGAAGGCTTGTAAGTTATCAATTGAACCTGCAGCTGCAGAAGACCTTCTAAAACAGCAAACACAGGAGTGCTCTTGACTTTCAAGGGAAAAAAATGAAATCAATCCACCCCTTAACACAGGGAAACACAAAAAACTACAGGTGTCAAACATCAGGATCCTAACCACCACTGCCGCCTCCTCTTCTCATTTGTGCAATCTTGTACATAATCTCTGTCCCTGAAGTTTTGTGCTCAAAGTGCTCTACCACTTGAACCACAGCTCCACTTCTGGCTTTTTGGTAATTGAAGATCAGAGTCTCACAGACTTTCTTGCCTAGGATGGCTCTAAACCAAGATCTTTAGGCCTCAGCTTCCTAAGTAGCTAGGATTACAACTACCAGGCTAGTCTGTCTGTCTGTCTGTCTGTCTCTCTCTCTTTCTCTCTCTCCCTCCCTCTTTCCTTCCCTCCCTCCTTCTCCATCTCAAAGGACATTCCAATAGTGGTGAGCTGTAAAGCCAATCATCAAATCTTCCCCCCTCAACACTTCCAGCCTTGCTTCCCACCTGTGTCTCCCCAGGGCCTGTGAATTATGACAGCCAAGAACTGCATTTCTAGAAACCTTTCCAGGAGCAACCCATTCCCCCTGGCAGTTCACTTAATCCCAGATGATTAAAACCTACAGATGAGCTAGTAAATAAACTTCTTCCGCCTAGAGTACGTGTGACTCACTCTCATGCTCCTGGTGAGCACCTTATTGTTTGAGTATGAGAAATGCTATTTTAAGCAGAGGATCCTAGAGCGGAATCACATACTCACAACTTACAAATGTCACCAGGACATCTTATTTCACAGTCATAAAATCCAATAAGCGAAAGATCACCTAAATGGGATATGAGGATGAAGAAACTGTGCAGAAGTTGGTCACAAAATTCCTGTCCCACAAAGCATCTTAGACAATGGCCACTGGCTAAGAAAGGGTTCTAGGCCATTGCATGGAAGAGCACAGCGATGCATGTCAACTAGAAAATCTTCATGACCACAGCCATTTACCCCACTGCTCTTCCCATGCAGAAGATACAACAGGGAAGAAAACCTAGAATGGTGCTCCTTCCAGGACCTGGTCACAACCTCACAGGAAAGGAACTGATGGCAAAGTTAAGAAATGAGCAGCGAGCAGTCAGCAGGGAATTGGGGCTCCTGGGACACTTGTGTTCAGAAGGGGGCTGCAAAACGACTTCCCCTCATCCCACTTAGCCATCCTCAAGCAATCTGTAGAGTCCCTGCCGAGAGATGGCAGTGATGGGACTAGAAAGGGAATATTTACGGGTTGGTCTTGCTGAGAATGAAGAAAGCGCTTCCTTCGGGGATGGGAACAATTTTCTCCTTCATGTTCAACTCTGAGATTCTGCGAGGACGGGGACCAGCAGGAACCTCTGGTTCATCCTCTTCTTCCTCCTCTTCCTCTTCACCTACTTTAAATAGAATACTCTTTTTATAGGCATGAAATAACAAGGTGATGTATGGGTTTTAATGGTCATTTCCAATTTTACAAATTTAAAATGAGACCTAGACGTTAAGGACATTTACTGTTTACATAATCAAAACCTCCCTGCTCCTTAATATATGGACGGAGAAGCTGTGGCTAGAGACACACGATTCTCTGGTAAATGTGTTTGGTTGTGGGAAGGAAGTTCTTTCTAGGCTATGATATAACCACAGGTAAAAGTGGTTGTGATGGTAGTGTTCTCACTGCCATATTCCCAGCACCTGGCTGTATCCCCAGCTTCAGGTTGAAAAGCTCCATGTAGGATGTTATGGTACAGTTAAGTAGCCCCTTAACTATCCAAGTCTGGCCTTTATCTTTCAAAAAAGGTATCAAAGAAATGCAAAAATGTCAAGTGAATGCTAACAAATGATCTTCTACAGCGTTTTGTCAGCAGTTGGGCCAATCCTAATCCAGCTGCACATTCCCTCTCCATTACCCTGGATGGAGTTATGCATATACGCTACATACAGCTGGGCTAACTGGTCCATCAGGAAGTTGACCCCATTGTCTGGGTGGCCCAACCAGGCTGGTGGAAACCCAGCTGGGCCAGCCAACAAGCCACAGTAAAGCCAAATCTTATTTCATGAGCTGAGAGCTTGTTTCTGGCCTTCACCACCCTACCTGGCACATCGCAAGGCGGGTAAGGATCTTTGTCTTCATCCTCTTCTCGATAGTCATCGATTGTAACCTAGGATGACAGAGACGTCTCAGGAGGAGGGAGGACACTGGCTTCAGTATATTTTAGAGGGGCAAAGGGAAGGGGGTAACCAGCTGGTCAGCATAGGAGGAGGTATTTCCCTCCTGAGTGTGTGTCTATGTGAGAGTACAGGGCCAGCTTCATGGGGATTCTGCTTCAGACAGAGGCTTGAGACCTAATGAGAAACATGATGCCAACTTAGTCCTAGTCCTGCTGACGCCCCAGGGTAGTTGGCACATATCTATGATAGCCACATTTGGATTCTGGGAGAGATGCTGAGTTCCATGGAGGCAGAGAACCTGTCCTTTCCATTTCTAAATCTTGAGTGTCTGACCCACAATTGCTACTCAGAATTCATCAGTTCAATGAACAAGTGATCAAAACATGCAGAGTGATATGAGGTCTGACAGTGTGGCCCTAAGGACTCCCAGACCAACAGACCCTGAAATCACCCAGTGGTGACTGGGTACAGATGTCTACTTAAAAAAAAAAAATCCCGGTTTTAATATCCGCTCACACGATGCTAACAAGATCATGCCCAGGGTTGACCCTCACCAACACAGGAAAAACCAGAAGTCAAACTGTTAAATATTTATCACCTTGGTTCTACAGTGAAATGTTAGTTAACAGCTAACTCCCTGCCTAAATTCAATCACAAGTCCTTGAGAAGTCAGCATCTATATGATATGTTCTACTTTCACACCAAAATATTACATATGAGACATTTCACAGCCAAAGTGGTACATTTATGGTGATGCCTACAGAATCATGCTGAGACAAAAGGGAGAGAGGCTGTTTTAGAACATACCTTGTTGTCACTGTTGGCTACCTGGTTGACTTCTGGCTTGTTGTTCTTTTTATTTTCTAGACTCTCTTTTCTATAGAGAAAAGGATTATCAGAAATGAAATAACCATATTGCCACATATAAAAATGTTAATCAGGAAGCTGAATCAATAATGTCCCAATGAAGGAAAGACTTTAATTGGAAACAACACTAACAGCAAGAGCACAGCATAGCCCAAACCCAGAGCTTCCTGTTCACCTAATGCAATGGATTCATTATACAGATCATCTTATTAAAATTCCCATCCAAGAGCTAATCAGCATTGAATGCATCATTTATTTTATGATGCCAAAATTAACTGCAATGATTCTTTAAGCATGGGAATGTGTGACTCCCATTCTCAGCTTTGCAGATAAAACTAAAGGCCTGGCTTGTTTCCATGATTCTCTCCTCTTTTCCCTGCATCACATGCTCACCCCCAATCACTGCAAAGAAGAAACATGGGGATGCAGTTCCTAGGAGGCAAATTTGGATTTATCAGGTCCTTCAGACACCTGGACTTCTCCAACTCCTCAGTCAAGGACTCGGATGAAAATGGAGTTACCTGGCAATCTTTTTTCTTTCCTTTTCTTCAGCTTCCTCCTTCTGAGCAGTATTCAAACTTTCAGCATCAGCCAAATTGTCAACAGCAATGGCCAAGAAGACATTCAGTAGAATATCTGATTTCAAGATTTTAAGGGCACAACACATGTCTGAATGCAACTACACATGCCATTGTCCACCCGCCCTCATGCCCACACACCCCCTGTTCTGGAAGGCTGTCCCTAGTGTGATCCCTAGGACTTGGTAAAGACATGCTCCTCAACAAAGAAATAAACAGACAAACTCCTTTTTGAGAGTCATCTGAAAAGAGCTAATACCAAGGCTCACTGAAATCCAGGAAAACCTACAAATGTCAACATTTCCTGTTGTTTCCATCTATCTATGTATCTACAGTGGATGCACACTGCACCAAACCTTCTAGAACATATACATCATAGTTGTGTTTTTGATTCTTTGGAAATATATACTAGAACATGCATGGTGAGGGAAGTGCTTTTCAAACAGGACTCCTTCAAAGACCACACGTGATTCTAGTAAATAGATTTTCTCCTTTGAAAAGGCTTCCGGGGCCTTTGATAATCATTTCTTCACTCCATAAGCACAGAAGGCTGGTACCATGCTACCTCCTGCCAGATGGTGCTGGTCTATCTTCTGAAAAGTGTCACTGTGGCTAGATCTTTGATTACTGATTGAACCTTTCAAAGAGTAAAAGAATATGTAACCAAATTATCAGGGTTTTGTTGTTGTTGTCATTTTTACTGTGAAATTGTATGTAAGGTTTCTTTGAGGTCTTTAAGGATCCTGAACAAGAGGATCAAATCAGATGATGTCTGTTTCTTCTTCAGAGAGCAATGAATAAAGGGGCTGTGTTAGATGAATGCTTCTCAGCCTGAGGTAAAAGCATGAGATCGCTGCCCCACATGTCTGGTGTAATCTGAAATCTAGAGTGGTGCTGAAGATGCAGCCTGACATCACCTTATAGGGATCCTGTAGAGAGCTACTGCGCTTCTGTTCAAGGATTCAAAAAAATAGAAATGTGAGTTAATGAAGGTTTTCACAATACTTTTGATATAATAGTGTATTCTGGAGCTGCAAGGGGCCCATGGAAGCCATGTCATGGGCTGGAGAGAGCTTGAGCACTTCTCTGATGGACATGGGGTGGTGGGGGCTTAGACAAGGCTTAGTGCTGGAAACTGCCGTTCTGAGTATGTCTCTCAACGATCCCAATGAAGACATGAATTGCTTCTCCAGCACTGCACTGTCACTAAACTCTTTTGGGCCATGAAGAACAAATGTGAAATAACAGGCCACAGGAAGGTCGCATATATTTCTAACAGATGGTCTCCAAGAGCAAAACCCATCGTCTGTATTTAGAGACATTGCCCACACCTCAGAAATAGCAGTACACTCCGGAATACACTCAGAAGTCTACCAAACACCTCCCTCAGGCCAGCTTCTCTTCTGGGTAGCTGGGGATACAGAACACAAGCAACTCTTTAAGTATCTCATATATGTGTTACAAAGAACTTGAAATAAAACCAGAGAGAAACAGCAGGGAATACTCTGAAGTCTGGTATACTGCTGTGGTCTAAAGAGCCAATCATGAGGACAGCAAAAAAGAAAATATTAACTATTCATTTAACACATGTTTACCAAAGACCAACTAGGACTAGGTATAGGCCTTGCCCTCTAATTAGAAGTGAGAATGAAGAAAAGAAGGATAGGGAATGTAGTAAAAAAAAATTCAATGTATAATCTACACAATTAAGAAAAGTGAAGAGTGGGGATGGGCAAGAATGTTGAAAGGGGTGACACTGATGAAGACACATTGTACTCATAAAGTTTTATTGAACAACAACTTCTCTGTAAAACTGCTTAAATAAAAATTTTTCTTTAGAAGAAGATACTAAGTTTGAGAAGCTCTTGTCTAAGTCAAGTGTACCAGTACATATTTGAAATCCCAGGTTTGCAGGAGGCAGAGAGGGAGGATTGGAAGGTTGAGGTCAGCCTCAAAGTTACAGAAACTCTTCTAAGCTGAAAAAAAAAACCCCAAAAGGGCCGGGGCATGGCTCAAGAAGTAGAGTGCCTAGCTTACAAGCACAAAGTCCTGGGTTCAATCTCACGAAGGAAGGAGAGGAAGAACAGGATGAGGAGGAAAGGAAGACAGAGGAAAGAAGAGAATGAGGAGAGGCAAAGATGAGAGGGAGGAAGAGAAAGAAAAATGAGAAGGAAAAGAGAAAGCGAGGAGATGCTGTTGTGTGGGTAGGGGAAATGGAGTAACCTGAACCTGCACACAGATTCTTCCCCCAGTGACAGATGTGAATAAAATTTAACAGGGGCTCAGAGGTCCAGGAAGAAAGGAACTGGATAGAGATTGCTCATGGAGGAGGGTGTAATAAAGCTGAGTCTAGGGACAAGCAGAGCATCTCCAGACTGAGATGAGGTTTTCATGAAGAACCTTGCAGCATACATCCTCCCAAATAGGCAGGGTTGTTCAAAGGTTCCCACAGTCAAGAGCTGCCATCAGAGTGCTCGAGAAGACGAAAGGGGAATCTGCTAAAGGGACTCTTTAGGAGAAGAATTCAAATGAGGACTTTTTTTGCAGGGGAGGAGGAAGGGAGATTTCTTTGTTTTGTTTTACATTTTAAAAATTATCATTAAGTACTTTGCATAAAAGGATTTTAATTCTGCATATCTCATCTGCCCATTTCCCCCAATGCCACACATCCTCTTAAGCTGAACTACTAGGACCAGAACCATATGGCTAGGCTTCCAAATGTATACCTGCCTTTGTGCAAGCTGAGGCAAATCAAAGTGATGTAGTGACCATACTCACGAAATTATCACTGTATCCAACTCGATATTTATATGACATAGTTTATTATGGCAGAAACCAAATAGAGATTTTTACTTCCAAAGGATTATTGTGGGGATCTGGCCTGAATGAGAACATTTTAAGCTGAAGGGTGAAGATCAAGAGGCAATATCCATACAATGGCTTCATCACTGGCATCTGCATGCAGGTTGTGACAGAGGTAAATAAACAGACCTGAGGGCCAATTTCCAAGGTCTAGGATTACAGAGTGCATCTAGGCAGGGAAGAGGAGTGAAATGAGGCAGAGAAAAGTTCCATGTCTTGATTAGAAGCTTTGGACTCTTGATACCGAACACGTTGTGATTAGAAGCTTTGGACTCGATACTGAAAGGCAGTCAGGTCAGCAATGGGGAGCAGAGGCCAAACCACTGAAAAAATGGGTCTTAAAATGGTAAGAATATCCATAGAACCATCAGGCTCTCCTTTTCTACCAGGCTCACTGGGCATGAACAGGGGACATGACACTGAGCCAGATGACCACCAGTACCAGCACATGCGCTGTTTCCTCTGGTTTGACTTGCTTAACCAGCTGGTATTCCTCAATGTCCACTGGAGCTCTGCTCACACTATACTGCTCCCCACCCAAGCAGTGCTGAGGGAAAGCAGACAGTGAGCCAGCAAGGGAGGGGCATTGATCCATGTTCCCCTTACCCCCTCTACCATCACCACAGGGAAATTCAGAGAAAGAAAAAACAAGGCAATGGCAATGAAAACAAAGCCCCGGTGGGCCTGAAGGATACAGTTGCCACAAATGAAGAGGATGATGAAGTAGATGCAGACAATCATTCCTGAAGAGGAGGGGCCTCCATAGGCCATGATGCCATCATACATCACAGCATTCCAGTCTTCACCTGTCAGGATCTAAGAAGCCAAAGCTAGTCTCAGGCAGCAGCGGGGCCAGCCCTCGTGGGAGCTCTCCCACAGCTCTGCCCTGGCTGCTTCAATCTGGTTGAAGCTGCCTTTTATATTGAATATAAATCCAAATATAAGTAGGATAGAAATCCATCTTCAAAATATTATTTTTTGTCATTCCTGGGCCTTGAACTCAGGGCATGAACACTGTCCTTGGGCTTTCTCAAGGCTAGAGCTCTACCACTTGAGCCATAGCACCACTTCTGGCTTTTTTCTATGTATGTGATACCGAGGAATCGAACCCGGGTCTTCCTGCATGCTAGGCAAGTACTCTTAGTCCTAGGCCAAACTCCCAGCCCCCAAATATTATTTTTACTTGCAAAGATAAATGAGGTATTTCTTCTATTGATTAAAAAAAGACCTTTAAATATAAGGTTTATCTACCCTTTGCTAACATTCAACTCGGGTTCTGTCCCTCCTTAGAGATAAAGTGATGTTAGTCTTTCTGGTACATCTATCTATGGATTAAAATTTATGTGTACTGCTCAGGAAAGGCAGGCTGCTGTTGTCTCTGATTTTCTAGGCATAGAGTATATCATATTATATGAAATTTTCTGCAACTAGCTTCTTACCCAGACGTTTCCTCAAAATTTTCTGTGTCAGTGGGCTCATCTAATCCTTTTAAATTGCTACATAGCATTCCATGAGACTCTAAAAGTCTCACATTGAGTTTGCATGCAAACTATCTCAAGAACTGATACTAAAGAATTCTAAAAGTCTCATGTTGAGTTTGCAAACTATCTCAAGAACTGATACTATCAACCACACGGAGTTTCAAATTTAATCTTTTCTATTAATAATCTTTGAAAATTCAGCCCATCCTGAAACAGAATAGGGACAGCTATTTTTGTTGTTGTTTTATCAGTCATGGAGCTTGAACTCTGGGCATGGGTGCTGTCCCTGAGCTCTTCAGTTCAAGGCTAGCACTTGACCACTTGAGCCACAGAGCCATTTCTTGTTTTCTTGTGATTTAATTGGCAATAAGAGCCTTAGAGACTTTTCATGCCCGGGCTGGCTTTGAACTGCAATCTTCAGATCTCAGCCTCCTGAGTAACTAGGATTACATAGGAGTGAGCCACCATCACCCACCTAGGGACAGCAATTTTAACAAAACACAGTTTTTCAGGAAAAGGGCTCCATTATCTTCTACCTGGAATAAGTATTTAATCGGTCAAACCATTATAGATCATAATCAAACAACAAAATGGGGAAATAATTAGAAATGATATAACTTTACATCAAAAAATGAACTACCAATGGCTCTTGGAAGACACATTCAACTTCACTCCTGATAAAACTACAATGAGATGCCATTTTCCATCAGAGGGCAACAGCTGTCAGTTAAGAACACCCACTGAGGTGAAGGAAGGGAGGCAAAGGAGCCCTCCCTCCTCATTACCCCAAGAGCTAGTTATCACAGCTGAAAGGTGAGCACTGCAACAGGGTACCAAAGATTAGAAATGTGTTTATATCGTTTATACCAGCATTTATACTTGGGGGTGTTGTTCCTACACATCTGCCTCACTATGTGTTCAGACTACCTGGAGCCAAGACTGGACACAACTCAATTCTCATCCGTGAGGGATGGCTTATTTGCAGGATGGTGAGCCATACCACTGAATGTTATATAGTATTTAAAAGGAGGAGGTGACCTTTTGTTTTTGTTGGGTCATGGGGCTTGAACTCTGGGCCTGGGCGCTGTCCCTGAACTCTTCCGATCAAGTCTACCACCCTACCCTTGAGCCAAGCCCCACTTCCCGTTTTCTAGAGGTTAACTGGAGATAACCTCAGGTCTTTTTGTGCCCAGTCTGGCTTTGAACCTTCATCCTCAGATTTCAGCCTCCTGAGTAGCTAGAATTACAGGCATGAGCCAGCGTGCCCGGCAGGAGGTGACCTTTTACAGACCAGGTAGGAAGGCTTCTGAAGACAGTTCCCAGACCCTGAGTTCAAGCCTTGTAACTGGCAATGTGTACAAATACATGACTCAATGGTAGAGTGCTTGTTTGGCAAGTATTAGACCACAAGTCTAAACACTAGTACCACCAAAAGTAAACAAATAAAGATGCAATACCACATCTATGTAAAGTCATCTCTAGGTATTTTAGCAGACTGTCTTTTATCTATCTATGAGCAAATAACATCTCTAAGACTACACAGGAATTTTATTTTTTTTTCCCAGTCCTGGGCTTGAGCTCAGGGCCCGAGCACTGTCCTTGGACTTTCTCAAGGCTAGAGCTCTACCACTTGAGCCTCAGCACCACTTCTGGCTTTTTTTTTTCTATGTATGTGGTACCGAGGAATCAAACCCAGGTCTTTGTGCATACTAGGCACACACTCTACCACTAGGCTAAACTCCTGGCCAGGAAATTTCTTAGTAGTAGTTGCCTCCTAGGTGAAATTATTAACATCTGTATAGGAAAAACAACCAGTTTTTAACATTTAAATTTTTTGCCACATGCATATATGAGAACAAAAAGTCCACAGGCATTGCTAAGTTAGAAAAAACAATGCCAGAATAATTAAAAGTCTAAATCATATTATCGTGCCCTAGCATATTATCAATTGCTATAGCAGTATCCCATATATATCTCAAGTGACCACGTGAGCATCTCATAGGTCATTCCCACTAGTTTCTGTGCTTTTTTTCAGAAAAGGGTCAGTTGCTCATCTGGACATAGAAACAATCCCCTGCTCTTCCCACAGTGGCTCCCTTCCTCTCCAGCAAGGCACCAATGATTACTGACACCTTATGACAAAAGCAGCAAGTGTAGACGGCATTCTGAAATTTTCAGGCTTCACTCAAGGAAAGAGCTCTGCTGAGAGCCTGGGGAGAACGTTCAGCCCACCTCAGCTTATAGACAAGGAGGTGGAGGGTACACTGTGCCTTAAGTGGCAGAGCCACCCATAGAAAGGACTTTCTTCCACCTGGCCTACAAAGCACAGTGATCCCCACAGCCCTCGTCCTCATTGATCACAGGGGCAGGACAGCAAAGGGCAGAGGCTGGCAACATTGGCATACCCCAAAGTATCTGGGTTTCCAAACTCATGTCTTCACGTACACATTTTATAACCAGGACTATAAACCTGCCTTGCTTAAACAACAAGAAGATTGTAGCAGATACTTTACAGATATCACACATAAAATCAAACAAAAAGGTTTGTTGTATGTTATTTTGTTATATAGTAGTCTTAAGAGAAAATGTTAAGTCATATTGCCAAAGACAGCCAGAGATGACACAAAATAATTTATATGAAATTTAACAGAGATCATGAATAGAAATGCATTCCTTAGCTATGAGAAGACGATGAGGCAGGTGTCCTAGCTTCTACTCACGACGCACCGGGAACAAGGAAGGAGAGACTCACCTGAAATACAGTCAGAAGTGCTTGAGGAAAGTTGTCGAAGGTGCTTCGCTTAGTCTGCGTTTCATCAAAATTAAACTTGCCACCAAAGAGCTGCATCCCAAGTAGGGAAAAGATGATGATGAAGAGGAAGAGCAGAAGCAAGAGCGAAGCAATGGACTTCATGGAGTTTAACAAGGACGCCACCAAATTGCTCAAGGATGTCCAGTGCCTGTAAGCGGAGATGAGGTATGAATCAGGAATATCTCCTGGCCCGGGGCTGGGCCCGGCCACCGGCTCCTGCCCAGAAAGTAGCTGTGGCACGACATGCACTTCCTTACCTGGTCACTTTGAAGATTCTCAAGAGGCGTACACAGCGGAACACGGAGATGCCGAGCGGGGACATGATCTCCAGCTCCACCAGGATGGTCTCTGTGATCCCGCCGCACACCACAAAACAATCAAACCGGTTGAAAAGAGACACAAAATACGCTTGGAGACCCAGGCTGTACATTTTCACCAGCATCTCACAGGTGAACAGGGCCAAGAGGACTTTGTTAGCGATATCTGGAAAGAAAGAGGGCACCCATCCTCAGGCTGTGTGTGAGGGGCACTCGGGCTCCACTTCTCCTGGGACCTCCCTCCAGCAGGAAAGAAAGCCAGCCCCGCTCTTATCTACTGATGCCACTCATAACACAAGTATGGCACTGACAGTGATGATCTTTTAGTCTGCCAGGTGCTGTATCTGGCACTGCTGCTACCAAGATGGGAGAGCTAGGAGGTGTTGCTTGATTTCTCCAGGCCTCACTGACTGAAAAGTAAATGATTCCACACAATCTCTGGGACTTCTCAGCACTAAAGACATGTGATTCTGCATTTAGGGCACTATCTCATGTATTTTTAAAACCTACACAAACCTATCTTGTTTGCGCTTATGGCACCCGAGAGCAAGAAGTGTTCATCTATCAACATCATTTCAGACAACAGGAAATACTGCCATGTAGGCTTGAGAGACAGAAAACAGATGTAAGGAGGTATTCTGGAGAACCCCACACTGTCAAACTTAAGGCAGACTGTTCCTCTACACATTCCATTTCTGAGCATTTCAATAAGGGAAGCAAGTAAGTACCATGTGCTAAAAATGTGAGGCTTCTAACTGGGTCAGGAAAAATGTCCTTCCAACTCCTAAACTACAGATTCTAGGTCATCTGAAGGTTAAGACGATGACCAGTTTATCCCACCTCACAGGCTGTGCCCCTGCTCCAGGGTTTGTATTTGGGCGGTTTTACCATCTTCCAAGTTAGTCTTCACTCGATGTTTCAGTACTTCATTACACACCCATCAGATTATACTAAGCAGCAGTCAGCCCCAAGGAATCAACTCAGAGTAAAAAACAGAAGGCTTCCACTTGTACCTTGAATCTGCGTTAACCAGTCTGGCTGATTATAGTGCTCAGAGGAGATGGTTAAAGTGTTGAGAAACACCAGGACAATAACTAGCCAGTAAAACGTGACAGACTTCACAGCAGCCCTACATCTTCTGCGATTGAATCGGTTCCAGCGACGCCAGCGTCGGCTGAAAGATAAACAAACATTGCTCTTTAGATGACAGATATAGCATCTTATAGTCTGATAAATTATACTGAGTAACAGAGATTTGGACTAGGGTCAGGAAGGAAGGAAGGAAAGGAGAATAAATGGCAGAGAAATAAACAGATTTCATAATGTAAATTATGTCATTCTTTTATTTTCTTTTATTCTTCTTGCCAATCCTGGGGCTTGAACTCAGGGTCTGGGTACTGTCCTTGAGCTTTCTCAAGGCTAGCACTCTACCACTTAAGGGACAGCACCACTTTCAGCTTTTTTTTCCTTCTGTGTATATGGTAACAAGGAATCAAATCCAGGGCTTCATGCATGCTAGGCAAGCACTCTATCACTAGGCCACACTCCTGTCCCAGTTATATCACTCGACATACAGCTTTAAAATTGTAATTTTGACTTGATTGTGTCATGTGCTTCCTTGATATGGCTATAAATAACTCCAGAATCTGTCATCTGGAAAAATCTAGATATTTATAGATTCATGTGCAGATATAAAACTGCACCTGCACACATATGTAGCTTATATACCCACTCTACAATGTGTGGATTTGTGGTATTGTATAGAGAGCCACTTAGCTTATACCCTTCTTAAGGAACAGCTCAAATCATACAGTTTATTTATCAGAAAAATGCTTCCAAATGATACTTTTCTTTCTTTTTTTTTTTTTTTTTGCCAGTCCTGAGTTTGGGCTCAGGGCTTGAGCACTGTCCTTGGACTTTCTCAAGGCTAGCATTCTGCCACTTGAGCCTCAGCACCACTTCCGGCTTTTTGCTATGTATGTGGTACTGAGGAATCGAACCCGGGTCTTTGTGCATGTTAGGCAAGCACTCTACCACTAGGCCAAACTCCTGGCCCCAAATGATACTTTTCTGTTGAGGAAGTTTTTCTGTTCTTACTCAGATCTTTGAGGTTCTTTTGGAGCCTGGCAGTTGAGTCATCAGGTGCCCTTTCTATCGAGTGATGCTCAAAAACATACCTTTAGGGGAAGATCCAATATTGAATCATGTTTTCATAATAAATAATAGTAGCACAGCCAAACAGACACAAAGCCTGTCTTCTACTCACTCCTAGTTCCTGTTTTTAATTAGGAAAAATATTCTCTCCCTCAGCCTGTCTGTGTGGAAAACACTTGCTGCCACCAAGAGTGGTTTGCTGCCTAGGTGACAGAGCTGTGGGGACACTTCCTCCAGGGCTTCAATTCAAGAGAAAAATCCAAGCTACGTCCATGTTGCAGTCCTGGCTGACTCAGCCATGTTGTTAGACTTAAAAAAAAAAAAGAATACCTAGGCATGATTAAACAGCAGTCTTAACATTAACATAGGGAGAACTAAGGAGGGTAGTCTTAGGAGAGGATCTCAAGGGCTCAATAGCTATGTGCATAAGATCATATAAAATGGTGCTTAATGGAAATAAGAGGTTTGTTTTATTATACTGTTTGTGGTTCTTCTTCTTTTCTTCTTTCCTTTTACCTTTGGTTTATTCCCTTCTGTGGCTGTTTTGATTTCTATGCCCTTTTTAAGTTTATCTGATTTGGGGAGGGGACAGGGAAGCACAGACTTGGCCAGGCAAAGGGTGAAGAGGGTCAGCAGTGAAACTCACTGGACACCGTGCTGGAAATGAACTGTACAACTTGAGGGGGAGGGAAGCGGGAGCAGAGGAGCTGGGAGAGAATGAGGGAGGGGGTGACACTGCTCAAAAGGAAATGTAGTCATTACACAACTCATGTGAACTATAACTCACCTGTACTTCACTTTTTTTTGCCAGTCCTGGGACTTGAACTCAGGGCTTGAGCACTGTCCTTGGACACTTTTTGCTCAAGGCTAGAGCTCTGCCACTTGAGCCACAGCACCACTTCCAGCTTTTTCTATGTACGTGGTACCAAGGAATTGAACCCAGGTGCTAGGCAAGCACACTACCACTAGGCCACATGCCCAGTCCTATAATAATTTTTTTTTTAAATAGAAGTATAATCCAGGGAGTGAGCAAAGAAAAAGCTATACTACCTCCTCCCCAACATCTGGATCCAGCAAGGTATATTCTATGTTTGTTTGTGCAGTGCACTTTTCACTGGAAAAACAGCTAGGAGTGTGAGGACCAGGAAAACTCTGCCAAGGACTCGTCAAGGTCTCTAAGACTCTAGGAATGCTGACTCGGCTAAAGGAAGCAAGGTGGTCTGTAAAGACCCTACCCTGGTCTATCCTGCACTGTAGGGACAGGCACGCATATCTTCTACAATCAGAAGACCCTAATGCCCTTCTCTTACAAACTTTCAGGACCTTCAGCTTGGGCCCTGAGTGGCCTGTTTAATCAAGCCCGTTCTTGCAAGAAAGCAGTATTGCTGAGCACTATGTGCCAGGCACATGCCTGGTGCCAGGTACACAGAGATGAAAAAGGCATGGTATTAGGGTCCTTGGTCCTTAAAAGTATATGGGACTATAGTAAGTACTAAGTGCTCAGCCCAGATTCTAAGTACAGGAGCAAGGAGGAAAGAGACCCAGATGTTCTTTGGTGTTACTGAGTTTGAATTCAGAGCTTCATACTTGATATGTAGATGCCTCTACTGAGGCAATGCCTCTAGCCCTAACACAAATGCTTTTTGGAAAAGTCAAGGAAGTTTTTCCTGAAAAACAGATTTGGGCCAGATCTAAATAAATAACTAGAAGTTGTTTTTAGAGGCAATGAGAAGGACAATTCATGGAGAATGTATGGCCAAAGGCACTGAAGGGAGAAAAAAAAACCCTAAGAAGTGAAGCTCCGAAAACAAAGCAGAGTCTAGCATAGCTACGAAGTGGGGAACATGGGATGTCAACATTGAGGCAAATGCCAAATTCCACAGGTTTTTAAGTAACTGCAAACATATATATATATTTTTTTTTGCCAGTCCCAAGGCTTGAATTCAACTCAGGGCCTGGGCACTGTCCTTGGGCTTTCTCTAGTCTAGCGCTGTACCACTTGGGCCATAGTACACTTCCAACTTTTTCTATGTATGTGGTACCAAGAAATGTGTGTTTTCATGTATGGTAGGCAAGTATTCTACCACTAAGCCATACTACTGGTCCCAACATACAATTTTTTTTAAAGTTAGGTTTGAGGCAAAATTTACATATGGTCAAGTTTACTCCTTGTAGATAAATAGAACGTCTCCTGTCTCCCTCCCTCCTTTCTGTTTTAGCAGGTATTCATTTTAGTATGACAGTGCTATAAAGGACAAAATACAAAAGGAGACAAGTAGCTCCTAACTCCCACGCAGGAAATGGGAGCTGAAGACTCTAGAACATAGAGCAGTTCTGTCCCCAAAAAGTTCCTTCACGGCTGTTTGTAGCCAGCCCACCTTCTTCTCCAGCCTGGTGACTACCGATCTGTTTTCTCTCTGTTTGTTCTGAAATACTGACATGCTTTTGAGATTGATCCATGTTGTTATCCACACAAGCAGTTTTCTTCTTTTTGCTAAGTAGTATTCTACCATATGGAGAAACCACAGTTGATCTACCCATTCATCATTTGATGGATGTTTGGGTTACTTCCCATTTTGACTACATAGAGTAAAATGCTGTAAACATTTGTGTAACTTTTTTTTGTGGGGGCATCTATCTCCATTTCTCTTATTTAAATACCTCAGGATGGGATTGTGAGACCATATTGTAACTAATGTTTAAAATTTATAGGAACAACTAAATTTTTTTTTCAAAATAGCCATGTTGTTTAACAAGGCCACTAGCACTGTATGAAAATACCCACTGAGCTGGGTGCTGGTGGCTCACAACTGTAATCTTAGCTACTCAGGAGGCTGCGATCTGAGGATCACAGTTTAAAGCCAGCCCTGGCACAAAAGTCCATGAGACTCTATCTCCAATTAACCAATAGAATACTGAAGTGGCACTGTGGCTCAAAGTGGTATAGAGTGCTAGCCTTGAGTTGAAGAGCTCAGGGACAGTGGCCAGCCGAGTTCAAGCTCTATGACCAAAAACAAAACAAAATAAAACAAAAACCCCATACCAAAAACACCCATCGATCAGAACTTGTGAGAACTTGCCACTGTCAGATACTCAAATGTGGTCCACCCTGATAGGTATACAGTAGTGTCTAATTGTGGGATTTTGGCATTTTCATAACGAATGATGGTCATTTCACATGCTTCTTTGCCACTATATCTTTCTTTTGGTAATATTCCTGTTAAAATCTCTTGTATATTTTTGTTATTGACGTTTTGTTATTTATTATTATCCTTATACATATCATATACATTCACATAGATTTACGGCACCAACATTTTAGCAATGTAGTGTCTAAATATTTTATCCATGTCTATAGCTTATCTTTATATTTGACCAGTTTATCAAATTTTTGTGTCATGCAGTGTATCTTAAGAAAACTCTTCCTAAACCAAGGTCACAAAGATTTTATTTCCTTTTAAAATTCTTAATTATAATTTATACTTAGTACCATTGTCCATTGAATTTAGTAGGGAAATGTTTCTAATTGAAAAATAAAACATATCAAAAAGTACAACAAACAAGGCATATGGCTCAATAAGCTTTACCAGCTGAACGGGTAACCTACATCCAGATCAAGAAACATATTAACAGAACTCTCTTCTGCAGAAAAATTCATTTTTTTGGGGGGGGGTGACAAGTTATAGCTTACAGAAGTGAATGAAAGGTGGATCTGGAGGTAAATTATTATTCATTGCTCTGTCCTGTTGGTTTGAGACAACTGATTCTACTGTTGCCCCACTAAGGCAGGTTGTAATATTTACTGGACCGACTAAATCCAGTATCCATGTTACAATCTACTGAGTAAATCTTAAGTCTAAAGAAACAAGTCTATGTAAAAGACAGAATTTAAAACACAAAATCCCACATACAAGCTTAAAAAAAAAAAGAAAAAGAAGACACCAACCTGAGTTTAGACTTGGAGATGGCTTGACTGGAAGAAAAGGAAAAACAAAGTTAAGATTTTGATTTGGAAGGCCTCAGCTGCCAGCCACTCCTGTGGAGCTGTAGTAAGAGCCATGCACAAAAGCTCCCCACCCCCCAATGACTGCAGCAGACCAGGAGGGTTCAGGGAAGAGCAGATACGGGGGGCACTGCCAGGCCAGAGGGCGGAGCACCCTTGAGTGCTTGGGCAAGGGAAGATTCTCAGCAACATTCCCAGAGCACCCTGGCAATAGCACCCATGCCAGGGGTTCTTCTCTTGCCACCCCAAACTGAAGCCAGTGTATGGCCATTCTCCGGTGTGCGGCCCGGCTACCCAACTCAATAGCAGTATGGCTGTTAGAAAAGGAGCACCAGACCTGGGGTCCTGGTTCTGCTAGTCACTAGCTAGCGAGGTTGAGCAAAACAGCATGCCTTTCAGCCTAAGTGTTCTCATCTGTAAAATGGGGCTAAGACAAACGCATTCTCTGCTTACTTCATGATGATGTATGTAGGAAGGACACAACAGAGGCAAAAATCACTTCACAAACTACTCTGCTATAACACATCATTTTTAGGAAACTCTACCATAAAAAAAAAGATTGAGCTCTTTTAAAAATGACACCTGTCATTTAGAGAGATAAGAAAAAGGATGCCGGCAGAAAGCAAACCAAACAGCACAGGGCTTCCCAAAGCAAGTGATTCTTAGCACACGCCTGCCACTCCTCCCCCAGCTCCCCAGTGCTGCAGCCCAAATCATCTAGGAAACAGAACAGCCAGTGGTGTTAATGGGATGGCATCTTTCATGGTTAGGACAGAGTGGCATGGGGTTCCAAGATAAGGGTGCCAGGAGCAGAAGGGCGCAACCCCTCTGCATCCAGCCACAAGAATGGAGGTCCAATGGGTGAAGGAAAGCAACTCTGCCATTCAAGCTCCTCCTCCAATGCAGATACCAAACCAGACCAGAAGAATTCAACTTTTACCCCCACCGCCGACACCCTGAGGGCCCCGTCTTGGCCGCACCTCTTCTTTTCCACCAGCACCTAGTGAACACACAGTGGGGGCCTGGGTTAACTGGCCCCTGGGGAACTCATCTCCTAGTAAGAGGCTTGTGAAAGTCTGGAAATACTTGGGGTCTGGGATGATAGGAAGGGGCCCACCTTCCACCTGCACCTGAAGCCACCATCCTAGAGCTCCCCTGTGATCTGGAGTGACTTCTCACCCTTACATTTCCAAGACAACATAGCATGGGGTAGTGGGGGGAGGAGGAAGGAGAGCAGCCTCCACACTCACCAGAGACTTCCACAGCAGCCCTGTGCCTCGCCCTCACCACTTACATTCTCGGTGTTCACAGATTCAGTCTCACTGGTAGGCATACTAGCTGTGGGGAGAAGAACAGGCTTTAGAGAACACGCTGGGAGGAGACTTGAGGGGCAGGGGGTAGGCCAGACCCTCATGAGCTAGAGAAGCAGGAACAAAGCATCCTCAGAGACATGCCTCATCTAGGCAGTGCTGAGCAGTCAAGCCTCTGCTTCTAGAAGCTGCTGAGAGAGTCAAGTACCCCACCCATTAGACCAGAGTTTTCAGGGCCAGAGTCCTGCTGCAGGGCCCAGTATAGGCCTATCCCCCCCCCCCCTTCTCCAGGTCATACTGGGAAGCCACCCAAACACCTCATTTACAGGTATACTGGGTGCCGGGGAGTAGAGTAGATGACCACACCCAATACCTCATAAACAAATTAGGTTCAACACACTGAAGGAGAAGAGCTATTAAAGACAGGGAAGGGAATGAGTCAAGGTACCATGCGCACACAATCTTTTTTAAAAGCCAGAAACCCTGCTCGCTTTCAGCTAAGTCACCAACATCTAAAGTTCTGCTGAAGTGGAAGCCACTATGCACCAAATTCTTTCCAAGAAAACAGAGTACCAAGGGCTAAGGAAAGGCAAGCGGAAGGGAGGGAAAGAATTTTTCCAACCAATGAATGGGGTAGGGTTGGCTGTGTTTTCCAAGTCACTGAGGTCTCTGGGCCTCAGTGGTGCTCCCTCTTCCATGCCAAGATTCTGCACAAATGTGGGGGAAATGTACAGATGCACCCACCAGTATCTGGATGTCCATCTGGAAGAAAGGTGAGCGACAGACAACTGCCCCCACTCCAGGTTCAACACCTACGTCACTGCTGTGTATAAGAGATGGAGGACTGAGCCTGCCGTGGGGTGAGAGGGCTGTCAAGCAAGACACATGGACCCCAAACACATGGCTTTCCTGGTATAATTGTGAGGTGTGTAACAGTTAGAGATCTTACAGAAGGAAGCATCCCTCTGTGGGCAAGAGACCCCTTTTAGTGAAGATACTTTCAGTCTGTAAAAAGAAAATGGTGGTGATGGTTCCTGAAATGCTATGACAATGAGGCCACCCCGAGTGGCAAGGGAGACAACCTGGGTGAGCGGTTCTTTCTGAGGCTGTGTGGCTGCTGGCTCAGGGACAGCCACAATAAAATGAACAACAATGATAATGGCGGAACCCACTCTCAGAGGTCTGAGAAGCAAGTTTTTCTAGGGTACAGGAGACCCTCGATCCCTTTCTTCTTGTGAGGAGGCACTGAGCCCTGCCTTGGTGGGAACATAAACATCTCCGTCCAGGTGCGGGTTTCAGAAGCTACGGCCATATGAGTTGGATTGCAGGCTCTTCTCATACTGCCGGCACTCAAAGAACAGCCTTTTTTTTCCTTAGGTTTAAAGAAACAAAATCTTTCGCATTACTCTTTGGTGGCTGGGGGGGGCGGGGGCCAGAGAGGGGACAGGGAAAGACAAAAAAAATCCATTATCTAATCATGGGAAATATTGTAACAACAACAACAACAACAAAAATGCCATTGAGATACACATTCACCCTCTCTTACCACCTCTTCCCTATCTCTTATCTCTGCGCTCCCCCCCCCCCCCCCCCGCCCATCCTCAGCATGGAACTCAGTCTTCTGGGCTTTCAATGCTCTGACTTCAGCAGGAAGACTTAAATCCTGAAAGTTAAACTGATGGTTGTAGGTCCTTCTCACAGTATTCCCTTTCCCTGAAGAGACTGCACAAGGCCCTGAGGGTGGGCTAGTAGTAGAGTGCTTGCCTAGCATGCACAAAGACCTGCATTCATTTCCTGAGTACCACATACATAGAAAAAAAGCCAGAAGTGGTGCTGTGGCTCAAGTGGTAGAGCTCTAGCCTTGACAAAGTCCAAGGACAGTGCTCAGGCCCTGAGTTCTGGGACTCACAAAAAAAAAAAAAAAAAAGATACTACACAAAGAAAATCACACCCAAAGACGCTCTGCAAATCACCACTGGGGTGGGTCTCTCTGTGCAGATTTGGATGGTTACTTCAGGGACTAAGGTGGTCAGAGGCTGAGGCAGCACAAGCCCCGCGCTGCCCACTCTCCTCCTGGAGTCATTCAGCTCCTTCCATGGACAAAATGACAATGCCAATTTCATCACCATTACTGTCTCTAATGGCTAAATATCTCTAATACCCAATACTAATCAATTTCATCATCATTTCCATCTCTGCAAAATAGCTCTAATACCTACTATTCATCATATAGAATGAACTTTGGACTAGATCAAATTTCGGAGGCTTTTACTATCGGGGGTTGTAGCTCTTACTGATACCTGTACCAGGGGGTTGTGTTTTATTCCTAAAGCTTCCTTTTCCAAACAATCTGATGGAAACAGATAAATGACATACTACCTATGGAGGGGGGAGGGGACACATCCTTTGGTACCTTCTGGATCTGTGATAATTATTAGTGAATAAGACAAAGGGGAGAAAGAGAAGCCAGTTCTTCTGGCAGTGACTGAGTGAGGCCAAGAGTCATGTGGCCCTAAGTCTAGACTGCTCCATGCTTGAGGACAGTCCTGTTCTAGCAGCTGACTCCACTCCCAGGTGTTGTGGAAAAGTGCTGAGAACAAATTCCTATGTTGGCTAGATCTGAGTTTGACTCCATACTGCTTTTTTGCTAAAGGTGATAAACAGAGAGGGGTTACATAAGCAATGAGTATGTTGCTTTTTACACACTGTTTCCCCCACTCCCGATTCTCATTCAACTTTGTCAGGCCTACACTTCCTCATCTGTAAGTGAGGAATACCTACTCACCTCATGAGCTGTGGGCAGGATTGGATAGGATGACGTACAGAGCTTCAGGTCCCCAGCCGTGGATGGTAAGTAAGGCACACCAGTGCGAGCTGCGACCATCAGCTCACAGAAACTCACCTGGAGCTCTCTGCAAGCAAAGTGACCCAATCAAGGATCATTTCGCTCTGACTGCTACAATCATGGTATGGGGATTCTATACATCTGAATCAGCTTTGGCCATCATTCTTCATTTGCATTTTTTTTCCTTTAAATTGAGTCATTGTCTAACTCAGCCTGTTGTAGGGGCAGTGACTTTGCCATCAATTATTTGACACCTACAGAGCTACTGGCACACAATAAATAAATCTTTTCCAGAAATGACGTTGCCAGGGCTCAGCAGAGGACAAGGGCAGTGGCTTGCTAGAATTGGGCCACCTCATTTAGTTCTGGAGACAGATACTCATCTAGATGGAAGCCCCAAATTATTGCCACTTTCAACAGGGGTCCTGGCAGCCTTGGGATCTGTTGTTACCCTACATTCCTCAACATAGGAGAAAGAGCAGTTCCTTTCCAACAGGCTCAGTGAGTAGAACCAATGACCTTGTTTGACCATGAAGACATTTTACCCTTCAACTGTGCTATTCAGTTTTTTAAATTGTTAATCAATTCAGATGAGTCTTGCTTCATTTAACTGCAATAAAATTTCATATGCATGTTTAAAAATCAGGACACACCAACTGTAAACTGCTAGTACAAGAAGGGTTCAACGGTCACAAACTTAGATATTAAAGATGAGAGCTCGCCAGCTTGCCTCGGGATGCACAGCTCACATATGGGAAATTCTGATTCCTACTGGGGGTTCATTTCACATGGTATGGCGTACTCGTACATATACTGGAATGGGTCATTGACAGATACCTAAAGCTCCACAAATCAGAGGTTCCAAAGTCAAACAAATCTAGTAATTATCTGCATATTTTTTTTGCCATCCTGATCTTTGTTAACTCCTAGAACTTAGCATACAGGTAGATGACATCAGGAGCTCAGACCAGTAAATTGGAGACAGTGCAAATATTAAACTGTACTGGTGATGACTAGAATGTCATTAATAACAAGTCAGAAGGAAAGTTACAAATATCCACCTAAATAAACCACAGATAATTTTCTAGAACAAAAGGCCTTTTCCTAACCACTGCCATGGCATCATGACTGCTCTATGCAGGGTCCTATCTGTCCCCTCTGGGGGAGGGGGACTTGGTGGTAAGTATTGACAGGTGTCTTGCAGGAAGACCCCTCACATCCCCTATGATCCCTCCTGCAGGAATTCATCATGGCTACCTATGTGGGGAGAAGTTCCAAGTCCTTTTCCCCCGACACATCCTAGAAGACTGCCCAGCTTTGCTGTGGCACTTTCTTTCCTTCTATATACTTAAAAACTGTTTTCAGCACATCTGAGAGAAATCAGGTATTAGGACAAATCTGTCATCTGTCATGGGATGCTGACTTGCATTGCAATTTGTCCACCAACAATTTGGAGTAGCTAGGGGCCTGCACACTGCAATCTATTCTAGGGGTCTCAGGGGAGTGCTCCAGGAAAGACCCTGGGGCTTGGAATGGAGGTGTACTGAGAACACTCAGTGCTGTGAACGACTGTGCAGCGGGCCAGCCTGAGCTGGGCCTCACTTAGAGCTCTTTCTGTGGCTGTTGGTCAAGTTTCTCTTTACGATCTTGCAGTGTATCTGGATGCACAATGTAAACCAGCACAACCACCAGCCCTTTCACCAACAAGTGACTTTGTCACCCACTTTCAGGACAATCTGCCTGAGTTCAGAGGTACACACACACACACACACACACACACACACACACACACACCTCTATACCTTCAAGCAAGTAGGCTCAAAATGATATTTCCTTCAGTGATGGAAGCTGATGGAGGCTAATGAGGTCAAAGACTAGAAGATTTGTCAGGAAAGCTTGCTGCATGTTATTAGGTACAATTAGAGACAATGTTTGTTCTACCTGTGTTTAGTTATGTGAGCTATAAAAGCTGCTGTGAAATAGCATCATCTCTAAGATCCACTTACCTCCGATCTGCTATATTGGCAAGAAAAGGAAATAAATACCCATGAACTTTCTTGTTTTACCACCAGCAACTGAGGAAACTCATTTATACTCTCCCAGCTCCACAAATAGACAAGGGGCAAAGAAACACATGGTAGCCATTGCCCCTCACCCTCAGGAAGGTAGTGGGGAGTTCCAAGTCTACCTGTAGGACTGATTTCATGTCCGTTCCAGGTCAAATGCCCAGAGAATAGAACATGGCACAGAATGGGTGGATGTCCAGTCTGCAGCTAGCCTCAGGAGACCTTGGTCCTCTAGGCACAGACGCCCAATAAGAAGGCTGGTGATATGCCTAGCCGAGTCCGCTGTCTTCTAAATCCAAAGCATCACTACAGATGACCTGAGTCTTTGAGCCTCGCAGTCTCATTTATTCTTTACTGAAACTCAGGGGTTTCTTTAGCATTTCTTCCATGACCTAACAGCTTCAAAAGAGGGGAAGGGGTTTAAGATGAACAAATGAATAGTAGAAAAACTGGGACTACCTTCCTGGGTGGAGGCCAGGAAATTGGAAGCCAAAATCTTGTATGTTCATCTTATTTTCAGGATGAACATGAACAGAGCCTCCATGCTAAACCCCAAAGGCATGTGCACAATGCTAGAGCTGACACACTTAACACAGAGGGAAGGATTCTCATTGCTATAAGGCAGCCAGACTTTTCAAGGAGAATGTGGGTCAAGGCCAGACCAAGGTGTCCACATCTAAAGCAAGCACTGTGCCCTGACTGAAAATTCTTTGTGTGTGATTAAGAGCAGCCAATGTTCCCAATGGCCCCTGCCACAGATGCCAGCACAATCAGGGTCCTTCAGTCCCTGGAAAATTCAGGCAACATGAAACCATTCCCCATGTAAAATGAGGTTAATTTATTGAAAATATTAGGCTGCTTCCTCTCTCCATACATCTCAAAAAATGAATGGAGATGCTACAAGGATCTCCATGAAGTCACAGAACACATGCCTTCATTTGGGAGGGGGACCTAACATGGAGCTTTCTCTCTTCTGCAGATAGAAAACACTCAGTTCACTTTACCAACTTCACTTTTGTTTACCAGAGCTGTCTTAGACCGTTTTTTCTTATTCTGTGACAGCATCTCCTGCTTAGCTGAAGCATGTCTTACAGGTGGAGGTCTTCAAAAATGACACCCAAGGCAGCCTCTGCACACACCTAATGCTCTGTAAGCCAGCCCAGTCACTGCCCTAAGTCATCACCGAGTCAGGCTCCTCACCTCCCTCTTGTCAGGGTTATAGCATGGGGAGTGCCTTCCATTAGACTGACAGTCTTTCCAGGCCTTTCCTTCTTTAGGCCTTCTGGATACCAACACAGCTCTCAGTCACCCCCTTAACATCTGAGCTCAGCATTCTCATAGGTGGCACTAACTACTTCAGGAAAAAAACCAACAACAACAAAAAGTAAAAACAAAAGAAAACAGTGCAATGTGTCTTCGAGTAACTAACTTGGCACCTCTTCAGTGAAAATCTTCTCCAATGTTTTTCCTGTTCCTGACCAAGGCCTATCTTGATGGTACAGCTTTGTCCAGTAGTGATCTGGGAAGAGCTGAGCAGGCTGCCTGTGTGGTAACAAGTTCTGACTGTCTGGCCCAGTGGTTCTGATGAGGATCTGGTACACACTGATTCAGGACATAGCTTGAAATCAAACTGTGTCTTACATGAACCTACTTCAAAGGCAAATGTGCAAAAACTCTTTGCATCTCACAAGCCTATTTTTAATTTCACTCTAGTTTTAGAATGGTCCTAAACAGATAGAGACTAGAAGACCAAAAAGTCATCTGAAACATGTGTACTGGAAAAAAAATCAAATAGTATTATTGGAATTATTAAACAGTTTAAATTTAAAACATTATTTGAGGAAACATGTTTCAAATGTCTGTCTTCCAGTCTAAGAACATTCATGCAGAATCAAATGAATTTTCTGAGTTGGTTCAGCTGCTTCTTTATAAGGTACAGTTCAAACAAAGAGGAAACTGCAAAGCCATCCTGGTAAGAGCACACACTTTCAGACAAAACAAAATGGCATGGACAAATGTAAAAAAAAATAATCCAAACAAAAATGCAAGCAATTAAAACATAGGCATCTTTCAAACATAGCACATGACACACGCTTTTCACACAATGCCTATGTGCAAGGAAAAGGAATCAGAGATGTTGGGCAGAGAGCCTTGTGGAGAGAAAGTTCAGTCTCAATAATTTACCGTGATCTTTAGCCCTGCGTTGACGAAAGCGGCAAAACTTCCTTTTCTTCTTATCCTCTTTTAGCAAGTCAGCCAATGTGACTCCTTCAGGTTGAACACAGGCAATTTCATTACAGTACAGCAGAGAGCAGCAAGAGCAATTCAAACAAGGGGGCCAAGATAGGCCTGGAGGGCCAGCTGCAGACCTTCCCAATGCAAGCCCAAAGGCTGTCTTACACAGGACTCTGGCCTCTGATACACACCTGCAAACCGTCCTCCTCCTGCACAGTGATTTACAGTTCAGGATCCAAAGGGAAGAGGTTACACATTACAGCTACTACACACAAACCTGTTTTGAAGAATCTATTCTAGGCCAGCTTTGGTGGCTCATGCCTGTAATCTCAACTACTCTGGAGACTGATTCAGAAGGATTACAAAGTCAAGGGCCAGCCTGGGAAACTGAGTGAAATCCTGTCTTCAATTGAACATGTCTATTTATGTGTACAGTGCATCTTGGTCAGTTGTTATCCCTTCCATCATTCTCTTTCTCCATCTGGCCCATCCACACCCATCTCAAGTTTCCTGGTTCCACCATCATGTGTATACATTATAACTATATTCACCCACCATTCCTCTCTCCATCTGTTTACTCCTCTCCTTTTAGATTTTACCCACTAAGTGAGGACATGTTTCAGGTTCCTGATAATCATCTTGTAAACCGTCAGTTAGTTGTTCAGAGATGTTCTACTATGGGATCTAACTTCTATGTATGATATAACTTCTATGTATTTATTATGGTATATACATACTAAACATATGTATATGATTTTGTATGTGTTTCCATATATTGTTTATATTTTAGGACATGAATATATTTTGTAAGGGTGTTATAACAAGAGGAAAATGGCAAATAAGGTAATACAAGAAGCCTGTTCGGCTTTGGCAAGGCATGGCTATCCATAATTATTCTCATTACTACTGCAAATCTATGGCCATCAGGTCACAAGAAAAAGTAATTCTAGGATCTCTAACCTCTTGCGACTCTGTGATCCTACAACCGTATCAAACTAGTGAATGTTTAGAGTAGAAGCCATATGCTCCAGGAAAGGGAAAGACAGTAGCAGAATGGCCCAAGAGTAAGCATTGGAGCTGGCAAGGGCCTGGGGACACAACTTCCAACTAGTCAAGGATGTAATACAAGACGGGCATGCTCTGTCAATGCTTCGCATCTCTCTCTCCTAATCTGCCCCATCTATTTGGGGGTCTACTAACCTCTTTGTGCTTGTTTTCCTTACCCGTGGGATTTCTTTCTCACAAAGCTTTGTGAGGAGTAAGAATATTCTTATACCCGTAGCTCCTAAAAGACTATCTGGTGCACAGAAAGCACCTAACAAATACTATCATTCCATGTCCTTTCAAATGACTTTCGGGTCTTCTAGTCTCACATGTGTGCAAATGTTATGCTTGATGCCAGCCACAGTAAAGAGCAAAAACCTACCCTGACCTGTGCCACAGAGTTCAAGGTCTTATGGTTGAGGAAGATTAATCAGACCTGCCAAAACACAATAATTGCCCTGGTCACTGCTGTGAAGTAGAGGTCAAGTATTGTAGAGTATATAGTCTAACACAGTGGGTTTCTTTTGTTTGTTTGTTTTTGTTGGTGATACTGGGTCTTAAACTCAGAGCCTCGTCCTTGCAAGGCTCTATTACCTGAAGCTATGCACAAATACAGTAGTTTTTTATAATGACAACTTGAAAACAGCCCCAAATTTGCTTTGACTGCATGAAAAGATGTCTCTGGCACAAGTTCAGGGAAAACGACCTGGGCTGAACAGCTTACAGTAGGAACACACAGTGGCACATTGTGTAAGCCCCAAATCTTGTGTTCTGAATACAGATGCCTAAAAGCAGCTCCAAGCTCAGTCTACTTCTTTCCAAGGATAAGAAGGAAGAAAGGGTTCTGTTGATTCTATACAACGATTATAGTATCTTCCTGATAAAAATAGAGAACAAATAAAAGCAATCTTGACTTGGAATTCCACAGACCTGACTGGACAGATGCATTTCTTCATTTCCATGGTATATGGAGGCTGAAGGTAATGACAGACAGAAGTAGCCTTTGAAAACAGCAGTTGCTTTAAATTCCCCCTCTCTCGCTTCCCCCACCAAGGGTGTCCCATGTCAGATGACTGTTCCCACACTAGAAAGTAGTGACCACATCCAATTAGGCTGTGGATCCCAAGGCTAGCCGGCCCCTCCTCCTCCCAGCCCCCAGACAGCCTTCCCAGTGGCAGCATGGCCAGTACCCATTCCAGTGAGGGCAAGTAATTATATATGTTCACCATATGCCACTCACGGCTGGGTTTTTGTTTTTCCTTTACAACTTTTAATTGAGTATTTATAATGGAGGACTTCTTTTTCCTCTGGAGTAGTTTGTAGTAAAAGTAGGGGCTTGTTGTTTGTTATGTTTTGGTTTTGGCCAGTCCTGGGGTCTTGAACTCCGGGCCTGGCACTGTCCCTGAGCCCTTGTGCTCAAGGCTAGCGCTTTTCCACTTTAGCCACAGTTCCACTTCCAGCTATTTTGATGGTTAATTGGAGATAAGAGTCTCACAAACTTTCCTACCCAGGACAGCTTTGAACTGCAATCCTCAGATCTCAGCCTCCTAAGTAGCTAGGATTATAGGCAAGAGTTACTGACACCCTGCTAAAAGTAGTTTAAATACATCAAAATTTTTAAATAAAACCAACCAAGTACTGTTTCAAATATTGATACCTGCCTGGTTTTCAGCCTATTCCTAAGACAAACAATGCAGGAAAAGGCAACCAGGTGGAAGGGGACAAAAGGCAAGAAGCCAGGCAACTTTGTGCACCTAGTCCTGGGACCAGAGCAGGGCCATGCCCACAGGATCTAAGACCATGGAGGAAACAAAAGATAGGCAGCCCTATGGGCAGCTGGAGTTCAGGTAGCCTCCTTTTCTATGGGTATCAAATATGACTAAAGGGATTACTGATTGTTAATAGCTCCCCTGGCTTGTTTTTTGAGGGGGGGGTGAATTGAGTTTTAGAATGAGCTCCCTTTAATATGATTTCATTATTTTTAATGCTTTTTTCCCCCCAAAAAAGGCTAATCACCAACAATGAGAAGAGTTTAAAATAGAATTTTGGGCTTCTAGATTTTAATAGCCCTAGAAAAACTCCATTGTTAACTCACAAGCAGCTGCATACGTCTAAAAAATCACTGTGAGACTTGGCAGAGATTCTTAAAAAAACTTGAAGCTCAGCAAAAAGTTAAATAAATTATCCTTGAAAAAAAATTACCCAAATGCGTGGAAGCTAACTCCCAAGAGAATGTTGGTCATTCAAATGATTGTGTAGCACTAGCTTTCTAACAGTAAATTTACAGAACTGATATTTGAAATAGTCCAAGAATGCAGAAAGTAGTGCTCTTGTCACCAGACAGCTCAGCCGGAGACTTGACTGCCATTCCCAGTCTGACTCCCTCCTCTCAATGCTTGGGTCAGTGGGATATTCAGCCACTGAGAACATTAAAAACATTCAGGAGTCCCCAACAGGAGCTACATGTAAGACTCTCCAGGAAGAAAAAAAAAGTCATCTTTGGCTCTCATCCCAGAATGGCCCAGAGTCTTGGAGGGTGAAGTGTGACATCAAGAAAGCCATCCGCTCCTGAGGTGACTGTAATATACAGTCAGAATTGGGTACCACAGATACAGCAAGTGACAGCAGATCTGAGGGAAAAGATAATGTGAGTGCTTCTTCAAGTACTTGATGTGACATCTGTTCCCTGACACTAAAAAAATTAGAAATGGACTTTTAAAGCCATGCTATTAGATCTCAGGAGTGACTGGGTTGAAAGATTTTTCCATTGATATATAACTATCTCACTGTTTCTGAAGAAAAGCACAGAGCCAAGATTCTCACCTGGAGATTCATCAGAGGTCTAGTAGAACTTTCAACTATACTCTGCTGAGGCCAAGTTTTCTTGGAGTGTGAAGAAAACAACCACAGCCAAGTACTACTACGAAGTATGGTGGTGGGAATACTCAGCCCCACCTGTACAAAGTAGCTTCAGGGAGCTTAAAAAAGAGGAGGCACTCATGGTTCATGCCCCAGGATGAATCAGAGGCTATTCCTCCTTGCCCCCTTTGCTTATCTAGATTGGTGACAGCCAGCAGGAACCACTTCTAATGCTTGAAGAAACTACAACTCATGGCTAGATCAAAGGACAGCTAGTGGAATCAGCATCCTGTGCCAATATGGATAAAGTTAGGAGTCCTGGTCAGTCCTGTATCCCTTTCCCTCCAGAGATGATCCGACCACAGGGCTGAGACAGACACGTGGGGTGGACCTTCCACACTCAAGAGGACCCTGGTGCCACAATGCGATTATGGTAACTCCTTAAGGCTGCCTGCTCATCAGAGATGGTCCTGGGCCTCTGGCAGGTTAATGGGAAGGCCACAAATGTCTGGCAAGCAGGGCAGGGAGGACCTGGTTCAAGCTCTCTCCTGTGGTTTTCTAGCTGTGGCAGTTATGAGAGGCCCCAGGGAAATCCCACCAGACAGCTTCTCTGTAAAGTCTGGGGTGTTTATATTCAGGAAACCTCCCCTCCTCCTTGTCAGGAGGAGATGGTGGGGAGGGGGGTGTCTTCTTCATCAGTTAAATCTCAATGTGGTTCCTATAGCCTAGAATCTTTATTTAAAGCCCCAAGCGTTAAGGCTCCAGCATTCTTAAAACTGGGAAACACAATGAGGCTTGCTCCACAGGAAATTCCAACACCTGGCACAAACAGCTCGCTTAAGAACAAGGGTACAACACAGAAATATTTGCTATTTTGGATCAAACTCTAAGGTAATCATTTTGAGTCACATATCACTGTGTATAGCAGAAACCATAAATGCTGATGTTCCAAAGATACAGTACATCTTTATAGACCCAGGAGCCCCAGTTACAAAGCTAATTCTGAAGATCTGTGACTTTTAAAGAACCTTTGCTTCTTTGCTTGATGATATTACTATGCATTTGAAGGATTTGAACATTTGTCATTTTCCACATCTTGTCTGTGCTATTTCCTCAGCTCGAACCCCATCCACAGCAAAAGCATACCCATTTCTCAGAGCCCAGTAAGAATGTTTCCCCTTCCTCAAACCTCCCCCCACTATCATTGCCTGCCCCCCTCCACCCCATCACACATACCATCAGACAGACAGACAGACAGACAGACAGACAGACAGACACACACACACACACACACACACACACACACACACCAGTCAGGGTCCTTGTGCCCTTCTGAGTTCAAAAGTAGTCTGCTGGACCTTGATTACAACACCAGCTTCTGCATTCGATGTTAAGAAGGCAACTGCCTTCTATCTTCTCTCCATAGTGACTTCTCTGCAGGACAGAGATACTGATTTGGTCACTCTATGGCTAGATCCTTTACCAACAGTAGCTGGATATAGGAGAACGTGAGTGCAGATACAAAAATGAACCCTTAGGGCCACTCAAGCCCAGTGAAAATGCTTTAAGTCATGGACCATGAAAATAGCTCTACCACAACTGACATTAGTAACACAAAAGAATTTCTATCTGTGCCTATTTCTGGAGGTGGAGCTGCTCAGCCACTGCCGGCAGGAGGACCATGCTTGGGTCCCTATGGAACACATCTAAAACAGCAAAGAAAGACCCTCTGCCCTCCCAACAGTGATACAACTTTCATGTACACGTAATGTGCTACAACCCGGCATGAGAGGGGTGAAGCAGATGGCTGGCAGGCCTCCAAGCTGCCGTCTGCAAATGAAGAGAGGGCTAGGAGACATCTCCAAGCCTCAGCTGAGAGGCTTGCTGTCGGTCATACAGCATATGCATAAGCCCTGACAGTGTCTTGAGGTTGAAGTTGGCTTGGTCACCTAAGGGGAGCAGTACTAGGGAGGTGTCCATGGTCTCTTTAAGTCTCATCATTTATCCACCACATCACCACATTTGGAGCTAAGGGAAATGTCCATTTTACCAACTGTGATCTTGTAAGCAAGAAATGTGAGCAGCTCTGCAAAGACTCCCACTGTACATCCCCCCCAACCCGCCCCTCCCTCACTGCATCCCTGCAGCCACTTCCCAACCCTCAGGAGATGAAGTCCTGGCCTCTTCATGACCCTGTGAAGATGTAGCAAGTAGGTAGTAGGAATGGGCAGAGGCATGCATGTCATCAACCCTCATCCCAGGAGCATACAGGTGTGACTCAGCCACAGGAAGCCAGGAGACCATGACAGCACACAACGGGTCATTTTAGTTAAGACCGGCCCTTTCAGCTACAGCTTCATACGCCACTGCCTACAGCAGGGACACAGATCTGCCCTCCTTATCACTTCAGTTCACCTGACCATCACACCCTCTGTGTTCCAGCCCAATGAAGGACCTATCCCATCCTCCCTGGGCCTGGCTTCCGCTCACCTCTTGCTGTTCCCATGGGTCTGACAGTGAACTGTCATACCTCAGATCTATTCTACCCTTCAAGAGTCAGGTCAAGGATCCACATCCTGTCCAAATGCCCCTCCAGCTCCTGCAGCACACTCTCTCTCTCCATGTACCCTGGGGCTCTGGCTCCTCGTGAGCAGGCTTGACCTTCTTAAGAAAGGAACAAACAAGGGCACCCAAGGCATTCTTCCAGTCAGGGGCTCTCTCAGCATATTTTACCAGTTAGGACTAAACTCTCAGCTTCCTAGGCCTTCCAGGGGATAGATTCTAGATTAGAAATAAGTTACAAGCATGGTAGTCAAATGCACTGCTGGATTTCAACTACTAACATTAGCAGCGGCACACAGGGCTCAGGAAGACGAGAGTGCATTCGTGGGGAAATAACACATGGTAAGAGAGAGATCAGCAATAGCAATTAATTCCAGTGGTGGAATTATCCAGTACAGGACTGATATCAGGCCTATAGAAAGCATGTTAGTGTCACACCATGGGAACCAGGCAGGTGGGCTACAAAGCAACCAGCTGACTCCTAGGCTTCTTAACAAGAGCCTACCCCAATGAACTGGTAGTCCACTGCCCTGGATGGGCTAAGCATCTGGCTGTATATGGAAGGCATAGGTGGGAGCCACCTCAGGCAGAACAAAAGTGGAATGGACCATGATTTTCCAATTCTGTGGCAGCAGTACTGTTTACTCTGAAGGACAGGGAACTACAATGCCCTCTCTCCTGTATCCACACAGAAATAGGCATACAGGCATACCCAATTCCCAACACTTATAGTGTGTGTGTGTGTGTGTGTGTGTGTGTGTGTTTTCCAGTTACAGAGTCACCTTACTTCATGTAAACCTGAACCCTAAACTCTGGGTGAAATCTGGAGGTGGTATAAATACATTTGTTCTGTCCAGGATGTCACAGGAGCAGGGTGGCTGGGCGAGGCAGTCCACTCAGCCTCGTCAGAGAGAGGACACCAGCCATGGTGGTGTCAAGTGTAGGCCAAGTCTGTCTGGTCAGGAAAAGGAAGAGCAACACCTACTATTTCTTTTTCCTTCCTCTCCTCCCTCCTCCTCATTCTCCGGATCGATGTCCTCTGCCTGGGTGATCCAATCCAAGTAGCCCTTAAGATCTTCTTCCAATTGCTGCTTCTCTCGAAGCTTCTGGAAATCTCCCCGGGCTTTTGCTTTCTCTCTTTCCTTTGAGAATTCTCTGAAGGAGGCAAAGAGAACACACACCTGTCAGGACATCCTTGGAGACTTGCACCGCCAGCCATCTGCCCTGCTGCACAATGGTCTCGGCAGCAGGACACACAGCACTGAGAGAGCCCACGTGAGCGCAGAAATGAGCCACAGACGTGTACAGGACAGAAGACAGTGTATCCCTAAGCAGGACGGGGTGCCAGAGTTGCAGAAACCACACCAACACGCATGCATCATTGCTTAGGAAGTGAGCTCCCTTCAGGACGGTAAGGATCCCAGGCCAAAAGCACCAAGTGCTGTCACAGTAGGCCTCTGACATCCCCCCATGAAGGCCTGTAACTCTGAGATGGCCCTCCTTCTCCAGAGCCTCCCCTGAACTTCCCAGAGAAGGGACCCAAATGGGTCCCTGAAATCACCCACCCAGGTTAGGGCTTCTTCAATACTTTTAGATGAAACTGACCTCTTTGTCAAACCAAGAGCTCTGTCGGGGGAGTAGTCCTTCCCAATCTCCACATGAGGATCACCTCCCAGCATCGCAGAGTCAGGCAGGAGCAATAAAAAGGGTCTGGGTGGACCCATGCAAGATGGCTGCCAGAGCCCAGGTCTCCCTTTCCAGGCAGGAACTAAGGGAGCTGCTGTTTTTCTTAACCCTCACTTCTGGCCTTGCTGCTTCCTCCCTCTAGGAGGCAAAGAGGCAGTGCCATCTGTTGCCCACTCATGGGAACACCTGCCCTGGAAAGGCTTTGGCAGAAACACAAATGTTCCCCACTGTTGGTTGCTTACTCTACCTTCTATAACCCCATATCTACACACAGACACAAACCCGTATACTTGTTCAGGAAAATTTGAGTCTGGTAGACAATTACAAGGAACCATTTAGGAAGTACAATCCAAAGCTGCTAGGAAGCAAGTGAGGTTACAGAGGTGAGGAGACCTCTTCACAAACAGCCCAAGACTCTCATGCAGGTGCCACTGTCTCCTGCTGCCTGCCTTCCAAGCCAAAGTAAGCACATCACCTCCCTCCAAGGACCTCTAACTTAAACTGATCAAAGGGGAAATGGCCCGCTTTCATCAAGCCAGCGCTCCCACCCCACCTCCCACCCACCATCTCCTCTGCATGCTCCTCTCTTAACTATAGGTCTTCAGGGGACTGAACGGAGACTTGAGCATCCAGGGAAACCCATACTTCAGGTAAAAACATGGAATCCTTGCCAAAGGCCTGCAACAAGAAAGGATTGCACTGACAGATTCTATGCCTGACTACTTTTTGCAACCTAACAACCATCCTTGGCTTCAGTAAGGCTGCTCTGTCCCTACTCTGTCTTCTGGAAGTTCAGAAAGAGGCAAGGGTGTGGATACAACTCACTGACAGCCTTGGGGAGTTTCGGGTGTGTTCAGGATCCAGACATGTGTTCGGACCCCCTATCCCAAAGGCACTTCTTCCTCCAGAGAACATCTTCTTCTCTCAAGAAAGAAGGGACTTGGAGGGCAGGGTCTTGCTGTTCTCACAATCCAGCTTGAGAACAGTCTGGGCTTCTAAAGACAGGACAAATGCATATCTCAGCCCTGTGTAAAGTCACCAAATTACTCTAACTCTGAAAAAGTCACATTCAATCCAAATCACATCCTTGTGCAGCGACCAGGAGAAATTGGCATTCCAAGTGCCTACAAGAAAATGCATTATATAACCTGTTCTCTTACATGTATTGTAAGGAACAAGTGGACCTTCAATTATATTATTTACCAAGAAGTATTCCCATATAAATTTTTTTTTAAGTTTTGTTTTTGCTACAGACACTCTGACCTGATTTCATACCATTTTAAAGGGCTTATTACCTACTAGGCAGGTAGCACGACTGTGATTTGTATGGCAAAAACTGCCTGCTGACCACAGGATGGGACAGAGGAAGAGGCAAGAAGGGTCTGAAAACAAGCCTAGCCTCCTAGCCTGCCCAGGATTCTGAGTCTGAAGACCTGGATTCTAGGCCAAACTCCAAGCTTTGTTTTCTGAGTTTCCTTTGTTGTTGCTATCATTCTCTCTACTTGCAAAATAGATACAATGACACCTGTTCAACTGCTTGGGGAGATTAAGTAAGCTATTCCAAGAGAGGATACTTTAGAAAACAGAAAGCACTGTACTAAGATGAAGTGCAAATCTCCAATAGTTTTCTGTTGAATCTTGGCATGAGCCAGAAATTTAAAAGGTGACTCAAGAGTTCTCAAACAAAAAAGGAGACGTTTGGAGTAGGCTCTAAAATGCTGCAATCCCAGCAGAATTTGGAGGTCTACAAAAAGGATGTCCAGGATCACAGGGCTCAGAGTGACTCAGTAGGGCAGCACTCCCATCTCAGTGCTGTACCACTGCTCATTTGCGCACAACAAATCTGTTCTGTGGGAACCAACTCCCACCTCAGGTTCATTGTTTCTGCTAATGACTTCAGTGGATTATGATTAAAAAAGAAAAAGACTGTTTTGCATAGGATGCTGCCATCTCTTAGGATTATTACGAAGAGACCGTGTAATGGTCATTATTGCAAAAGTTTAAAAATGTTATTGGTAGAAATGATCAGACTTTCCCCAAAATCCAAAACTATTTCTTACACGTTGTGGTCCACAGTTTTGTGGTGTGTGACCAAGAGAAAACATAAATACTTGGAAAACAGTACATGCAGAGGGTTTCTCTTTGCATATAGAAGATGAGAAGATATTAAAACACATGTTTCTCTAGGCTATATTTGAAAAATAAAACAGAAAAGCATTCGGACAAATGGAATAGAAAGTAAAAAGGATCAAATGGTAACACTAAGTATATCTTCTTGTAAAGTTTATGACTTTTGGAACTAAATGCTTTTTACATTAAAGATTTTAAAAAATAATTCAAGGGCTGGGAGTTTGGCTTAGTGGTAAAGAGTGCCTGCCTAGCATGCACAAAGAAAAAAGCCACAAGTGGTGCTGAGATTCAAGTGGTAGAGCTCTAGTCTTGAGAAAGTCCAAGGACAGAGCTCAAACTGTGAGCTCAAGCCTAGAACATCAATATGTATGTGTGTGTGTGTGCTGTTACTGGAGCTTCTTAGTTTTGGGTTTTTTTTTTCCCAGAGCTAGCACTCTATATTTGGGCCACAGCTTTTTTTTTTGGCAGTTAACTGGAGAGAAGAGTCTCGTGGGCTTTACTCCCAGGACCAGCTTTGAACTATGATCCTTAGAGCTCAGCCTCCTGAATAGCTAGGATTGCAGGTGTGAGCCCCCAGTGCCCGGCTTCCAATTTATTTTGATGAACATCACACACATACTGAAGGAGAAAGACAAAAGCAATCGAAAACCTTGCCAACAGTCTGCGTGCTGTCAATCTTCAGCAGGATTAGAGCCAAGGAAGGACTGCAGGGACACCTCGAGCTCATCCAGTTTTTCTTTTTCCTTTCTTTTTTTGGTAGAAATATGGGTGAGACAACTCAAAAATTAATTTTAGCTGTGTGAGAATGAATAAATGTGTTAATGTTGGGAACTAGAGTTCTCACTGGAAAAACAGAGAAACATGGAATGAAAGAAGACTAGATAAAATCCTCTGGAGGATACACTGGAATTAAGAGATGTAGGTGAGAACCCAAGATTTCTAAAAGGGTTTCTCTAAAGCCCACTGTTTGATTTTTTTTAGAAAGATGCTAATAGGAGTATATGCGTATTAATGTAAGTATATAGTTTTGTAGAAATGCATGTGTTCAATTTTTGTCTATTGAAAGGATGCAGAACATATCTGATGTCCACATGTTGGTCTAAGGCAGGAGAATTGTGAGATTAAGGGAAGCATGTCCTGCAGAGTAGACTAGGGTTTGTTAGGTTTCTGAAACAAAAACTATTTGAAAAGAACCAGAAAGGCACATACCTATGTGCATCAGACCATACAAAATAAGATCCATTAAAATAAATTCCAGGAAATGAAAATAAAATGTTATTTTTCTTTTTGCTGTTTTTCTTTTTGTTCTGTCTGTTCATTTATGTGCCTTTGGGAATGTAAGGACAGGCACAGAAATGGAGGGACAAAGGGCAAACAAATGCAGCAATGGTACTCACTGCATACCATACTGAAAATCAACTATACAACTTGTGGTTGGGATTGGAGGGGAAAACTGGGATAGAGAGGGAGAGGGTGACACTGTCCAAAAAGAAATGTACTTTTTACTTGATTTAGGTAACTGTAACCCCTCTGTAGATCACCTTCAAAACAACAATTTTAAAAAAGAATGCAAGCTGGACACTTGTGGCTCACACAAAGCCAACCTGGGAAGAAAAGTCTGAGATTCCATCTTCATTTAATCAGCAAAATTCCAGACTGGAGGCATGACTGAAGTTGTACAGTGCCAGCATGAAAACTACTTAATAAGCAAGTAGTATTTCTTTATAAAGATAAAGATCTTCAGAGAAATGGATGATTTTAAGACTGATTTTAAGGTCAGAGTAGGTACCAGATGGAGAAAATAAGGAAATACTCAAAGACCAAAAACATAATGTAACATTCCATAAAGACACAGGACCTACCAGACACTGGTGAAGCATACCTATAATCCTTGCTACTCAGGAGGGTCTGAAGATCTTTGTTCAAAACCAGCCTGGATAGGAAAATTCATGAGACTCTTATCTTCAATTAGGAAAAAAAAAAAGCCAGAAATGGAGCTGAGGCTCAAGTGGCAGAGCACCAACCTTGAACAAAAAAGCTAGGGGACAGTCCCCAAGATCCTGAGGTAAAGTCCCAGTATTAGTATTAAGAAAAAAATCACAGGAGATCCAGGAGCATCTCCTACTGGCCAAATCTGATAAAAATAAAACAACAAAATAACTAAAAGAGCCAAGCGCTGGTGGCTCATGCTTGTAATCCTGGCTACTCAGGAGGCTGAGATATGAGAATGATGATTTAAAACCCAGGCAGCAAAGTTCCCTGAAACTCTTATCTTCAATTAATCACTTAACTCCCACCCACTGCCTCCATCCCTCAAAAAACAGAAGAGCTGTGGCTCAAATGGTAAAATGTTAGCTTTCAGCAAAACAGCTTAGGGACAGTGCCCAGCCTCCGAGTGCAAACCCTGTGACCAACAGAAAACAAAACTAAACTAAACAGCAGTATAAAATTATAAAATTTTTAAATTATTAAAAAATATCTAAACTACCCTGTATCCCTATTAGGGATTTAGAAATGAAAAAGACAGGGCCGGGAGTTTGGCCTAGTGGTAGAGTGCTTGCCTAGCATGCACAAAGACCTGGGTTCGATTCCTCGGTACCACATACATAGCAAAAAGCCGGAAGTGGGCCCTGAGGCTCAAGTGGTAGAGTGCTAAGCCTTGAGAAAGTCCAAGGACAGTGCTCAGGCCCTGAGCCCAAGGCCAGGACTGGCAAAGAAAAAAAAAAGAGAGAAATGAAAAAGACAAATGAGAGGCTGGACATGGTAGCACATTCTCATAATCCCAGCTATTCAGAAAGTATTTGTAGGTAGATCAAGGATAAGAAACAGGCTCCTAGCTCATTTTCTCAGTCTCAAAAATCAATACCAAAGGCCTCTTGGCCTACCCTACTCCAAGATGCTAGTCATAAATGTACATTTCGTACTTTGGCCTCTCATCGCAGTTCCTCAAGCCTTTAAGAATTTGCCTGGGCAACATTCTCCTTGAATTCCAGTTAAGTTCTCCTATGTTTTTGTTTCTGCAATCCTTGGCTACCAAATCTAAACAGGTTCTGCTAGCCTCTGAATCACCAGAGCAGTCCATTACTGAGCAGTGAGACTTGGATATATGTGTGGCTCCCCACCAACCCCCAGACAGCAGCCTCTAATTACCTCCTCTTTGATAAAGGATGGACTGCTGTTACCTTCAATATACGGAAATTGAGATCCTGCCCATCTAGCTGCTTAAAGACTGCAACAAGGGCACAGAAGAGATAAGGCCAAACACATGGAAAGATGATCAAAAATCAGCTGAGAGTCAATTTTCGAAGGGCCTTAATTACCAAACTGAAGAACTTGAAAATGATGGCGGAAGGCCAGAAGGCATTTAGGAAATCCTGGTGATGAATCAGAGTTAACACCAATAAAAATGTGATTTTAACGTTTTTCATCAAGTCCTCATTTTTCTTACATCCTGACTTGGAGAAGCAGCTATGAGGCCTGTCAATTCTGACTGAACTACTACACCATGTTTTCACTGTCAGCTCTAACTTTTGCATGCCCGTTTTCTAGGTCCAATACACTAGCATCTCTTTTGGCTAGTATGGATCTTCCTTCACAGGGCCAGGCCATGTCTATTGGCCTGAATGGAAAGGAGTATTTGATCTCTGAGACACTGTCATATTAAAAAGGATGCAGACATTAAAAAGGATGCAGGCTCTGGGACCAATAGAAGTTTGATGATAACACATTTCAACAAGGCATTTCTAACAGTCCAGGTCCACTCAATATAAAATGAGTTGACTCTAGAAGTAACAACCACCCTGGAGAAAAGTCAGGGTACAGACAGAGGGGAGGGGCCTGTGATTTAGGTGGACTAATTCCTAACAGGAACTTACAGGGCAGAATATTCTAAAACCTTTCTATGTGACTTCCCAGGAATCACAGACATCCTCTGTCCACCCCAACTAGCACCCCAACACTACCCTGCACTCTCATTCTCTTGGCTTCCTCTACAGCTCATAAGGGAAAGCAGGAAGCCTGCGTGCTGTGAACTGGTCTCTTCTGTCTGTTGCTCCTTTCCCATGGCAGCAGTCTGGCACCCTCATAGACCTGGTAGACAGGAAATCTGGTGGCATCAACACGGAAGAAGCCTAAGGGCTTCTACTCATCCTCATCTTCAGACAGAAAAGATGAAAGTAAGAGAACAAGCCAAGGCCTCTAGAACTAAAGCAGCCACCTGAAGGAGCCCTTAAAGAGTGCTGAGAGCTCTAGCCCAAATCCTCAGCAGAATCAAAGCTTGCATAGCTGTGGAGGTGACCTGGGTTTTTGCAGAAAAGGCTTAGTCTATGCTATGCTACTCACTAATAATAATAGAAATAAAGTGCTCATTTATTTAGATTTCATAGAGTCTTCATTTAAATTTCATAGTATTTATATTGCTAGGTCACACATTACTAGAGACAGGCCAACAGCAAAGGCCAACACTGAAGCCCAATCAGGCAATATTACTGGCCCCATATCATATGTCCAGTCAATAGCATTACTTAGCCATCAACCAACATCCTTTCCTTGGGCCTGCTAAACTCACGGCCTCCTGGCCCCAGTGGAGACGAATAAATTGACACCCACTGGACCACACATTCTGATTTTCCTTCATAGTCACAACTCCATAGCATCCTTTTTGTTTTATTTCCCACTGTTGTCCCTTACTCCTCAGATGGCGCCACTCCAGGGACAGTCTTGTCCATACCCTAGGGACCTGGTGGTATCTGAATCTGGGCATATATCCCATGCTCTGCAGAGCTGTCTTCCAAACCCAGACAATACCCAGGATGAACAGGCTAAGCTCTGGAACCCCTGAATCTGCCTACAGTATCAGAGAAAGCACTTAGCTGACAGCAGGCACAGAAATAGAAGTGCAAATCAAACATGACTACTACAAACACAGGACATAGTTGTCTAGCAGGTTTCCTTTGCCAAATGTCCCCAAACAAATGGGCCACGAAAATCATCCTTATTTAGATATTGGTTTTGGTCTTAGTTTAACTCACCCAAATGAAATCTGGACAAATTCATGACTTTGACACCCCCACACACACACCAATAAACAGAGAAAATAGAATTATCAAGATCAGATTTCTAGTAAGCGAGATGCAATGGCTCACATCTGTAATCCTTGCTATTCTGGAGACTGAGATCAGGAGGATTGTACTTCTAAGGCCAGCTTAGATCTATCTCAACCAATAAAAAGCTTAGCAACATGGTTACATGAGAAGTGCAAATAGGAGGATTACAATCCAATTGGCCCGGGCAGAAAGCCAGACCTTATTCAAAATGAACTAATCCAAAAGGGGCTAGAGGCATGGCTCAAGTGGTAGAACAATGGCCTAACAAGCACAGAATCCTCAGTTCAAATCTTAGTATGAAGGAGGAGAAGTAAGACAAGGAAAAGGAAGAAGAAAAGGAAAAGAAGAGGAGGAAGAGGAGGAAGGGGAGGAAAGGAGGAAGAGGAAGAAGAGGAGGTGGAGGACTCATAGAAAAATCAAGAGCTTGAAAGCTTACCAAGAGATAGAAACAGCATTTAAAAAGACAAAGGAGAAGGGAAATTAAAGAAGTAACCCCCTGATTTTTATCAGTTTTTATCAGATCTAAATTCTTTCTCCTACATAGATAGTAGTAGTAGTGCGTTCAAAGAATATTCTCGTGTTTAAAACTAATTTTGTGGAAAGCACATAGGTTCAGATTTTGTTCAAGGGAACTATTTTTTTTTCATCAGCAGAAATATGTGGTATTTCACAGCAAAAAGTACTTTCAGCTTACTAGTGCCAGTTGTCTGTCATATTTCTCCATCCATCATGAAAAGACAAGAATTGCCAAAGGAATTTGCATAAAGTCAATAGATCAGATGGGGGTAAGATCTCGGGACCACAGCACTGAGTACACACGATCTGCTTGCAGATGATGTAGGAAGAGGGTAGAAAGGTGACAGCGTTCTTCAAAGGCCATGGAACTGCCAAGAAAACGGTGGGAAACTCTGGTAGACCAAAGGGACTAGAAAAAAAAAAATGGAGTGTCCATGTGTATACACCAAATACTTTGAGAAAAAGGTTTAACAGTCATACCTGTATTCACCACACCATGTCATGATTATTTGTTGGGAATTCATTATGAGGGTAAGCTCAAGGTGAGCCCCTTTGTAAAGTAAGGCATTCAGTGCCTTGGGACTCACTTCTGTTTGCGAGAGCTTTGGTGTGCTGTGTTTCTCAAAAATGATCCTCCCTGGGTCCAGAGTGCTTGCATGAAGACTGGGGTTTGATTCCTCAGTACCACATACACAGAAAAAAAAAGCCAGAAATGGTGCTGTGGCTCAGTGGTAGAGCACCAGCCTTGAAAAAGCCCAAAGACAATGCCTAGGCCCCAAGTTCAAGGCTCAAGACTGGCAAAAACAAAAATGATCCTCCCCTTTTCATGTACTTCATGCT